>NC_063163.1:87775659-88082359 GCF_023159225.1 Perognathus longimembris pacificus | reverse complement strand
GTGTGTGTGTGTTTGCATGTGAGCATGTGTACATGTGCAAATGTTGTCTGCATGTGCAAGTTTGAGTGTGTGAGCTGGGCACATGGTGGAGCAGCAGGAGCTGGACTGCAGGAGCTGGTGCTCAGAGCCACCGCCCTGGCCCGCAGGAGCAGAAGTTTTGCCAGCGCTATGACCAGCTCATGGAGGCCTGGGAGAAGAAGGTGGAGCGCATTGAGAACAACCCCCGGCGGCGTGCTAAGGAGAGCAAGGTGCGGGGAGTACTACGAGAAGCAGTTCCCAGAGATCCGCAAGCAGCGGGAGCTGCAGGAGCGCATGCAGAGGTGAGCAGGGCTGCGTGGAGGGGCCAGGAGCCCACGGGTGACCAGAGCCTTGTGTGTGGGGTGCCTGGGATGCATGTCCTTGGAGGGGGCGGGGCCTCGTGGAAGGGGCCTGTCCATGCATGTCCTCAGGGAGGGTGTGGCCATGTGGAAGGGTGGGGCCGTGTAGAAGGGGTGTGACCTTGTGGACAAAACCCTACCTCATGGAGGGGGTGGGTCACACAGAGGAGGCATGATCTTGGAATGGGGCATCAATGGCAGAGTTGTGATCTTGTGGATGAAGTGCTGCCTGTAGAGGGGGCAGGACCTCATGTTGGAGGCATGGCTGTGTAGAGAGGCGTGTCCACATGGTGGGTGGGTGGGAAGAGCATGACCTGGAACAGAGCCTTGTAGAGGAGCAGGGTTGTGTGCCCATGCCCCCCCAACCCCCCCGGAATGGGCATCTCAGGTCCATGGCCTGCTCCGGATTACTTGTAGAGGAGGCAGGGAGGCAGGGTTGTGTGACCCCGCGCACCCCCAGGACAGGGTGTCTCAGGCTCATGGCCTGCTTGGGACTGCTTGGCCTCTTGGGTGCTCAGAACTCAGCCATGTGTTAGTGGGACAGGTGCTCTTTTAGTGGGTTGCAGCTCATACCTGCCCCTCACTACTATGTGCAGCTTGCCTGGCCCTGGGGACAGCTGTGTCTGAGTCTCCCTGTGCGTGAGGTTTGGATGGGAACTGTCCCCCATGACGGCTATGAGGGTGGGCCATGGGCAGGAGCAGAGGGATGAGGGCTGCTATTGATCCTTAGCAATTAAACGCAGCTCATTAGGAACGGTGGCCAAAAATCAGACAGGCAGCTGCTGCCACTTATTAACCCTAACTATTGTGGAGAAGCTGAGGCACCGAGCGTAACTTTGCTCCCAGATCTCACTTCATCCTCAGGCTGGTAGACCAGAGATGAGTTTCTGTGGTCTAGGAATTGGTTTGGGGGGTGGGGGGTGATCCAGCCTTCTCTGGGTCCCTGAGTCCGGGATTAGCAGTGCAATATAGCCTCTGCCACTGTCCAGCTCTGGCATCTCCCAGGATGTCGTGGGTTTAGGGCTCCCCTGAGACTGCCCAGCGTTCTGGCCAGTGGGCCGGTCCTGACTGTGTCATTTGGTCCACAGCCGGGTGGGGCAGCGGGGCAGCGGGCTCTCCATGTCGGCCGCCCGCAGTGAGCACGAGGTGTCTGAAATCATTGACGGCCTCTCGGAGCAGGAGGTGAGTTTAGCCCTGGCCCACACCACTTCCCCATGGCCCCAGCTGAAGCAGAAGGATCCCTGCAGGAAGTGGTCAGTGAAACCTAGGGGCTGAGGTGTGACAGGAGGAATGTGGGAGGCAGGAGGAGGCACCAGGGGCCAGCAACCATGGGAAGTTGTGGCCTGCGGAAGTGACCACAGATGGGTCCCACTGGACTGCAGAGGGGCCAGCAGGATCACCGGCCTGTGTGGCCTCTGTTGCCCCAGCAGTGGGAAGCTGGGGCTGACTGGCCATGCTCGCTGGCACAAGGAAGTGGCCAGGACGAGAGGAGGCCTCCTTCCCCATCCCTCCATCCTTCTATCAGCCAGGTCCAGGGCACATTGGTTCCCAGATTTCAGCACAGAAAACCACCTATTTCCTTTCACCTCTGGAGACTTGGCTCCATGGGGCAGCCCCTGCCCTACCCAGGCCAGCTGAACTGCTCTTGGCTGTTTTTAAATGGAAATTAATGAAGATGGAACGAAACAAGCTTGGTTTTTCAGTAGTAGTTCCTGGGGCCCACGTTCCCTCACTACAGTACACGTGGCTGGCCCAGATCTCAGTCTCCCTGGAGACCTGTCCAGAGGGCCTGGCTGGCCCTGTCATTTGGATGTAGGTCACTCAGAGGCCTTCAGGCCTTTAAAGAAAGTCTTACCTTTAGTGCCTTGTGATGCACTCACTTCAAAAAGTGGGCAGAAGTAGATCCGGGCCAGATCACGGCCACAGCCAGAGCTATGTGTGTCTGGGCAGAGTGTCACCCACACCAACAGGGGCCCTTGGCTGGGTCCTGGCCACATACAGCTGTCCAGTGAGCCGTTTGTTACTGGGAGTGAGGGTTGAGAATAGAATTGAGGAGAGAAATTTCCTGGACCTCCCTGAGGTCCCTGGGAGCATGGGAGGGAGGAACGCAGAGGGCAGAGGGATGCCATCTGTCCTCAGGAAGGTTTCCAGTCAGGAGCTGCCCGAGAGGACAGGGCAGCGGAAGGAGGCCCACAGGTGATCCGTGCTCTGTGCCAGTTGCCTGTCTGGCAGTCAAGGAGGGTGAGAGGTGTGTGCACAGCGAAGGCTTTTTGGGGTGTCTCACCATGCAGGCCCCGAGTCGGCCTGCCTTGCTGTCCTCCAAGCGAGCGTTTTGAGCCCTGAGTGAGGAGTGTGGTGGCAGCAGTGGGTGCCTTGGTCTCCGGGAGCCTCTGGGGACGAGTACTTCATCTCCAGTGGGCGGCTGGCTGCAGGGCTTTGGGAGTTGGGCCCAGCCAGCACGGCCCAGCCAGCGCGGCTCAGCCTCTTCCCAGTCATTCCTGGCTTTGAGCACTGCCTGCCTCCTCTTGTGGGGGATCTGGTGCTGGGCTGGGGCAGGGCAGTCAGCCACCAGCTCCCATCCTCCCTGGCTTTCCAGCTGCCCTTCTACATGCCCCTTGGGGAAGCTGGGCCCTGAGGCGTACTGTACTGTCTGGCAGTGTCATCTCCAGAGTGTGTGGGGCCCCTACCCCCCCGGGCTGAGTGTCTGCCCTATGGTGTTTTATGGCACTCACCTTTCCAAAGGGAAAATTGATGGCTGCCTTCTGCTGCTGATAAGGTGGCAGCTGCCCTGAGCCTCTGATTTACAACGCTGCCCTCCATAAACCTGTCCCAGCGCCTTTAAATTCTCCCTCCACCCACGCCAGCCGTCATCAGTTTTTAACTCATCAGTGTCTTTCTCCTGGGAGCATCCACCTCATCACAGTCCCCGGGCTCCCAGGAGAGCACCTGCCTCTCTGGTCCCTGCCTCTGACCCCAGCCCTCTGCCACAGAACCTGGAGAAGCAGATGCGCCAGCTGGCTGTGATCCCACCGATGCTGTATGACGCGGACCAGCAGCGGATCAAGTTCATCAACATGAACGGGCTCATGGACGACCCCATGAAGGTCTACAAAGACCGCCAAGTCATGAACATGTGGAGTGAGCAGGAGAAGGAGACCTTCCGGGAGAAGTGAGCCCACCCGCCTGCCCCGAGCGTGTCTCTAGTCCCCCTAGCTCAGAGCCCACCATTTGGGCTGTCAGCCACGGTTCTGCAGCAGGGCCTCTGTCTCAGGCATCATGCTGATGTCTCCTACACTTGTTCATTTGTCCTCGTAGGCCTCAGAACAGCCCAGCCCAGCCAACCAATCACATAGGCAGTGCAACAGAAGCCCAGAGAGGTTCAGATGCTTGCCACAGGCCACACGGCTTGAATGCAGTGGAGGCCGGATTCTGACCTCCTGCTGAAATGGGGGCTCTGGCCGCCAGGAGGGGCAGAGAATCAGGCAGAAGTGACGAGTCTGATCTGTGGGCTCCTGTGGGTTTTATCTGTTTGGGGAGCCCTGTGGACCTGTGGAAAACAGTGCCTCTCGATAAGCCTGGCTCCGCCGGCCTGTGAGGGCGGGCACGGCAGCCGCCACCTGCAGCCCTGGCACTGCCGCTTCCTCCCCAAGCGGAAAAGGCTCTTGTGGGTTCCCCCAGAGACTGGCCAGGAGCAGGAGGGACGCGCTGGCCTCCTGCCCAGCCACCTGGAGGCCTGGCAGGTCCAAGCACTTGGTGGACTCCTTCCTGGCAGCCATATCTCAGCAAGTGGAAGCCCATGGGTAGTGTCAGGCTGTGGGGACACCAGGACAGGCAGTGACCCGAGCCAGCAGGGTCCCGAGCAGGCCCTGACCCACATCCCCACTCGCCCCCACCATTCCATTCGCCCGCTCCCTAGCCCTGACATTTCAGCAGTTGAGTGATTTCCCAGTAACCTTCCTGGCTTCGCAGGAAGCTGGTGGCACGGGGCCAGCTCCTGCCACCTCTTCCCTTCAGGCCCCTCCCACAGCCTTGCCTCGGCTCTGGCGCCGGGGCCCGCCCTCCTGGGGAAGCCCCGCCATGGCTGGCTACCACCTCGCCTGGGCAGGCCTGTAGGCCTGTGGGCCGGCGGAGGCCTCACTTCCCAGATCCAGCTGGGGAGAGAAACAATAGCAAATCTTGGGGGGGGGACCCCACAGACAGGCATATAATGTCCTCATTTTTCCTGGAAGCCTCTGGCAGGACAAACAAATATATTTTCAAAGGCACTGCAGCTGGTGACTCACTCCAAGGAACGCCCTCCGCCCTGGTCCCCGCCCGCTGCAGCCCTTCCCACACCCCCAGATTAATTGCTTTGAGCTCCACGGCAGGCATCGGGGATGGCAGGCGCCCCCCAGGGCCCCCTGAGGCCTGACCTCCGGCCCACCCTTCTCTGTCCGCAGGTTCACACAGCATCCCAAGAACTTTGGCCTCATCGCCTCGTTTCTGGAGAGGAAGGTGAGTCCCCTGTCCAAGTCCTCTCTGCTGTCTGCGTCTTCTCTGCCGGCTGCTGCCAGGGACTGGGCCCAGGGGGAGGAGCCTTCCTGCCTGGCTGGTTCTCTTCTCGGCTGGCCTGGTTCTGCCTCTCCCTGCCCCCTCCCTCCTTTCTCTGGAAAAGCTGCATGGCCCCACCTAGGATGGGGAGGAGCCTGGGGCTTCCAGAGCCCTGAAAACTCAGGGAGCTGCTAGGCCAGGCATCCCCAGAGTCCTGGATGCCTATGGAGTGCTCCTCAGACTTGGGGGGCCAGGCTGTGGAGTGCCCCTCAGACTAGGGGGATCACTGGGCTAGGAATATGGCCTAGTGGTAAAGTGCTCGTCTTGTATACATGAAGCCCTGGGTTCGATTCTTCAGCACCACATATATAGAAAAACGCTGAAGTGGCGCTGTGGCTCAAGTGGTAGAGTGCTAGCCTTGAGCCAAAAGAAGCCAGGAATAGAGCTCAGGCCCTGAGTTCAAGCCCCAGGACTGGCAAAAAAAAAAAAAAACCCCAAAACCAAACAGACTAGGGGGACCAGGTCTATGGAGCACCCCTCAGACTGGGGACCAGGCCTGTGGAGCGCCTCTCAGACCAGGCCAAGAGCTTTGCTTTTCCTGGTTGCCTAGGGAAGGCTTTGTAGATGGGCGTGGTCTGCATCTAGGAGGCCAGGGTCCTTCTGTGGCCACTGCCTCTTTGGACACCCCAGATGCCACTCTTGGCCCAAGCCAACATGTTTCCCATCCACTGTGGATAGGCCCACATGTAGAAGTGACACACAGCCACACCATGCCCCCCAGCCCCGAGCCTGCCGTGCTCCCAGGGTATAGCTCCTGTCAGCAGACACAGGGGTCACTGAGGCAAAGCTTGGTCCTCGGTGTGACACGAGGCTGGCTGGCAGTACAGCAGGATGGCTTCCCCACTGCCCGCTTCAGGGAATGCCTGTGTGGTCCTCACTGTGGGCACCTGTCCCTAAGCCTTGGGAGCTACAGTCACCCCCCCATGTCTGCCCTCTGCCAGCCTATACTCACCCAACCTGCACATCCAGCCCTAGAAATAGCCTCCTTCCCCTCCCATCTGGGGGGTGGGGTGGGTATGGATGACCAGGATGCAGGCCTGTGGCTCAGATTCCAGGTGGGGCACCCCTTCTGACTGGTGGGACTATCTGTAGGAGGCCTTGGTGCACTCTTGCAGAAGAGACGCTCTGGGGTGAGGCTTGGGGCTTTGAGAAGGCAGACTGCAGGTGCCAGCTGAGGGGCAGGGGCAGGCGGGTGGCGGCAGTGAGGGGGCGAGGCCATTGGGGTGAGGTCACAGCCCCAGTTACCTACCTAGCCTACTTGGTCAGCATGGGCCTGTGGTTGAGAATGTTCTCCCCTGCAGTCGCTGCTGTGGCCCCAGGGAGTAGCCTCCATTGGCAGTGCTTTCTGGGTGAAGTCGGCCGCCGCCTGTGTTTAGGGCATCAGGAGGGGAAAGTGCTAGGTTTGGTGCTAGCTGGAGGGACTCGGGAACTTCTCCCACGATTCGGGACATTAATGAACCTCCATGTGGACGAGACTCTGTGCCCTCCGCTGCCCCTGTGGCCTGGTGTGTGACGTCCATGAGCCCGGGCTCATGATGCCACCCTTAAACCGCATGCAGACATGGGCGGTGGTGGTACCCACCCATTCCCGGCACCCCTCAGAGGAGGGAAGCAACTCCCGACCTCTCCACAGCAGGCCCACTGTTACAAAGCAAGCCGAGCCTCAGCCACCAGGGTTACCTCGCTGGGCTGGGCTGGGCTGGGCTGGGCAGAGCCTGGATTTGGATCCCGGTCTCTGCCTCCTGCTCATCCTTCTCTCTGCCTGCAGACAGTGGCCGAGTGCGTCCTCTACTACTATCTGACCAAGAAAAATGAGAACTACAAGAGTCTGGTGAGACGAAGCTACCGGCGCCGTGGCAAGAGCCAGGTGAGGGCGGCATGGGCGGCTAGCTCCTGGGGCAGCTCCTCGTGCGCGTACACCCCGGTGGGTGGCGGGCGGTCACCGCCAGGGAGCTGGGGCGCCCTTGGGCTGCTGCCCTCTGGGCTCCTCTTGCCCTGGCTCCCCCTGCCTGCTGCTGTAGGATTTCTTAGGAGCTGAAGACAGAACCGGGAGAAATGGTCATTTCCTTCTGAGCCTGGAAATTTCCGGGGCTGGGTGGTGTGGATCCTTGCGGTTGAAAGGCCACATTCCCAAAGCAAGGCTTCCTGGGACAACTTGGGGTGGTTTACAAGCTCAAGTGTTTTAAACTTTAATAGCATTGTGTGTTTATTTTAGTGGCTACTTGAGAGAAAAACACATTGCTTCCTGGGTGGCTCAGAGGCCAATCCCAGCCCTCCTCCTGTTTGTGTAAATAAAGTTTTATTGGAACGCAGCCACCACCATTGATGCGCACAGCATCACACAGCTTCCGTGTTGTTGGGGCAGTGGCCCGGGAGAGCAGGTGGCTCGTGCCTTCCTCTGTTCCCTTTACAGAAAAAGCCACAGAGCCTTGTGCCGGAGGCACGGGCTGGCTAGGAAAGTGTTCAGTAAATACTGCACACAGACGTACGTGGGGTACACTGGCAAAGGCCTGGGGTCCCTGTGGTTGGTTGAGAGATGGAGGGAGGGCTCGATCTTGGCCCGGTCTTGTCCCAGAAGGCTAGGGGCTGACCATCAGGACCAGGGGCTCTGTCCAAGAAGCAGCCATCTCCTGTGTATCCAAGTGAGCAGCTCAGGGTGAACCATGCTGCCTGCATCCCCAGTGTGCAGCCCAGAGCCCAGGACTGTGCATTCGTCCGGGGCCCTCGTGGCCTGTGAGGGTGGCTCTCTGTGCTTGGCGGCTCCCGCAGCTGTGTGTGGGACTGGGAAGCTGAGCACAGGCCAGCACAGGTCCACCACAGGGCAGGGGTGTGGCCAGGGATGCAGGCATGAAGGATAGCCATTTGGCTACAGGGAAAGGGTCAGTGGAAGGGCTATGGTGGACCAGGTCCCCCAGGGGCCTTTCCACAGAGACAGAACAAGGGAACTGGCAGGAAGCTCTGCGGTCACGCCGTGTCCAAGGGAGGAAGGGAGGAGGCGGCTGGGGTGAAGCCCCGCTTCCCACTGCTGGTGCCCCCTGACCTCTGACCCACAGCTCCCTGTGTCCCATCACCGTCTTCCCTGACTGGGGTGCTGCTGGCTCTACGCAGGGCCCACACGCGTCTGCAGATTGTTGTCCTCTTCTTGTTCCGTTTTCCTCCCTGCTGGTCTTCTCACCCTCAGCCCTGCACCTGTTCCCACCGGGCCTGTTTCTCCTCCAGCTGCCCTGCCACCCGCCACCCTCCCACCTCCTCTACCAAAGGAGGCAGAGCAGGGCCCGGGCGATCCCGGCCGCTGGGGAGGGCTGTGGGCTTCATTATGGCAGCAGAACAGGATCTGAGTCGGATTTGAAATGGAGCCTGGTCTGGGGGTCAGCTCAGTGGTCTGGTGCATGCCCAGCACGCACAAGGCCAGAGCCAGACCCAGCAGGAGAGGGAGGCAGAGGGCTCCTGCAGGGAGGCTGGCCCCTTCCTGGACACGACCTGTGGTCCACAGCACAGTCCTAGCAGGAGAGCCAGTATGGTGCACCTTAATGGCCTGTGTGGAGGGGCCCAGTGCCATCCACCGAGCACCATCCTCACCATGCTGGACCAGAAGGGCTATGCACTGCACCTCGCGTTTCCAGTTCCCCGCTGCTGCGTAGCCTCGCTGATGGCTTGCAGTCAGATGTGCCGTGGCGTTGCGCGTGGGTGCTCACAGTGTTAGCTTTGATTAGGGTCTCTCGTTGTGGTCAGATTGCAGGTGTCCTCATTCTCTCACAGCTGAGCAGTTGCTGAAAACCCAGCATCAATTCTGTGTTGCCACTCAGACCCATCCATCTCCCGAGTGCCCGGTTGTCTTTGGTGCCTGTACCTGTAGCCTCCTAGTTTGCTGCACTCCTGATTACTTGATGCTGCGTGTTGGCATGCTGAATGTTTTTGGGCAGATCACTGACCCTCTCTGTGTCTTTGTGTTTTCATTTGTGGGAGCAATGTCCATGCCTGTTATCCTCAGCAGTGTCTTCTAAGCAAGGTCCCTTGGGGTTGTGCACTGGTGGCCCAAGGTTTCCCTAGAGCTGTGCTGGGATTTGTGGGAACATTCCTGAGGGAGCACTGGGCAGCGAGCCCACAGCCGGCCTTCCTGCTGGCCTGCATAGACAGCGGAGTCTCCCACCAGAACCATTCGGGATCCTGAAAGGAGGGTCCCAGGTTTTGTGCTCTGTGTGAGGGGCCACCCCAAGGGCCTCCCACTCAGTGAGGTTCAGGGACCAGTGGGAGTCACCCAGGCAACCAAGGGGAGGTATGGAGCCTCCAGACTTCCAGTCTGCTCCTACCAAGAACTTGGGGCACTCCTGAAGATTGTTCTGTACCGGGCCCCCACCTGCTTTTGTAAAGTTTCCTTTTCTTCTTCCTTATGTACTTTGTGCCAATCCTGGGGCTTGCTCTCAGGGCCTGGGTTCTGTACCTGTGCTTTTTTGCTCAAGGCTAGCACTCTTGAGCCACAGCGCCACTTGTGGCTTTTATGGTGTTTGAATGGAGGTGAATCTCCTGGATTTTCCTTCCTTAGCTGGCTTCCAGCTGTGATCCTCAGATCTCAGCCCCCGGAGTAACTAGTATTACAGGTGTGAGCCCCCAGTGCCCAACTTTTTTTTTTAAGGGTAGTTTTGTTGTTTGTTTTTGCTTTTGCCTGAGACCCATACTTGAACTCAGTATTTGATGCTTTTGCTCATTGGCTGGCACTCTACAACCTGAGCCACACTTCCAGCCATCGTAAATAAAGTTTTATTGGCACATGGCCATGCCCTATTGTTCACTTAAAGGCAGCTTGCACACTCCTGCCCAGACTTAAGCAGGTACAGGGTCTACAGGGCAGCCCAGCCTGAGGGACGTAGGATCAGTCGGGATATTTTGCCAGCCCAGCGAAGGTTTCCCTTCCCAAGCTAGAGTGTCTGCTGGGACCCTGTGCATAGCCCAGCTCTGCAGAGCTCTGAGCCAGTGCACCTGCAGGAGGTGTGGGGCCAGTCCAACCCAGTCTTTTACCTCCTGAAGGCACCTGCTTGCCCCTGCTTCTCCCTGCCTGGGGAGCTGGCGCGGGGGTGGAGGGGGGGCCTCAGCAGTGGGCCTGGGCTCCAGGCCTCTCCAGAGGCTGGGGACTGAGGGCTGGAACAGCTGCCTCCCGAGGGAAGGGACAGAAGTCACCAGGCCCTGGTGCTGGCTGGACCTCTGCCCAGTGCTGACCCATGCAGGAGGCTTTGATGTGGGTATGAGGTCTCTTCCTGAGACCCCACTGCTGCCAAGGAGCAGCAGTCCAGCGGGACTGCTCCTACCCTGCCTGCCCCTGCCCCTGCCTGTTCCCACCCCTCCCTCATACAGGACATGGGGGCAGAGACGGGGGCTGATGCCCTGGGCCCAGCCTGGTCTCGGGGGCCCCGGTGGGTGCCGCATGCTCTGGGTTGGGAGGAGTGGGGTGGGGAGCTGTGCTGCCGGCCTCGCCCCCGCACTGGCAAGTGTCTTTCCAGGCCTGAGCTCTGTCTGGTGTGGCTGCTCCGTGGGGTCTTGGTGAAGGCTTGCTCTCATGGCCCCCTTGGCCCCGAGCCTGGGAGTGTCTGATCTACATGGAGGGTCAGCCGGGAGCTGCTGTGCACCCTGCCTCCTGTCCAGGGTGCTGGGGCCCACTGAGGTTGGGTGAGAGGGCCAGCCTGGCCTCTTCCCGTGGGATAGCCTGTGCCCTCCTCTGGGGCAGCAGGAGGGAGAGCCAGCCCTGAGCGGCTGCTGGCCTGACTGTGGTCTTCCCTGGGGCCTGGGGCTTCCCAGCAGCTTTGGGGAACTGTGCCTCCCACTTCCTCCTTTACAGACTGGAAGGCCTGAGAGGCGGCCTGGGGGCCAGGCACCTCTCCCTGCTCCCCAGGGCTCTCCTCTCCTGCGTGAAGTCAGGCCCGGGCTGGGTGCTCCCTCCACCGCCAGTCACTGTATCCCAGGCCCCAGTGTCTAGCCCTGCCCCCACCAAAGCTTTAGCATGCCAAATACACCCCCCCCCCCGCATTAATGTGGGGAAGTCAGAGCACAGAGAGGTTAAGATTCTCAGGGGGTCACACAGGCACCAACTGGAGGAGGCAGGAATTGAGCCCAGGGAGTTGACTCTTGCTTCCAGCTGCCCTGGTCCTTGGGCCCACAGCAGTGCTGCACACCCTTTCGGGGGGGGGGGGGGGGCCAGGACGCAGGTGTGGCTGTTCACCCACATCACCTCCTCATCTGCTTTCTGCATCCCCGGCAGCAACAGCAGCAGCAGCAACAGCAGCAGCAGCAGCAGCAGCAACAGCAGCAAATGGCCAGGACCAGCCAGGAAGAGGAGAAGGAGAAGGAAAAGGAGGCTGAGAAGGAGGAAGAGAAGCCTGAGGTAGACGGCAACGACAAGGAAGAGCTCAGCAAGTAAGGCTGCTGCCTCTGGTTACACACTAACACCCTCCCCCCATCGCCCCCCCCCCCCAGGTCACATGCCAGCCTCCTCCCCGTCTCATGTGGAGGGCACTTAGCAAGTTAGGCTGCTTGGCACCTGGCTCCCAGGTGGGGGCAGCGGCCAGCTTGTGTCTCTGTGGGCCCTTCCTCCCGGAAGCTGTTCTGACTGCTTTGCCCCCTCCGCCCCGCCAGCCTCAGGAGACCTGGGAGACTGATAGCTCATTTGAGCTGTGCTGTAGAGCTAATAAATCCAGGCATTGGCTTTGGAACTCTGCCCGCCTCCCCCTCCTGAGGTCTGGGAGGGGAGCGGGAGGCGGAAGCAGGCAGCTAGTGGTGCCCACCTGCAGAATTATGTGTGTCAGCCGAGCCCCAGCAGATCAAGGCCCAGCCTCCCTGGCCCCCAGCCCCGCTGGCCCCCGCCTGCCAGGGTTGGAGGAGGAAGTGCAGGCAGACCCTGGGGATGGGAGAATGCGCTCCAGGTACCTGTGATGGGCCCAGGAGTGCAGCCGCCTTTCTGTCTCCTGGCTCCAGCCAGGGCTTTTCAGGAAGATGAATGGGTAGCTGAGGCTTTAAATCTCCTGAGCCTGAGCAGCCTGAGAAGGCTCAGCTTAGCACTACACGGCAACCCCAGCCCCCAGCCCCTGAGGGCCCTGGGACCTCAGCCTCTGCAGGCTACTAGTAGGCCTGCCTCCCCAGCATGCATAGCTCCGCATGCATAGCTGAGGTCCCCACCAACAGCCGGGCCCTGCTGTACAGTGTGCCTGGCAGGAGAGACCCCCAGCTTGGGGAATGAAATCAGCTGCAGAGCTAGTGGCTCTTCCCTTCCCTCGCTGGAGCATAGAGCAGTCAGAGGCTGCTCCCCCTTTCCTCTGGTCGTCAGACAGCATGAGGTGCCCGCAGAGCCCTCCTCCCTCAGCGGCATGCTTGCTGAGCACCCTGCACACCCTGCCTTCCCCATCCCCAGCAAATCCCCTCCCCCCATGTCCCCTGTGCCCCCAGGGAGAAGACAGATGACACCTCTGGGGAGGACAATGATGAGAAGGAGGCCTCCGTGGCTGCCAAGGGCCGCAAAACAGCCAACAGCCAGGGTCGGCGCAAGGGCCGCATCACCCGCTCGATGGCCAATGAGGCCAACCACGAGGAAGCCGCCACCCCGCAGCAGAGCTCCGAGCTGGGTGAGGCAGCCGTGGAGAGGAGCAGGCTGCAGGCGGGGTGGGCTCCTGGGCTCCTGCACAGATGTTCTCAGATTTGATTTTCTTTTCCTTTCTTTTTTCTTTTTTTGGCCAGTCCTGGGCCTTGAACTCAGGGCCTGAGCACTGCCCCTGGCTTCTTTTTGCTCAAGTCTAGCACTCTACCACTTGAGCCACAGCGCCCCTTCTGGCCGTTTTCTATATAGTGGTGCTGGGGATTCGAACCCAGGGCTTCATGTATACGAGGCAAGCACTCTTGCCACTAGGCCATATTCCCAGCTCCTGTCCTGAGATTTGAATTCGCTGCCTCAGCTGGCAGCCTGGCTATAGCAGTTGGAGTTCAGAGCCCAAGATTAGCTATGGAGCTTGCAGTTCCTTCCCCCCTCTGTGCCTCGGTGTCCCTGGCAGCACGTGGAGAGGAATCGCTTGGGGAAGAGTGTAAGGGACCCAGCCCAGTGGTTGGAGCCTGGCAGCCACACTGAGCCATAACCTGTTTTATCTATCTTTTTAAATTTTATTACTCTTCTTATTGTTTTCTTGCCATTCCTGGGGCTTGAACTCAAGCCCAAGCACTGTCGTTGAGCTTTTTTTCTGGTCACTTGTGGAGCCTGGTAATGGCTTCCCCTCCTTAAGAGGCCATGGCCCTGGCAGTGTCTAGACCCCTGCCCTCTCTGTTAGAGGCCCTGGTTTCTCCTGCCCAGGAGCAGGCCATCTTCCTTCCCCAAAGGAAATGCCCCGGTGACTTGCGTAGCAGTCTCCCAACGTGGCCACCGGGGGCAGCAGTGCACGGTCCCCTCTGTGGCTGTTCAGGGCTGGCTGGGCTAGGGCACCGGCCCCCACCCTGGGAGAGGCAGTGTGGCCCACTAGATGGATAGGCTGCTCCAGGCTCAGCCAAGAAACCTCCTTTGAGTCCTGGGTGTAGTTGGGATTTGAACTTTGTCCCAAGCCCTGTGCAGGTCCTGTAGGCAGGTGGTCACCTGCTACCCTTGCACGACTGGGGGTGGGGGGCAGGGGGAATCCCTTGTGTGTCAGGCCCCAGGCTGGTACTGGCAGTGGGCATGGCTTCCTGGGGGGAAGGAGGAGGATCCGGAGGTCTGGCAGAGGGCAGGGAGGCTGCTGGGTAGGCGGTCTTCTCTGGTGTGGTGCTGCTGAAGAGCACTGAGGCTGGGAGGTGGGTTCCCTTCTTGTGCTCATCAGGGGAGCTGGGGTTCCCCGCCAGGCTGGGCTGAGCCCCCTCCTTGTCCTGGATGAGTAGGGGTGGAATGCACACCCATGGGGGACCCTTGGCAGCCTCCAGACCCCCTGTGGAGCCCACAGTGGGCATGTGGTCTGGGTGGCCACCCAGAGTTGTACCCTTACCATCCTGCCAGGGGGACCCAGCGGTGTGCCTCGGTTTCCCATCAGTACACGGGTGGTGGGGGCTGGAAGACCAGGCACCGCATGCAGAGGGGCATGGGCCCCAAAGAAGCAGCTGCGTGTCCCAGCTCCACAGGGGCCTGCCGTGGCTCCTCCCGCCCGGCCAACCGTCTGTTTTCCTTCCCAGCCTCCATTGAGATGAATGAGAGCTCTCGCTGGACAGAGGAAGAGATGGAGACAGCCAAGAAAGGTGAGGCGTGCGGCCACCGTGGGGCCCCTGGGCTCTGGGGCTGCGTCAGAAGGGTTCGCATGCTCCTCCTCCGGATTGTGGGGGGCAAGGGGGTGAAGGTCACATCTCAGAGCCTCTGTTTGACCCCCTGGAAAATGGAATTGTGGCCATGTGGCTGGGCTGCGGCCTGTGAAACCAGGCTGTGCGTGCTGAGGCGGGGCAGGTGTGTGGCCACCCTGGGAACCCTGTGGATGAGTGATGGCAGCAGATCTGGGCGCCTGTTGCTGGTGGTCGAAGTAGGACCTTCCAGCTTTGGGTCTTCATGTCTTGTCCAGTTCTTGTGCAGAGCCGGGCAGATGCAGAGGCTGTGGGTTCGGGTCCTGAGGGTCCAGGCCCATAGGCCTGAGGCAGTTGCCTGGTAGTGGCCAGCAGCTGTGGGTGTGAATAAAAGCCTTTCCTGGCTTCCTGGCGATCTTGTGGCCATCAGCGCGGCAGGGCTGGGCTGGCAGTTGGTGCGGGCCGGTGCCCACACCACGTGGTTCCTGGGAACCCAGGTCTGGTCCCTGGAGCCAGAACAGCTGAGCCTCTGTGCCTCAATGTAGCCACCCCACTCAGGGCTTTGGTGTGTCTGTCTGTGACATGGAGCATCTAGGTTGTGTGAGGGGACACAAGGATCTGTGGCTAGGTAGTTCTCCACTGGTGCATCAGTACCATGGGGTCCTGAGGCGGGGTGGGCTCCCGACTGCGGGTCTTGTGTACCAGGATCCTCGCCTTGTCCTCCTGATCCCTGGTAGGTGGGGGCCATGGCTCCCCACTGCAGTTGTCTCTAGGGTGGCTCTGGCGTGGAAGGTGCCAGGTTGTCACCCGTGAGAGGGCGCATGTGTTCTGTAGTGTGAACCCCCAGCTCAGGCCATGTTTGTTGAGGTTCATGCGGGCCGGACAGGGGTGCTGCTCACTGGGAACAGCCCCAGGTCTGCTGCAGGTCTCCTGCCATTCCCCCGCCACCTTCGAGGGGTAAGAGAGGGGCTGAGGCCCGGGCAGCATAGGAACCCCCCCACATTCTCTCTGCAATGCCGTTCCCCACCACCTTCGAGGGGTGAGATGGGGACTGTGGGCCGGGCAGCGTAGGGACCCCCCCACATTCTCTCTGCGATGCTGTTTCCCACCACCTTCGAGGGGTGAGAGGGGGGCTGCGGGCTGGGCAGCGTGGGCACCTCCCCCCCACTCACACATTCTCTCCGCGGTTTTGCCCTCCTCGGATGCCAGCGTGAACCCTGGGCCTTTATGGAAACAGATGCTTGCTATTTTCTCTAATCTTGCTTAAGTGCACACAGTGTGCTGTGTTCACCATGGAAAAGTGAATAATCTGGTAGCCTTAAATACATCCACAATGTTGTGCAACCATCAGTCTGCCTCTAGTTCCAGAACCTTCTAGCACTCCAAATGGAACTCCTAAGCCATTAGTGGGCGCTCCTCAGCCCCCCCGGGCTCTTGGGGCCCTGGCAGCCTCTAATGGGCTCTGTCTTGATGGGCAGCGGGCGGGGCGGTTCACTAGGCCCATGTGTCTGGCCTCCCTCATTGTATGATGGCCCCTTTCGCTCAGCAGGGCACCTGTGGGTGGGCTTTGGCTATTGTGCAGAACCGTGGCCCAACCCTGTCCATGTATGCGGGGGTTTCAGCCACACAGGACTGCCATGGGCTCGGTGTCCCCTCACTCGGCTGCTCTGTCCCCTCTTGGTGTGGCAGGGGGTGGGTGACTCGTGGTGACTCGAGGCTGCGTCCTCTCAAGCTTGGCTGCATCCCGCCCACAGAGACTGCAGTGAGTGACAGCCAGAGCTCCCGGCCCCGGGCGCTCTCAGTGACATTTCTAATAATGCCAGGAGTGCCGGCTTGTTCGTCTGCCGTGAATTACAGCAATCTGGACAATTACTGCACGGGGTGGCTGCTGACAGCCGTGTGCCTGCGGAGAGGCAGGTGCACACGCACACACACCTCCGCTCCCTCTCACAGCCAGTGGGAAGCGAGAGGCTAGGAATGTTCTAGAACCCACTGTCTGGTACTCAGAATCCCAGGTGAGGAAAAAGACCCAAGGCAGCTGTGCCCCCATTGGGCGTGATCCTCCAGTCTCTGGGGACCCTGGCGGGGTCGCCCTGACACCAGGCTGTGGCTGGATAGAGCATCTGCCACGGCCTGTGAAGGGAGCTGGGGTTGCACCCCTGGCCTCCTGTGCTGGCACAGCCTGAGGATGTTAGTTACGGGGATGGCATGGGCCATGAGGCTGCCCCGTGAGCATGGCATGTTCCTGGGTCAGGCTGCTGCCCCAGCTCACACTGGGTGGAGACTGAGCCTCCCCAGGAATTGGACAGCCCCAGGGAGCTGGCTGGCTGGCTGTCCAGGCCCAGTGCCATGCAGGGAGGGAGAGAAGGAGGGCGGCCTGGCCAGGCCAAGGGCCTGGGGTTTCCAGGGTCCTGATCCTGCCCAGAGCCCAGCTGGCAGGTCTCTTGTCTGCCCCCTCCTCTAGGCGCAAGCTGAGGAACACCCCATCCCCCATCAGCCTAGACCAGGACCACCGCAGCCTCCCTGAACTCCAGACTTCTCTGGCTTGCAGAGCTGTGTGTGGTGGATTCAGTTCCTGGAGAGTGATCTGTGTCACCCAAAGGAGCGAAGGCCCGGGGCAGGTGGTGTAGGCCAGGACCCCAGCCGCCTGCTGCCCCTGCTGCACCCGGCCAGGCTGACCTTTCTCAGGATCCTTCTGTGTGCGTGGCCTGGACACCAGTGTGCAGGGCCCCAACAGGTCTGTGTATGGCCTGGGTCAGGGACAGAGCACCAGCCTTAGCCTTCCCCAAGTGGGGTCAGTACCCCTGTGGGGCACTGGGTCAGCTGTGGCTCTGCAGAGGTTGGAGAGGAGTGGACAAGTCTCAGGCAGGCAGCAGGAGGCAGACCAGGCCAGGCTGGGGGTAGCCTTGGCAGTGCACAGGCCTGTGGGACAGGAGGGGATGTCCCACACAACACATAGCAGGTGCCTGGCATGGCTGGCCCGAGACCTCTGGGGCTTCAGAAACCCATTTCTCCCTCCTGGAGGTGCTCTGGGTGCAAGGTTTGGTGTGCAAATGAGTTTTCCTGTGAACAGATGTGGGGGTGAGGGCTGCCTGCCCTTTGGCTTCTTGGAGAGGGGGCTGGGGAAGGAGGGCTGCTCTCTTATGATAACCCTGTTTGGGGGGGGGGTCCTGGGGGGAGTGTAGGCCCCACGTGGAGGGGCACTGCCCCTGAGCCAGGACCCTCAGGGCCCTGTGCTTGCCCCTTGGGGTGGCCCCCTGTACCGCCACCCCGAAATGCCTTCTGTACGCAGGCGCCAGACTCCCTGCTTCCCCCTCCCCCCAGTGGTCAGAAGAAAATTAGAAGCTGGCCTAGGAAATCCTCACCTCAGGCCCTTTGCAGAAGCTGTGGGGCCTGTTGTGAATGAGGGGCCTGGTGCAAACCCCGAGGCCCTGTCTCCCCTTGGGAGCCCCTTCCAGGAGCCCTGAGCCATGGAAGATGCTGGGCCCCCCAACATGCCAGCATGCACTGAGCAAGTATGGGCAACCCGTGCCCAGGTCCTGGACGCCACTGGCAGCCTAGGAAGGCTTCTGTGACTGTGGTGGGGCAGTGGCACGGAGGTGGGCAGGTGTGTGGGCCTGCTCTGCCAGCCCAGGCCGGGGGGGGGGGGCACTGGGTCTCCCTCCTCGCTCCAGGGCCCCAGGCTCCCGCAGCTCACCTGCTCTGTTCTCCATGAACCTGGGCAGCTCCGGAGACTTCTCAGGGCAGGTCAGAGAGGCCAGGGGTCGGGGGGCAGAGCGGTCAGTGACCCCAGCGCCCCGGAAGTCAGCCAGGCCCAGATATGGCTGGCTCCAAAGTGCAGCCCCTAGCTGGCTGCAGGTGTGTGGGGGCCAGAGGCAGAGGCTGTCCGGCTCCCAGCCCCGTGCTTCGTGCTCTTGCTCGAGACCTGGCACCAGGATGGGGTCTCAGGTGGCCACACGGGCTACCCTGCCCCACCAGGGGGCTGCCCTGCCAGGGTGCGGAGCTCTGCTGCGCCATGGCTTGAGGCTGAGGAGGGAACCAGGGCCAGCTGGCCCGCCCTCCCAGAGCTGGGCCTGCGCCATGGCCCGCCGCCCGCCAGCCCTGTCTGGAGGTCACATTCAGTCCTGCCGTGAGGCTGCCTGGCCGCTGTCCTGTGGGCCTGAGGCGCGGCTTCAGGGTTCGGGGCTCCTGGCAGTCACCCCTTGTTGATGATCCTCTGGGCAGACTAGTGCTTGGAGGAGCTGTGGGCACTGTGCACTGGTGACGCCTGGCACAGGGACACCCCGCGCGCACAGCTGGCAGCTGCCCGCCCCCATGGGGAAGGGCACCTCTCCCCGCTCCCCTCCGCCCCCTCCCCTCTGCCTTGCCAGCTGGGGACGCGTCTGTCCGTCAGAGGTGGCAGCGGCCACCGCTGCGGGCAGGCGCAGAGCAGCCTCCGCCCGCCCTCCTCCCTCCCCTCCTCCTCTTCCCTCCTCCTCCCCCTCCCTCAGTGGACGGGATGTGGGCTGAGCTGTGCTGCCTGCAAGCCAGCAGACGCCAGCCAGGAGCCCGGCAAGGCAGAGCCAGAGCCGGCACCTCCTCCCTTCTCCCAGTGCCGGAGCGGCCTCCCAGCCCAGTCAAATGTTTCCAGAAAACTTGTCCGAGGGGGAGCCACCGATGAGAGGATGTGAGTGACCCCCTGAGGGGCCGGGCTGTGGGTGCGGGTGGGTGACAGGCCTGCAGGAGATGGGGCTCTGGACCTGCACAGCTACCCCCCACCCCTATCCTTCTGTCAAGCGAGCTCTCCCGGGAAGAGCGGCTGGGTCTGCTGGGCTCTTAGGTGGCTGCTTCCAGGGACCAGAGGCCATGTTCCTCCCTATACCTAGCACCCCAGCCTTGCGGGGGGCGGTGGGGGGGCTTCCAGACAGACCTGACCCACGCCTGGGTAGACGGGAAACAAGCCCAGAAAGAAGGCACGGCCAGGACCATGTGGCAGTCACCTCTGTCCCGGCCTTTCCGCCTGTGCTGCCTGGTGCCCTCCCTCAGGTGCACAGGGAGGATGGGGGCCCCTTTGGCTTCCTCGCCCCACAGCTCGTTTCCAGACACCTTGTTTATTCAGTTTGGAGATGATGTCCTCCCCAGAGTCGGGGCTCCCCAGTCCCCCCAAGGGAGCCCCCTCCACCCAGGGTTCCGGCGAGCTCCCTCTGGCCTGACGTTTGCTTGGCACTCTTGGCTACAGGCAGGGAAATATAAATAAACGCGTGTCCCTGTTCGCCCGGTTCTGGTTGTGGCAGCTGCTGCTGGCGCAGGCGGCAGGAAAGGTCAGGAGGCCGAGCTACACTGGGTCCCCCTCCCCCTGCCCTTGAGGAACCCAAGGAGCTGGGTGGAGCCATGGGGCTCCTGGGGCTTCTGGCGCTCCTGCCGGCTAGCAGGAGGCTCCCCCTGGGCCTCCCACATGGCAGAGCCCCAGGCCCCAGAGCCTGACTGTCCTTTCCACTGTCCTGGGGTGCAACACCGGGTGCAGTAGTCTGTTGCTGAAAGATTTGATACACCCTGAGGGTCTCTGACCATGAGTGGGATGGACTAGGCGGTCTGCCTTTGCCTCCGGGGCTGTTTCTGCTAAGAGCTTTGTGATAGCTGGCCACACCTCGAATGAATGACAAAGGGCAACTCTGGAGTGAGTGAATGAATGGGAAAGGCAACTCTTCTGTAAGTGAATGAATGAGAAAAGGTGACTCTTCAGTGATCCAATGAATGAGAAAAGACAAGCACAGCCCACTTGTAGCTCCTTGCAGATTTTGATTCTGGGAAATGGCCTCAAACTTAGTTGCTAGAATTTATTCGTGGGGTCCTTGCTCAGCCAGCTGGGCTTGCAAGGGTGTAGCCTGCCCCTACCCCACCCCATACCAGGCAGGCCAGGTGGGCGTCCCTTTCCCACCTGGTTGGTACCTTGGGGGTTCATGGCTGAGCCTTGGGCTCCAGGAGGTTCTGCTGAGCCTGATGTTCAAGGGGCTCAAGGCCTCAGATCATCTTGTGTTGTGTAACTCTAGCCTGAACAGGGTGGGGTGGGGCTTCATCCTGCTCCTTGAGGCCCTTGCAGTGGGCCAGGCCTGAGGACCTCTGGGTCTGGGGCAGGGCTAAAGGTATGCTGGAGGAATTTGGACCTCCCGCAGGTCTCTGTGAACCTGGCCTGGCCTCGCTCTCCTGTCCTGATTTCCTCCCTTGCACCCCCGCGCCGCTCACCTGCGTGTGGTGCATGTGGCCAGAACACCGCCTGGTCTCTTGAGGCCTCGGCTGCAGCTGGAGGAATATCCGGCTGGGGTCAGGGCAGCCCAACTCCCCGCCCCACAGCGAGGGAAGTGGGGTCTACCCAGCCCAGCTACCACAGGACCAGACTGAGAGGCTGGCCCCCCTCACTGCCCTCTGCCCCTCAGGCCTCCTGGAACATGGCCGGAACTGGTCGGCCATCGCACGTATGGTGGGCTCCAAGACCGTTTCCCAGTGTAAGAACTTCTATTTCAACTACAAGAAGCGGCAGAACCTGGACGGGATTCTGCAGCAGCACCGGCTGAAGATGGTGAGTCATGAGCCAGGCCAGGCTGGGGCTGGATGGAAGGACGGGATCTGGGGCCTGGGTTCAGAGCAGCTGGCCCAGAACAGTGGGGGTGGGGGGGCAGGGGACAGCCCTCCTTCTGGGTACAGAGGAGGGGCAGATCCTGGGCCTCACAGCCCCACAAGTCCTGGGAGGGGGCTAAGCTTGTCCTGTATCCCAGACGTGGTGGGGGGAGGGGAAGGAGGGGGCGCTGCTCTGACTCAGCCCCTTGGAAGGAGCTGAGGGCCTGCCCCCATCAGTTGCAGGGCTGCCTCCCTCCAGCACAGGCACAAGCATGGTGGCAGACAAAGGCCATGGCAGCCCTCTAAGCTACCCTGGGAAGTGAGCCCCCAGCCTGGGCCTCTGTCCCTAATGCCCAGGCTGCCTGTCTCCTCTCAGCTACTGAGACTGAGGGGCCCATATGGCTCCGTCTGGGTGGTCTCAGGCTGGTTTGAAAGTTGTGCAGCTTGTTCTGGAACCCAGTTGCAGCCTGCTGAGGCCTAGAGAGGGTGAGCCTGCCACTCGCCTGTGGTGGCCGGCCTGGACAGCGTCCTCTTGGTGGAGGTCTCAGGCCCGCCTCAGTGCATTCCTCCTGAGCCACATGGCCATGTTTGTGGGGCCCCAGGCCCGAGGGGGACCTGGGGATTCCTCAGAACCTTACTGCCTCTGGAGAGACTGTGTCTGGGCAAACCTGCCAAGTGCGCAGGGGTGGGGGTGGGGGATCAACGGTGGGAGAAGGGGCTTGACTGGCCCCATGGAGGGTCAGCATGGTGGGAGGAGGGGCTTGGCCTGCTCTGCCCCACCAGACGGGGGGCAGGATCAGCACCACCAGAGTCCTCCCAGCCCCCTGTGGTTCTAGCTGGTCACCATAGCTTGAGCCTGCTGCAGGCCTGCCTTTCCAGAGTCAGGAAGGGGCTCTGGGACTCCAGTCAGGGAAGCAGAGATGAGTGAGGTACCAGCCTGTGGGCTTTTTTGTTTTTCTTTCGGTTGTAGGTCTTGAACTCTGGGCCTGGGCCCTCTCTCCCTGAGCTCTTAAGCTCAAGGCTAGTGCTCTACCACTTGAGCCACGGCGCCACTTCTGGTTTTCTGGTGGTTTATTGGTGATAAGTCTCATGGATTTTTCTGCCCGGGGCTGGCTTTGAACCTCAGTCTTCAGATCTCAGCCTCCTGAGTAGCTAGGGTTCCTGGTGAGAGAGGTACAGGCATCCTGCTAGCCTGTGGGTTTGATACTCCCCGGAGTTCAGCACCCTGCCTGCCACCTTGGTCATTTACTCCTCTCTGTGCAGGGTCCCAGGCATGAATGTGGGCTCTGCACCTTACAGGTTGTGGGCCCTGGTAGGTGGCTTGTTCCCCTCTCCCCCCCTCTGCCTTGAGTGCCTCAGTTTCCCCACCTGTGGGACAGGGACGATAGTAGCATCCCTCGCCTTGGGCTCTTACGGGTGTGCTGTATAAAGTGCTTGGGCGTCGTGTTGCCACCCCCGCTCATCCAGGCCAAGCACATGGCAGGTGGGCGGGTACATCCATTCATTCATGGAGAATGGAGGCGGGTTTGTGCCCAGCTCTGCCACCTGGGGTGCTTCCGCTGTGAAGCAGGAAGCAGGTAGCATGACGGCCTCTTCCTGGGGGCCAGGGGGCCTGAGCAGCATCCCACTGGGGAGTGGAGCTGGGAGCCAGGGAAGGTTGTTGAGCTGAGGGGCAGCCAGGGCTGGAGGGAGGTGGAGGGCCTCCCACTCTGGGCATGGGAGGGGGGCCCTGGGATCAGCAGCTGGGCAGCACACAGCTCTGGGTGCAGAACTGGTACTGAGCTCCAGAGCACTGGGCAGTTGGGCTCAGCGGAGGGCTGTTTGTCCAGCTGGCCTCTTGTCCCCACCCACACGCCCAGCCAGGCCCCTGTGAGGTCCTCCCAGGCCTGTGCAAGGAGGAGGGGGACAGAAGATCAGGCACTGTCCCCTCCGGCATGCCCCAGGCCTGGCCCACAGGAGACCTCAGGAAGTCAGCAGGATAGTATGGGCGGAATGTGTCTATGTTACGTCACACTTGGCACCATGTCCTCCCGAGGTTTCCCTCCCCCTCCGTGTGGCCGAAGGTTATGCTTTTCTCCCACTGCGCCCAGGCCCCTGGGTCCCACCCGCCACCCGGCTGGAAAGTGCTTGTGCCTGATCTGCTTTCCCATCAGGGCTCCTTGACCTCGGGCTGTGTGGTCTTGTGCTTGTGTCGCAGCCTCTCTGAGCCCTTGGCCCTGTTCTGAGGCAGGCCTTGTTCCAGGTGCTGAGGGAGGGCACGTTGCAGTGAGGGGGCTGAGGCTGCAGTCTGGGGTGCTAAGCACCCCTCACTGCTGTCAGTTGACCAGCCTGTGTCCTCGGGGGAGTTAGGAACACCTGGGGGGCCTCACCTGAGCCCAGGAGGGGGGAAGTGAGTTCTGTGGCTGGCTGAGAGAAGGCAACATGTTGTTCAAAGGCCCTGTACCTGACACTCTAACTTAGAGAGGTGGGTGGTGCCACAGCTAGACCAGGCAGGCCCTGGGATGGGGCCGGGGGAATTGAGACCATCCTCCTGGTGTGGGGAAAGCTGGTGAGGTTGGAGATGGAGCTGGCAGGAACTGAGGGGCAGAGTAGCCTTGGGGAGCCCTTAAGGAAGTGTTTGGTCCCAGGTGGTGTTTGGTTTTTTTGTTTTGTTTTTTCACCAGTCCTGGGGCCTGGACTAAGGGCCTGAGCACTGTCCCTGGCTTCTTTTTGCTCAAGGCCAGCACTCTACCACTTGAGCCACAAAACCACCTCTGGCTTCTTCTCTTTATGTGGTGCTGAGGAATCGAACCCAGGGCTTCATGCATGCTAGGGGAGCACTCTACTTCCAAGCCCTATTCTCAGTCTGCCAGGTGGTGGTTGGTAGATGTCAGCCATTTTGATTTGTGCTGGTGTCACCTTTGTGGCCTACTGTACACAGATTTGGGGGGGGGGGGGCTGCAGGCTGATGTCCCACTGTTCCCAGAGCATGGCCCAGCATGGAAAGCGGAGGCTCTGGGTGTCAGCCTCACGTCTGAGAGGCACAGGCCCTCGCAGACCCCAGCTGCCGCCCCGGCCGCCTCTGCGAAGGACCAGGGGAGTGGGGAGGGGGAGTGCCCCGCAGCTCCAGCCCTTCCCAGGACCCCAGCCCACGCCTTCCCGGGGAGGTGCTCAATTCTGGGGCCTGACCGTGGAACAGCATAGGTGGCAGAGCAGAGTCCAGGGCAAGTCTGTGGACATGGGGTAGGGCAGGCCATGGCCTCCAGCTAGCATTGGTGCCGGAGCTGTGACTGATGAGGTGGGTGGCTGTGCCAAGGAGCCCCATCCCTGAGCAGCCAGGGCCCCCTCCTGAGTGCCAGCTTGCCTGCCAGGCGTCCCCAGCAGCCCACCCTAGCTCACGGATGTGCCCCTGCACACCTGCCTCTGTTCTCTCTTAGATGTCAGTTACACAAGTCCCGCCTCCTCCACATTGGCCCCTGCCATTAATTGCTTATGTTTCCAAGAGTCAAACCGAAGTCTAGGGGACACAAAGCGTTCAGGACACTGATGCTTTAGAGGAGCCTCACCAAGACCTGTCAGGACCTCCAGCCTCTGCGTGGCTCCCAGCTCCCTTCCCAGAGCCTATTCGGCTCCATCTATTCCTTCTACCCCCACACCATTCAACCCTGCTGGCTGCAAATTCAAGCCCAGTGAGCTTTCAGCCACCTGCTGGTTTTGAGTGGCTCAACACAGGGTGGGGGACAGGTGTGGGAGCTGGAGGCTCTGGGCTTTGGTGTGTGTACACAGGACAGGATTCTTTATGTTCCACTAACATTCACATCTTGCTCGTACCACAGGGTCTTTGCATATGTCACATGTGCACACATGCGAACACATTTGTGTGCCCACACGAACACACTCACAGAGCCTTGCCCAGCCAGTTCCCTCTCCTTTCAGATTTTGGCCCAAATGTCATTTCCTGCCCAGTGGTGTCCCCTCCCCCATGCTTTCTTGGCCTCTCGTTGACCCCTCTGCAACCCCCACCAACTCCTTAAGTCTTCCAGGCTATGCTGTGCTTCTTGACTGTAGGACCGGGCCTGCCTGGCTCCCAGCTCTGTGGTTCTTTCCCTGGGCCTGTCCTCTGGACCCCGGGGAGCGGTGAGAGGACTGGGGTTCGCACATGCTCCCCATCTGTGGCTGTGGTGGGATGAGGGGAGGATGAGGCCCTGGGTGAGCATAGCCCTGGCAAGCTTGGCCGGTCTGGCCCTGACCCCGACCCCTGCCCTGTGCCCCAGGAGAAGGAGCGGAACGCACGCCGCAAGAAGAAGAAGACCCCAGCCGCGGCCAGCGAGGAGGCTCCCTTCCCGCCTGCCGCCGAAGACGAAGAGATGGAGGCATCGGGCGCCAGCGGGAATGAGGAGGAGATGGCCGAGGAGGCAGAAGGTGAGACTGGTGGGAAAGGGGGGTCGGGTGGCCCTCCCCGCGCCAGGGGGCATCTGGACTTGGGGATCCCTGGACCAGCAGCATGACACAGGTGGCCCGGTGCTAGACCCCAATGTGGAAGACCCCCCCCCTCCCCTGCAAGTCCTGTCCCCCCTCCCCTGAGTGTCCCTGTCCACCCTCCCGTGTCCTGCCTGACCTTCCCACCCCCCAGTCTCCGTGGCTACTTCTGCTGTCCCAGTGTCTTCCCAGGCGGCTGCCCAGGCGGCAGTGCTCCTGGCCTGCAGTGAGCCATCTGCTCTCCCCGTGCACGCCCGTCAGGTCATTCATCCCCAGCCTCACTGAGGCCAGGCCCCTGTCTGCAGAAGGCCCGGGAGGATGTGCAGCCACTCCCATCTGCAGCCTCGTGCAGCTCTGCACTGCACTCCCGGGCGCAGACCCCCTTCCCCCCCCCCCCCCCCCCAGCCATCCTTGCTGTTGGCTTTGGTTGTCCTGGGGTTTGAACGCAGGACCTGGTACTTCCTAGCAGGTGCTTTACTACCTGAGTCACATCCTCAGCCCTCTGGGGGTTTTGTTTGTTTTGTTTTGAAGTCCTACTGTGTGCCTGGCTGGGGCAGTGTCAGACGCACCTCCCCTGCACTGTGTCCGATCTAGACACCTTCTGTAGCACAGAGACCTTTAGGGGCTTAACCCTCCAGATTCGCCCGAGGGGTATGAGGAGGGCGCAGTTACCCAAGCCAAAGCCCCCACCTCTGTGCCAAGGTCTGGATGGGGCAGGAGACCCATAGTTACCCCTACTCTGGGGCCTGGGGCAGCTTGACTCACCTCTGTCTCACCTCTCTGTGCCTATGTCCTCATGTGCAAACCACCTGGAAGGGCCATGTGCACACAGGCCAGCCCTGTGTGGCTGATGTGGTACCATTATTTCTGGGAGATAAGAAATCTGTAAGGCAGAGGCCAGGAAACTCTGGTCACACCCACAGCAGCCCCTGCGGGTCTCTTCCTCCAGCTCCCACCCAGGAGTTCCCCCAGCCTAGATGCACCTCAGGCCAGTGACCTGTCCAGGGTCACCCAGAGCCCCAGGGTGGCCATGCCCCTTACTGGCTTCTTGGGTAAGAGCCACAGAGAGGCCTTGTCAGTCAGAGATAGGGACTGGGGGTCAGGGTAGTGAGAGCTCCACAGAAGCAGTGAAGTCCCCTCCTGGCCCCACCTACTCCCCAGCTGGCCCTGCCCCACTCCTGCTGCCTGCCTTCTTTTGTTGTTGTTGTTGTTGCCAGTTCTGGGGCGTGGACTCAGGGCCTGAGCACTGTCCCTGGCTTCTTTTTGCTCAAGGCTAGCCACAGCTCCACTTGAGCCACAGCGCCACTTCTGGCTTTTTCTATATATGTGGTGCTGAGGAATCGAACCCAGGACTTCATGTATACAAGACAAGCACTCTTGCCACTAGGCCACATTCCCAGCCCAGCTCTCTAATTCCGCTCTACTTTTCTTCCAGCCTTGCAGGCCTCTGGGAGTGAGGCACCCCGAGGGGAATGCAGTGGCACAGGTACAAACTCGGCTGCCTGACCTGGGAGGGAGGTGGGGCTGGGCCCGGGAGGGCATCCTGGGTCACCTGTCCTTTGCCAGGCGACCCTGCTCTGCCAGCAGCGCACTTCTGCCTGGAGACTCACCGTGTGTGACTCCAGCCTCGGTGCCCCTGCTCCAGTGCAGCGTCTGTTCCCGGCTCACTTCTACATGTGGCCTGACAGCTTTATGGGCTCCCATGGGTGTTCGCACCTTGCTCCTGCACCACTGAGCTTCCCGTCCTAGTTTTGCGGTGTCCTGATTCTACAAAACACAGGCGTGGAGATGTCGAGGTGGAGCTGAGGTGACTTGTTCACCCAGCCTGTCCCAACAAATGAGGAGAGGGCGTGGCTCGCTTGCCATTGTTGGATGGCAGCCTGGGGTCCCTGGCCGTCCTGCCCAGACACCCTGCTGGCTCTGCCCTGGGTGGGGGGGCTGGGCCGCCCACGGGCACCATGGGAATCAGTGGAAGTTGGCAGGGCCTGAGTTCATGCTCTGCTCTGCCCTTCACAGCCACGGTCAACCACAGCTCGGACACCGAGAGCGTCCCCTCCCCGCACACTGAGGCCCCCAAGGATGTGGGGCAGAGTGGACCCAAGCCCCCGAGTGCCGACGGGGCCCCCACCACCGAGCTGCCTGCCCCACCCTCAGAGGACACTGCCCCCGCAGAGCCAGCCCTGCCCCCCGAGGCCGGTGGCCCCTCCACGGCCCCCGCAGCACCATCACCGGCGGCCCTGGCCGCACCCGTGGCGCCCAAGGAGGAGGGGGTAGAGGCCACCCGGGCCTCCCTGGTGGACGAGGCTGACGACCGGAAGCCTCCTGCAGCCGAGGAGCTTGCACTAGACATGGGGAAGGTGGAGGATCCCGGGGCCACCGAGGGGCCCGGCAGGAGCATCAAGAGCGAGTGCAAAGAGGAGGCGGAAGTGGAGGAGGCCCAGACGGAGGAGACCGAAGTGCAGGCGGCCCAGGGCTCCGGCCCGGACCAGAGTGGAGGCCCCGAGGACCCTGAGCCCCGCCCGGAGGGGCCACTGAAAGTGGAGAAGAAGGAATCAGGGGGCAGCAAGGCTGCCTCAACCAAGGGCTTGGGTGCCCCCCAGGACAGTGACTCCAGTGCTACCTGCAGTGCGGACGAGGTGGACGAGCCTGAGGGAGGTGACAAGAGCAGGTAGGTGGGGGCCATTCTGTTTGCAGACAGTCCTGGGCCAGCCAGGCAATCCCTGGGAGGTGTGGGGCTCCAACTCAAGATGAGGAGGAGGCAGTTGGGGCGCCCCAGGCCAGGCTCCCCAGGTCCGCTCAGCACTCTAGAGACCCTCCTTGCCCTCCAGCCCCATGGCTTGCTCACCAGGGGTGACATAGGCTTCTCCCTCGGTGTCTCATGCTGGCCCTGTGTCCCCATCTTGGTCATCTCCACCGACACTGTTCCAAACATGGCCACACACACAGCACACAAGGGCAGGGCTCCTGTATTGGGGCTTGGGTTCTTCTCTACATGCAGAACGCATGTGTGCAAAGGCCCGGGGGTGGACATGCTTTTACTGCTCTGCGGGATGGCTCTGTAGGCCCTCCAAGCCATGAGAGGCAGGAAGACACAAGAGCTGCCCAAGAGGGCATGACCCACACTCCAAAACTGCCTGCTGCTTTTTGTCCCAAGCAAGCCTGGTGATAGTGACCCTGCTGGCTGCGGGGTGAGGAAAACCATGGAATGAGAAGGTGGCGTGGCTCTTCTGCCAGCCAAGGGCTCAAGTGCCTGAGGCTTGGTGCCACCGGCTTTATAGGGGAGCAGTCGGTCTTCCTTGCCAGATGACTGACCAGGCCCCATGTCCCTCTTTGCTCCATGTGGGGCTCCCTCCTCCACCCTGGGGGTGCTTACCCCCCCCCCCCCACCAAAGCTGACCCTCTGAGGTGGGGCCCTCTGGGTCCTTAAGGGCAAAACATGGTGCCCCATGGGACTCCTCTGGGCAGACGAGGCTCCTGCTGAGGTCACTGTGCTTTATGTTTTGTCATCACGATGGGCAGTTTCTCCAAGTCTCTGGGGACATTCTGGGGCAGAGCTAGGGTCTCTGACCCACACCTTCCTAAGCCCTCGGGTGCCCTTAGCTGTTTGGGCCTCCTCTGCGCCCTTCTGACTCCTGGGCCCAGCACAGGCTGAGCAGACCGGAGGCAGAGTTGGTTTGGCCCTAGTGGGATCAGGTGCCGGGCTGAGTATCTGCCCCGGAGCAGAGTCTCCCTTGGTCTACGTGGCCTGCCAGTCTGCTGTGCCGTGGCCACTGCTGGG
Organism: Perognathus longimembris pacificus; assembly: GCF_023159225.1. Classification (NCBI taxonomy): domain Eukaryota; kingdom Metazoa; phylum Chordata; class Mammalia; order Rodentia; family Heteromyidae; genus Perognathus; species Perognathus longimembris. The sequence goes on along the minus strand of NC_063163.1, from coordinate 88,053,298 downwards.
GGCCCCGCTCTCTGACAGCCCCAGCTGGGCCTGGCCATCCCTCCCACCCTCTGCCGTCCTGCCTGCTGTCGTAGTCAGCCCCCAGGCTGGGACTCGGGACACCTGGTTGGTCATACCCTGCGTGACCAGCCGATCCCCCACCCTTGGGACCTGCTTAGCCCTCTGGGGAAGGAGGCTAGATGTAGGCCAGCTTGCTGACCGCTTCCTGCCTGGCAGCCACCACCCTTCCCTCTGCCAGCCATGACCACATGGAGCAAGCATGGGGGACACAGGGAACATGCGTCAGAGCCTGCCTGCTCCTAGCCATGGCCTCCCACAGGGCCAGGACCTGGAGAGCCTGGACGTCTCCCCCCCTCCTTCTGCCCTCCTTCCCACCCAGCAGCATCAGCTCAGTGACCTCCCGCTCTCCCCTCCTCCCATTGCTCTCCCTGGACTTCATTTGGCAGACAGCCCAAGATGGGGCTAGGATTACAAACCCACAGCCTCCTGCCCTCCCCCAACCCATTCTCCAGACAGGAGGCCTGAGATTTTCTGGCAGGACTGGGTCTGCAACCTTCGTTTTCTGTGTGTGAGGGGTGCACGTGTTTCTGCAAGGTTGGATTGTAGCATCACAGAGTTTTTAGTCATAAAATGCCACCGAGGGCTAGGAGCATAGCAGGTGCTCAGTGAGGGACTAGCTGTCCCCTCCGATCTGCCCCTGGACCTTCCAAGGTTTAGAGAACCACAATGCTTAGCGCTTTGAAGGAAACATTATGGCAATTTCTTGTGTTCCTGTTTTTTTGAAAGAATAGGTTGGGTCTGGCTGTGCTGGCTCATTGCAGTCCAAGGCAGTGCTGCAAATGGAGCTGACAAGGCAATGACGCCTGTACTCCCCTGCTAGTGTGAGGGAGAGGCTGTTCACAGGGCAAGTGGATGAGGGGGCTGTCAGGCAGACAGCCAAGCTGTGAAAACGCCCCTTCAAAGGCCCTGTGGCCACGGGAGCCTGCTGTCAGTGAGCATGACCGCTGGCCGTGTTGGGGAGTGGAGCAGTGGGAGTGAGGTCAAGGGTCAACGTTTTGTCTGAGGATCCTGAGGAGGAGCTGTTGCTGTGTGGTTCTCAGCCCTCTCCCCCTCCCACTGTAGAGAGCCAGGATAACTTGGTGTTTATATGGGTCACAAAGGCACGCTTGGATCGCTCTGGAAAGATGTTTGCATACAGCCCTGGCTTTAGACTCTGTATTCCCATGTTTTTCTGGTTTCTCGCACACACAGTGCAGCGCATCACTGCTTCTGCTGCTCATGCTACCTACCACAGCCGTGGGCTTGCGGCTGGCAGGCGGCTTTCTGTAACAGCGCTCACAGTTGCCCCTTCAACTCTACCTGTTGGAAACAAGCCTCCATGCAGTGAAGCCCGCTATCCCCGCCTGTCCCCCCGGTGCCTGTCCCAGCTCTGCCTCTGGGGGCTTTGGCCGCACTGTAGTGGGAGCCATTCTCCCCCTGTTTGGGGATGTTGTCTGCACTGTAGTGGGAGCTGCTTTCCCCTGTGTGTTGGGGAAGCGTTGGCTGCACAGCAGTGGGATCCGCTCTCCCCTGTGTGTTTGGGGGGCTTTGGCCGCACTGTAGTGGGAGCCGCTCTCCCCTGTCTATTTGGGGGGTGTTGGCTGCACTGTAGTGGGAGCTGCTCTGCCCTGTCTGAGGCTGCGCTGACAGCATGGTCCCTTCTCTGTCCCTGCTGGACGCCATCTCCCACAGATGCCTGGGCTGCAGGTGCTGTGCAAGCTCCTCCACAGCACACGCGTGCGTGTGTGTGCATGTCTGTGTATTTATGTTTTCCGGTGGTGGACGGGGGCAGGTCAAGGCACCTAGGCAGAAGAAGGGCAGGTAGGAGAGGTGGAACGGGGTTGGGGGTGGTGGGGGACCCTCCCTCCCTCCCCTCTGACCTTCAGCAGAGGTGGGCAGGAGGCAGCTGCCCGTGGGGCTGAGGCAGGCCAGGTCCCCACTTGCTAGACTCTGCCTGCCCTGGGGGCAGTGGCCACACACAGCCTGATGGTCCACATGGGGCCATGCCGGTGGACCCTCTGGCCTCCAGGGCCCCTGAGTTTGAGCCTGTGGCCTGTGGGCTGAGTCTTAAGTGCACTCTAGCAAGGGGCACCACCTGGCCCATGCTCAGTGCAGTGAGGGGCAGCCCCCGGGTGCCTGCTTACAGAGCCCACGGGCCGGCCGGGCAGCCACGTGGGTATGACCAGGTACCAGTGCTGGATGTCCTAGAAATCTCTAGTGGCTTCCTGAAAGAAGCAGCTGCTGGTGGGCAGCGCAGGAGCTGAGCCACGCCACCGGCTCCTCTGGACCCCATGGGGCCGCTGGTGGCTCAGGGCTGAGCGGAGGATGGAGGATGGTCGCCCTGTGTGCCCCGCTGTGCTTGCTGTGCACCTTCTCTCCCACGTGGGGGAAGAGCAGGGGGAAGGGTGGAGATTCCAGCACAGGGTGTGGCCCCAGTAAGCTAAGCTACTCTGTCCCCTGCCCCACTCTGCCCTGGCACCCAGCCGCTCACTCGCTCTGGCTTGGGCAAGGGATAATCCCCACTAAACCTCTTAATCTCCCTCCCTTTAATCTGGCTGAGTCTTTGGCTTTCCTGCTGGTCCTGGGGGCCCCCGGGGGTGTGGCATGGGGGTCCCCTCTCCCGGGATGCTCCTGACCTGGGAAGTCTTGGGGACTGTTGATCTTGGCTGGCCCTCTGTCCCTGCCAGGCCTGCTGACCTCTGGCTGGGCTGGAGGCAGTCTTGGCCTGCCCAGGCATGCGTGGGCCAGAGGGACTCTGTGAACGGGGCCGGTCTAGATCACTGGGTATGGCTGGGGAACCCTGGGGAAGGCTCCGTCATTCAGGGCTTGAGACAGGAAGCCCTGGGAGTAGGCTTCCCATTCTCAGGGCTAGTCCACTGGGAGCCAGGGCTGCTGTGAGCCCCACCTGTCTGACCTTCATTTCCCCTCAGGCTGCTATCCCCAAGACCCAGCCTCCTCACACCAACAGGAGACCCCAGGGCCATTGCGTCACCCCAGAAGCCACTGGACCTGAAGCAACTGAAACAGCGTGCAGCCGCCATCCCCCCGATTGTGAGTGTGTTGAGACTGAGGCTCTGCGAGGGCCCAGCCCTCTGCCCTTGACCTTGGCAAAGGGCAGCAGGCCTGCACCTGCTGGTGGAGGTTGTGGGGCTCCCTTACACCCTCACTGACCCCCAGAGCCGGAGTGGGGTGGCCAGAAGCCCCTACGCTGAAACAGCACCCTGGCTAGGAAGGAAGTCTGGGGCCCCGGGAGCCCCTCCTGGTGGTGCTGCGGTGGAGACACCATGCTGGGCTCTGGGCAGACTTCTCGCCCCCTGGGCTCCGTGAGGTCACCCCGGTTTCCATGCTGGACGCATGGCCACCACTGCTGTTCACCACGGTCCCTGCTCCTCACAGGTCAGCAAGGCCCACGAGTCCTCCCGGGAGGATGCAGGCCCCCCGAAGCTGGCCCCGCCCGCCCCACCGCCCCTGCAGCCGGAGAGCGACGCACCCCTGCCAGCCAGCAGCAGCCCGCACGGCAGGAGCAGGAGCCCTGCTCCCCCCGCCGACAAGGAGGGTGAGTGACTGCGGCTGACATCCGCCTGGCCTGGTGCGCGAGGGCTCCAGGCGGCGTGGCACGGGAGAGCCTCACGTCCATCCACACAGTGGGCCACATGGGGAGTCTTAGCCGTGGACCCCACGGCAGGCCTGGCTTCTGTCTGCTCATGGGAAATGCAGTTTCCTGGTTCTCCTGGGCTGCACACACTCACACCCACACGACCTGGGGCACGAGTGGATGCCTGTCCCCCCCCCAGAGCAGGCCACCGCTCCCCATGGCCACCTCACCCTGTGGCAGGAAGCAGGGGCTGGCACACAGGCAGGTGGGGGACAGGAACCGGCCAGCATGATGGACTAGCCCAGGGCAGGGCCCCTGCCCAGGGCGTCTGGTGAACACTAGCGGGGAGGATGTTGAAGTCTGGGCGGAGCTGGTAAGAAAATGGGCAAGAGCATTGGGGTGGCACATGCAAAGGTCTGGGGTGGGGACCTGCCTGGGTGTTGGAAGAATTGCCAGGGGCTGGCTACAGCTGCAGGAAGCGAAGGGGTTGGAGGGAATTGTAGGAGCAGGCTCTGAGGGTGGTGGCCACCGAATACCTGCTGACACGAATGTGTCAGATGAAGGCATGCCATTGAATTTACCATGGCCCAATGCTGTTTCCTGCAGCCTGGACTCTGTGTGGTTGTGGGGGGGAAGGGGGGGCCAGGGGAGGAGAAGGGGCTGTCTCCCAGGGCTGAGACGTCGTCCCATGCCAGATGTGGGGTGACTCACAGGACACGTTGAAGGACATTCCAGTCTGGGGGTGTGGCTGCTCTCTGTGGGGATTAGACAGCTGTGGCGGGGTCAGGCTGAGCAGGGCCCTAGGGCCCTGGCCGGGTCACAGGACCAGGAGCAGGGGAGGCTCCACTGTCTCCTAGCTACACACCCCCTGGGGCCATTCTCCCCAGAACAACCCTTCTGGTCTCAGGAAGTAGCGCCACCCCCGCCCCCCCTTCCTGCACACAGCTGCTGGGCCTGGCCCCTTCCCTGGCTCCCCCGGGCGGGACGGGAGGAACAGGCTGTCTCTCCAGGCTCCGCCACCTGCCTGGCCTGGCCTGGCCTGGCCCCAAGTTTCCATGCAGCCCAAGCCTGAGCGCCGCGTCAGAGGGAACAGCTTGGCTGTTGCTGGCCTTGGTGGAACTTCCTGTCCCCAAGTGGGGTCCTGTGGGGATGGGGGCTGCACGGGCCAGGCTGCGCTGCTGTAGGCAGCACCTGAGTCGCGGGAGCTCCAATCAGCCTCAGCACCCCTGCCACTTCTGGTCTCAGCTTCTTGGCTTTGCTCACCCGCATCGTAGCACCTAACACACAGCTGTGAAGGCACAGCGGGAGCCCGCCTCCCTCAGCCAGCCAAGCCGGGGCGGCCTCAAGGGGGCTTGAGGTGTGCATGTGCGTGTGTGCCCTGGCCCTGCCTGTGCTACCCTGTCCCTCCACAGCCACGCGGCTTCATTCAGACATGGCCAGTGTTGGCTGGTGGCCGCAGGTCACCTGGCACCTGGTGTCTCGCCCTGGCTCCGCTGTGCCGTGGATCTGGGCAGCTTGCCTCTGGGTGTGTCCTGCTGGCAGTCTCAGGTGACTATGATCACCCGCAATCACATGTCACGGTCAGCAACAACGCGGGTTTAGGGGCCTCAGCCCAGACATGCGTGGTAACTATGAGGGGCTGACCTCAAAGGAGCAGAATTGGTAAGCAACTGGAAGGCATTCCCCGGGCACCAGTTTCAGTGCCCTCTGCAAGGACCCGATGGCCCAGGGAACCCTCTGCCTGCCCGCTCTGTGCTGAGCAGACATCCTGGGTCACAGCTGCGGCCATCAAGAGGCCCCTTTCGGGGTCCTGCCCTGTCTGCCGCCTGCTCTGCAGGTGGCCATGGGGTCTGGGTAGCTAGTGCCCCTGACTGCACCACTCTCTGTCCCTCAGCAGAGAAGCCTACGTTCTTCCCGGCCTTCTCCACTGAGGGCCCAAAGCTGCCTGCCGAGCCCCCGCGCTGGACATCAGGCCTGCCTTTCCCTGTGCCCGCTCGCGAGGTGATCAGAGCCTCCCCGCACGCTGCAGACCCCTCGGCCTTCTCCTATGCGCCTCCTGGTGAGTAGCTCATTCCCCCCTCCGCCTGGCCCCCCACCCCCACCCCCCCGTAGTGGAGAAGCTGCCCATGCCCTGCGCACAGACACCGGCCAGCTGGCTTGGGCCAAGCCAGTAGTAAAGGCCACATAGCTGGGGTCACATGTAGAGCTGACTTGAAGGGCCAGGCTGAGTGAGCTGAGGAGTGTGAGGACAGCGCACTGGTGCTCGGGCTCCGCGGTTCCCCAGGGCCTGCTCAGGCAAAAGAAGCCGTTTTGGGCAACTCCTAGAAGGCAGGGGAGCTGGATGTTTGCAGCTGAGGGAGGTGGTGAACCTGTGGAATTTAGATGTCCCCCAGATCCCAGAGAGTGGGGGGAACATGGGGAAAGGGGCCTGGTGAGGCCCCGGTGCACAGATGGAGGCCTGATCAGGAGGCTGGTGTGCGGCATGGTGGGGGGGCGTCCCAGTACACACGGACCTGTGCCCCCCACAGGTCACTCGCTGCCCCTGGGCCTCCCTGATGGTGCCCGGCCTGTGCTTCCACGCGCCCCGGCTATTTCCAACCCACCACCCCTCATCTCCTCTACCAAGCACGCCAGCATTCTTGAGAGGCAGATGGGTACCATCTCCCAGGTGAGGCCCTTCCCAGTGCCCACCCCTCCCCCTCCCCGCGAGCTGCCTGTACCACGAGGCCTGGTTCTCTGCCTCTGTGGTGTGGTCTCACACCCCTGTGGCACTCAGAGCAGCCCAGTCACTGCCCGCCCTTCCTCCCTCCCTGGCACTGGCTCAGCCCAGACCCTTCTGTGCTACCACTTGCCTGGTGGGGGGCTGAGATCAGGAGAGGAATTGGCTGGCCCAGGTCACACAGCTGACCCACGGCCTTGGCTCCTGTGACCCCATGCTTCTGCCCTGCAGGGAATGTCGGTCCAGCTCCACGTCCCGTACTCAGAGCACGCCAAGGCCCCAGCGGGCCCCGTCACCATGGGGCTGCCTGTCACCATGGACCCCAAGAAGTTGGGTGAGGACACCAGCCCCCACCAGGGTGGCCATGGCTCTCCATTGGTGATGATGAGAATGGGAGTGAATCAGCCCCGGGGCTCTAGGGAGCCCTCACCCCTGCAGGCCCAGCCTCAGCCCGGGTGGGGAGGGCACAGATGCCCTCACTCACCCCTCCTGTGGCCCTCAGCACCCTTCAGCAGTGTGAAGCAGGAGCAGCTGTCCCCACGAGGCCAGGCCGGCCCCCCTGAAAGTCTTGGGGTGCCCACAGCTCAGGAGACATCTGTGCTGAGAGGTGAGGCCCTGCCCCTGCGGCCCTAGTCCCCAGCCCCCACCCACTGTGGAGAGGTGAAATGGCCTGGTATCATCGCCCTACAGAGAGGCATGTGCCCATCTCCCCATGCGGACAGGGCAGGTGAGGGGTGGGGGCTCTGAATGCTGGTCTTGTGTCTTCCAGGGACAGCTCTGGGCTCAGCTTCTGGCGGGAGCATCAGCAAAGGCCTCCCCGGGCCACGGGCGCCCGCAGACAGCCCCAGTTCCTACCGCGGCTCCATTACCCACGTAGGTGTCTGGGCCCCCTGGAGGCATGGGCAGTGTGGGGTCAGGCTTGGCATGCTGAGCAGGGATGTGAGCTAGGAAGGTGACATCAGGATGGGGGCTGCAGATCTGTCAAGCATGCCAGTGCACACCTGTCAGCCCAGCATCTTTGGAGACAGGTGTATGGATCGATGGCTCTCTGAGGCCAGCCTTAGAAAAGAATAAAATATAAAGCCATTCAGGCAGAAGAGGCGGTGACATGTCAGTCTTGGGAAGAAAGCAGGAAAGTTCCGGGCTGAGAACAGCAGGTGCAAAGGCAGAGAAGTGGGAGGGCTCCTGGCACATGCATGCAAATGGAGGCCGAGCAGGTGCACGCGCTACAAAGTGGGTGCCCGTGTGCACACGCACATGCCAGTAGGACTCAGGGCAGCTGACACAGGGCAGTGAATCTGCACAGCCTCAGACCCCCAGGAGGCAGGCACTTCAGGTCATATAGCTTTCCAAAGGCAGAACAAGTCTTGGTGGGAAAGTCCAGCCATACTCCAGTCCTGGCTCTGCATGGAACCCAGTGGGAGCAGAGCCATGGTTGAGGAAGCAGCCCCGGCACAGCGGAGGATTCTGTGCTCGGCCCCACTGAGCAGGGCCTGGGCATGGCACGGGGGCTCTGGTCTCCTCCACACAGCCACCATGGGCTGCCGTTTGCTGGTGTGTCAGGGTAGGACAGGTCCTGGGACCACAACCCTAGGGGCCCCGGCCAGCACTGCCCCTCCCTCACTAGCTAGGTGAGTGGGAAAAGCCAACAGACCACTTTGTGCCTCAGTTTCCACCCCTGAAGCAAGCATAATGATGGCACCTGTTGCCAGGTGCTGACAAAAGCACCAGGACAGCAGGAAGGGCCCTTGGTCATGGCGGCCGGCCATGCTGTCCCATGAGGGGCAATGAATGCAGGTGGTGAGGCGCTCCCCCCCCCCACCCTCACCCCTTCCCGCTGCCCCTGCAGGGCACCCCAGCCGATGTCCTGTACAAAGGCACCATCACAAGGATCATTGGCGAGGACAGCCCAAGTCGCCTGGACCGTGCCCGCGAGGACACCCAGCTCAAGGGCCACGTCATCTACGAGGGCAAGAAGGGCCACGTCCTGTCGTACGAGGGTGAGTGCCAGAAGTGGGGTGGGCCTCCCCACCCTGCCTGCTCAGGGTGGTGCAGGGCCCTCAGCCTGCCTAGTACCAAGTCAGTTCCCCAGGGCTCACCCTGGCCTGGACACTCAGCCCCCCTGGCAGCTCCCTGGGGGTCTCACCTGGCTATGGTGCCTGCCCCTCCTTTTGGTATGACCACACCTACAGTTGCTTGTTCCCCAGAGGCCGGTCTAGGGTGCACACGTGCATCGTCTGCACACACAGGGCCCCCTGGAGGCCAGGGCAGGGCACACAGGTGTGTGCTCACCGCTTCCCACTCACGGCTCAGAGCTGGTCAGTGGGGTCTGAGGAGGCTTCGACCAGCCTGGCTCAGGCCCTGACCTCCGAGCCTTTGTGGGGACAAAGGCCCCACAGATGGCACTATGCTGCCCTAATAGAATTGGACGTGGCAGGCTGCAGCCATCCTGGTGTCCATCTGGGATTCCCCTCCCCCACCCACTGTCACTCCCGCTGTCTGGGTTCCCTGGGCTCCGGCTGCCCTGGGCCACCCTGTCACTCCCACTCTCTGGTTCCCAGGTGGCCTATCTGGGGCCCAGTGCTCCAAGGAGGAGGGCAGGAGCAGCTCAAACCCACCCCATGAGGCTGGCGCCCCCAAACGCACCTATGACATGATGGAAGGGCGGGTCGGCCGGACCATCTCCTCAGCCAGCATCGAGGGTGCGCCCCACCCCGGGAGTGGCTTCCATGGAAGCAGAGGGTGGGGTGGCACTTGTCCCTACTTTACACATGGGAAAACGGACACCAGCTTATCTGAGGCTCAGGCTTATTTATGTCTGGGTGCAATGTGAGGCCCAGAATAAGGGGCCTTGCTTGGGGGCGGGGGTCCTCCGTCCACCTCCACTGTGGGATGGCTTGGGGCCCCCTTGCAGTGACACCCCGCCCCCCGCCCCCAGGACTCATGGGCCGCACCCTCCCCTCCGAGCGGCACAGCCCACACCATCTCAAGGAACAGCACCACATCCGCGGCTCCATCACGCAAGGTATGGTACCAGTGGTGGCCGGCGCCTGGGTGTGTGGCCATGAAGAAGGGCCAGTGTGCTCACCAGAGGTGGCATTTGGGGAACCACTGCACGCCTGGCCCCCCAGTGCAGCGCTGGGTGGACGTCTCAGTGAGGGGTATGGACCATGTGGTTCTTACTCGTGGCCGTGGGCAGTGCCCAGCTTGCTGAGCTGGTCCAGTCACATCCTCCTCTTATGTAGCTCGGGCCCCACGCCCGGTGCACAGCAAAGGCGGGTTTGAACTTGGGTCCTGGGGTTGGGCGGGGTGGGGAGGGGCACAGGCTGAGGCCTGCCTGCTTCACCCCTCAGGGACCCCGCGGTCATATGTGGAGGCGCAAGAGGATTACCTGCGACGCGAGGCCAAGCTCCTGAAGCGCGAGGGCACGCCGCCCCCGCGGGACCTGCCCGAGTCCTACAAGCCCCTGGGCCCCCTGAAGCTGAAGCCTACCCACGAGGGCCTCGTGGCCACGGTGAAGGAGGCGGGCCGCTCCATCCACGAGATCCCACGCGAGGAGCTGCGGCGCACGCCCGACCTGCCCCTGGCACCGCGGCCACTGAAGGAGGGCTCCATCACGCAGGTGAGGCGGCGGCGGCGTGACAGGCCCCATGCCGACCCCGCCCTCTCCCGAGGGGCGGAGGAGGCAGCACCAGAACCCAGGTAGCAGTGCCCAGGGGCAGACACGGTCAAGAAGGCTCCCACACTGAGAGCTGGGCTCGCCCCCAAGCAGCTGTGGAGCCTGAGATCCATGTCCACAGGAGGCAGGCCGATTCCAGAATATTCTTTTGGAAACCTGGGTGCTAACTGCACATGAGCAGAGGTCACACAGCACGGCACAGATGGCGTGGTGTCCTGTAGCTCAGTTACCCTAGTAGCCATAGCAACACTAAGCCCGGCTGGTACTAGCCTGGATCTGGTGGGCAGCAAGGGCCAGGCCAGCACCCACATTCAGAAGATGCTCCCTCCGAAGGCCTGACCGCCTACAGCCCTGCAGGTACTCCCTGCTGGGGAACATGTCGTGCGGCTGGCCTGGGCTCAAGGCTTATAGGGAGGATGGCAGCCACCGTTTCTTCACAGGGCACTCCACTCAAGTACGACACCAGTGCATCTGCGGCGGGCTCCAAGAAACACGACGTGCGCTCCATCATCGGCAGCCCCGGCCGCACCTTCCCGCCCGTGCACACGCTTGACGTGATGGCCGATGCACGGGCGCTGGAGCGTGCCTGCTTCGAGGAGAGCCTCAAGAGCCGGCCGGGGGCCCCTGCCAGCACCGGGGGCTCCCTCGCTCGCGGGGCACCCGTCGTGGTGCCTGAGCTGGGCAAGCCACGCCAGAGCCCACTGACCTACGAGGACCACGCCACGCCCTTCGCCAGCCACCTGCCACGCGGCTCACCCGTGACCACGAGGGAGCCCACGCCTCGCCTGCAGGAGGGTGAGTGGGGGGGGGGCAAGGGGTTGGCCTCCGTCCTGCCCGCTGTGTTCGGAACTCTTACACACCCACTGCCCCCATGCCCCTCCCTCCCACACACACCACTCCCCAGCCCCCCACAGGCTTCTAGCACCTTTCGTCCCACTGTCCCTTAGGCTCCGCGGTCTGCTCATTCTGCACACAAGGCCTTTGCACCACGCCCAGACAGCTCCCTTTCACCTCCCAAGTCCCCGCTCAGTTCCCACATGCCCGTGGCCCTGTCCCGGTCACAGCCTGTGACACGGATGTCTTTCCTCGGTGTCTCTCACCCTGCAGACCCATTCATCACCGTCTCCTGCCTTCACACCCGCTTTTGGGGCTTGGGGTCCTTGTCTCTTTTCTCGGGTGACACCACTTCTCAGAACAGCCGGTGGCAAAAATGTTGCATAAATATTTAATGATAATTGGGTGCATGAACTGTTAGTGAATGGATTTATTTTATTTATTTTTTTGCCATTCCTGGGGCTTGAACTCAGGGCCTGGGCACTGTCCCTGGCTTCTTTTTGCTCAAGGCAGCACTCTACCTCTTGAGCCACAGCACCCTTTCAGGCTTTTTCTATGTATGTGGTTCTGAGGAATGGAACCCAGAGCTTCATTCATGCTAGGCGAGCACTCCCAGCCCAAATGGGTTTTTTTCAGAAGGGACTGTGGCTTGAATGAGTAAACAGGAGCTGGGAAGAAGGGAGAGGGCACCCTGTGACTTCCAAGTCTCCCGGAGACCACAGCCATTCTCATGCCGTGCGGGTCTGCCAGTGTGCAGGGCTGAACCACCATGACCGGTCCCCACAGGCAGCCTCTTGTCCAGCAAGGCGGCCACGGACCGGAAGCTGGCGTCAACGCCTCGCGAGCTAGCCAAGTCTCCACACAGCTCGGTGCCTGAGCACCACCCCCACCCCATCTCCCCGTACGAGCACCTGCTCCGTGGCGTGGACCTGTACCGCAGCCACCTCCCCCTGGCCTTCGACCCCACTTCCATCCCACGTGGGATCCCTCTGGATGCAGGTGAGTGCCGGAGGACTGCACCAGGGCGGTGTGGTGGGAGCCTCACCACTGCTGTCTCCAGGCCACAGCCCGAGTCTGTGGTTCATATGCTCATGGGCTGCGTGTCAGTGGTCCACGTGGCTGTGGTCTGACTGTCCATGATCCACATGTCTGGTCTACATGTCCGCATTACCGTGGTCCACGTGCCTGTTGCCTGTGTGTCTGTAACGCACCTGTCCGTGGTCCACATGTCTGGGGTCTGTGTGTCTGATCCATGTGTCCGTGGTCCACACATGTCAGTGATCCATGCCTTGATGTACTCAGGGAGAAATGCAGAGTTACTATATGGGAAGCGCCACCAGGAGACGTGTGTGTGTGTGTGTGTGTGTGTGTGTGTGTGTGTGTGTGTGGCAAATCTGTCACCTCTTTGACCTTTGGTTCCATTGGGGGGGGGGGGGTGGCACGTGCCTGGAGGGAGCCATCGGCACGCCGTGGGGAGTCTGGAGCAGGAGGGAGGGGGGCACACAGGTGAGGTGGCAGTGGGCCTGCCTGACCATCACTCTCCTCATGTAACAGCTGCCGCCTATTACCTGCCCCGGCACCTGGCCCCCAGCCCCACGTACCCCCACCTGTACCCACCGTACCTCATCCGTGGCTACCCCGACACTGCGGCGCTTGAGAACCGCCAGACCATCATCAATGACTACATCACCTCCCAGCAAATGCATCACAACGCAGCCTCCGCCATGGCCCAGAGGGCCGACGCGCTGCGTGGCCTGTCACCCCGCGAGTCCTCCCTGGCTCTCAACTACGCCACGGGCCCACGAGGTGCGTGGGTGGGCACATGGGCCAGGGGGGCAGCTGAGGGCTTGGGGGTCAGCGTGCTGGCGTGCTCACAGGTGGCCTGGCCAGAGCACCATCCAGAGAGTTCAGGAATGACCAGATGCTGGCCAGGGTCCAAAGACACTGAAGCCACAGAGCAATGCTGACCCTGGGGCTCGGCTTTCAGGGACTCAGGGCTTGTCTGGCAGTGTGGGGTCCCAGCTGCAAGAGGGGCGAGTTGGGGAGCAGAGCTTTGGGAGAGAGTGCCGCCTGCTGGGTCTGAGGAGCAGGCAGGGAGAACTCCAGCTGCAACTCCCCCGCAGGTATCATCGACCTGTCCCAAGTGCCACACCTGCCTGTGCTGGTGCCCCCACACCGGGCACCCCTGCCACCGCCATAGACCGCCTCGCCTACCTCCCCACAGCACCCCAGCCCTTCAGCAGCCGCCACAGCAGCTCCCCGCTCTCCCCAGGTAATGTTCCCCACCCTCTCCTGCCCACCCAGTAGGCGGGATCCAGACCCCAGTCCCGGGGCTGAGTCTCAGCCTTGTGTTTCCCAGGAGGCCCCACCCACCTGGCCAAGTCCACAACCTCGTCCTCCACCGAGCGGGAGCGGGAGAAGTCCATCCTCACGTCCAGCACCACCGTGGAGCACGCGCCCATCTGGAGGCCTGGTGGGCAGCAGGCCCCTCCCCACCAGCCCCGGGCCCCGTGAGTGAGGCCGCCTCCTGACGTTCCCCCTTCCTGTCATCAGGTACTGAGCAGAGCACTGGCGGCGGCAGCCGGCCTGCTGCCCATGCTCACCAGCACTCGCCCATCTCCCCGCGGACGCAGGACGCCCTGCAGCAGAGGCCCAGTGTGCTGCACAACACCAGCATGAAGGGCATCATCACGTCCGTGGAGCCCAGCACGCCCACGGTCCTGAGGTGGGCCAGGTTGGCACGATGGGTACCGGGCAGGCGGCCCCACGGGCTGGGAGGTAGCCGGGAGGGTGAGTGGTGGGCAGGTAAGTAGGCAGGTGCGCAAACAGGCAAGGGGCGGGAGGGGTGGTGATGGGTGGGTGGGGACAGAGGGGATTGTAGCACAGGCAGCCAGTGGACAGAAGGGAGTGTAGCATGGGCAGTGATGGGAACGGAGGACGGAGGGTACTGTAGCATGGTATAGCACAGTCGGGACGGAGGGTCGTATAGCATGGGTGGTGATGGGGTGGGGGAGGATAGAGGGTAGTGCGGTGTAGGTGGAGGATGGCCCGGCAGGTAGGAGGGAAGGTGTGGGGGTTGGGGATGGGTAGGTGGACAGGTGGAGGATGAATGGATGGATGGACAGGAAGGAAGGAAGGCCCTGGAATAGGCTGGTGGGTGGCAGGGATGAGTGGAGAGGGAACCAGCCAGTCAGGACAGGCGTGACGGGGGGGTCCGCAGCGTGGGTACTGGATCTGCCATGGGTGAGGGGAGCTGCTGGATCCCCTGCACCCAGTCTAGTCTGCCTGGCTCAGCCCAGTGTCTGGGGTGATCCAGGCAATCCCGGTGCTGCCCCCAGCCCAGCGCCTTTTCCCAGCGGAGCTGCAGTTTGACTCAGGGACAAGCTGTAGGCATTTTCTGCTTGTAGTCTGTCTACTCAGCGCCACGTTCCCAGAGCCAAGAACAGTGCCCAGCACCTAGTAGGTGTTCATAGAAAAGCTGAGAGTTGTGCACTGCGTGGACCAGGAAGGACTAGGACGCAGTGAGCCACCGCGGCGGGTCGGGTGGTGGAAGGGGCCGCCTGACTTGGTTCTCTTCTCCCTCAGGTCCACCTCCACCTCCTCACCTGTGCGCCCAGCTGCCACCTTCCCCCCTGCCACCCACTGCCCTCTGGGGAGTGCCCTGGATGGGGTGTACCCCACCCTCATGGAGCCCGTCTTGATATCCAAGGATGCCCCTCGGGCGGCACGGCCCGAGCGGCCACGCACGGACACTGGCCATGCCTTCCTTCCCAAGCCCCCAGCCCGGGAGCCCGCTGCCTCACCCAACAAGAGCTCCGAGCCCCGGCCCCTAGCCATCGCCCGCACCCCAGCGAAGAGCCTTGCACCCCACCACGCCAGCCCGGACCCTCCGGCACCCACCTCGGCCTCAGAGACTCACCGGGAAAAGATTCAAAGTAAACCCTTTTCCATCCAGGAACTGGAGCTCCGTTCTCTGGGTAAGACCACCCTGACAGCGGCCACCTTCATAGACGCTATAATCACGCGTCAAATTGCCCACGATAAGGGGCCGCGAGAAGGAGGTGCGCTGGCCGAGGACTCCCCTCTGGATGGTAAGACTTCCGGCCGCCGCCGCCCCGTCCGTGGCCTAAAGATATTTTCAGAGCCTTGCTTTTTATTTTCCCCCATTTTTTTTCCTTTTTGTTTTTGTTGTTGGTATTTTGTTTTGAAACCGTCTTCGTCGATTCGCCAGCAACCAGGCACATCACCTGCTCATTGTTTTATCTTTTTTTTTTGTTTGTTTTTGTTTTTGTTTTGTTTTTTGAATTTTCGCTTTTTTTTCTTTAATGAATGGATCTGTGATTTGGACTCCGACCACGCCTCCCATCACCCCCTTCACGCCTTGGTTTGGGGAGCGGGTGTGGGGTGTGAGCCGGTGGCTTCTTGCTGCTGTGCAGATCCAGAAGCTGAGAGAGGGCAGGGTACCCACACTTTCCAAAAGGCTGGGAACCCGCCTTTGCCTCCCCCTGCCTGGCCTCCCCAGCCCCAGCGCTGAGACCAGAGAGAGTGGCCCTGCCGGCTCTGCTGTGCCCAGCCTGGGGCGGGGGGGGCATGACTCCAGCTCCCCACTCCACTCTCTTTACCCCACCTGGACCTGCGGCCCTGCCTGGTGCTGCTGTGCTCTGACTTCCTCTGCCTGTCTGTATACACAGTCTGGGAGTTCCCTTCCCTTCTTCCCTCTCGGCCCTTCTCCTCCAAGAACCTCTCCTCACTTCTCTTCTCCTCTCCCTTTCCTTCCCCTCCCCTTTCTCTCTTCCTCTCTTGCCCTCCATTCTCCCCTTCCCCCCCTCCCTGCCCCATTCTCTGTCCCTGAGGTTCAAGTCCCCTACCCCAGTTCAGGGCCCCTCCATCCCAGGGCATAGCCAGTGGTGGGAGTTGGGAGGATAGTCCTGCCCTGGCCCCCGGAGGCCCCTGACCCTGGCCCGCCTGTCTAGGTTACCATGGTGGCAGCTACAGCCCTGATGGAGTGGAGCCGGTCAGCCCTGTGAGCTCCCCCAGCCTGACCCATGACAAGGGGGTCCCCAGACACCTGGAGGAGCTGGATAAGAGCCACTTGGAGGGGGAGCTGCGGCACAGGCAGCCAGGTGGGCCCCCCAACTCCATGGGGGAGGGGGACTGTGGCACAGGCAGCCAGGTGGGTCCCGCCACTCCATGGGGAAGGGGAGCTGGGGCACAGGCAGGTAGGCCCTGCCACTCTATGGGGGAGGGGGCCTACAGCACAGGCAGGTGGGCCCCCACTACTCCGTGGGGGAGGGGGACTACAGCACAGGCAGGTGGGCCCTACCACTCCATGGGTAGGGGTCTGCGGCACAGAAAAGACAGTACTCGGCAAGCTGGCTTGGCTGAGCCCTGGCAGAGCCCAGGCCCTGAAGGCTGGCTGTATCCACAGGTCCTGGGAAGCTGGGCGGGGAGGCCCTCCACCTGCCCCATCTGCGGCCACTGCCCGAGAGCCATGCGTCCTCCAGCCCGCTGCTCCAGGCCGCCCCGGGGGTCAAAGGTCACCAGCGGGTGGTCACCCTGGCCCAGCACATCAACGTAACTACCCATCTTCCCTGGGTACCTGAGCGGGGCCTGGGGGGGCAGCGCCCCGTCAGCCCCTCCCAGCGGGCATGGGGCAGGCAGATGCACTCGCCCAAGCCTGCAGGGTGGGGGACGGGAGTGGGCTCCACCCCCCTGACCAGCCCCTGGACCCACAGGAGGTGATCACACAGGATTACACGCGGCACCACCCCCAGCAGCTCGGCGCCCCCCTCCCTGCCCCGCTCTACTCCTTCCCTGGAGCCAGCTGCCCCGTGCTGGACCTCCGCCGCCCACCCAGCGACCTCTACCTCCCACCCCCTGAGCACAGCACCCCGGTCCGCGGCTCCCCCCACAGCGAGGGGGGAAAGAGGTGAGGGGCCGCCGAGCAGGGCTTGCCAATACCCGCCTACCTGGCAGGTCCAGGCACCAGCCAACAGTTCACGGAGGAGGTGGAAGCTGGAGAAGGGGGCGGTCCTCAGACAGGGAGCTGCAGGGACCCCACATGTACATGCAGTACACTCTCACACCCGAGTGGGCCTAGGTCAGCAGAGCACGGGGACCCTGAGCTGCAAGGAGAGGGACAGCCAGGGAGCCGGGGCAGGGACGCAGGTGCAGAGCTGTAGGTCCGTGGAGGGCTGTGGGTCCCCACATCGCTGTGGTCCCTGGCAAGGTCCGGCTGTGGCCCATTTCTGCAGTTGATCAGCTAAGTCGGGCCTTTTTGTGGTTCATGGGGGTTGAATGTAGGGCCTTGCACCAGCTCTACCACTTGAGTGGTGCCCTTAGCCCTAAGAGCTGGTCTCTGAAAAGCCTTCCTAGCTGGGCTCTGTGGGGCAGCAGGTGGCCCCTCTGCGGGAGAGCTAACTGGCCGTGGCCTCTCACCCAGGTCTCCAGAGCCAAGCAAGACGTTGGTCCTCGGCAGCAGCGAGGATGGCATTGAGCCCGTGTCTCCGCCAGAGGGCATGGCAGAACCAGGGCATCCCCGGAGCTCCATGTACCCACTGCTGTACCGGGATGGGGAGCCGGCGGAGCCCAGGTACCCTGCCCAGTCTTGGCCCCAGCAGCTCAGCGGCACTGTGTCAGACCTGCTGAGCAGTTGGAAGAGGTTGGGGTGGAATGGGGCGGGCAGTACCTGTGTCCTAGGTGGCGGGCGGTGGGGGCACCTTCCAGTAGCATGCCCACTCAGTGCCCGGAGGTCTCAACCCTCCTGACAGGATGGGCTCCAAGTCTCCAGGCAGTACCAGCCAGCCGCCCGCCTTCTTCAGCAAGCTGACAGAGAGCAACTCAGCCATGGTCAAGTCCAAGAAGCAAGAGATCAACAAGAAGCTCCACACTCACAACCGGAATGAGCCGGAGTACAGTGAGAGCCGGGCCTGGTGGGGACAGGGGGCACAAGCCGGAGTACCGTGAAGGCCGGGCTGGGGGGAATGAGCTGGAATACAGTGAGAGCCAGGCGGGGGTGGGGGGGTGAGCTGGAGAATAGTGAGGGCTGGTTGGGGGGGTGAGCTAGAGTAGAGAAAGCTGGGCTGTGGGGGGAGGGGGGAGCTGGAGTAGAGAAAGCGGGGCAGGGGGAGGGGGGAGCTTGAGCTGGAGTACAGTGAGAGCCGGGCGGGGGGGGGGGTGAGCTGGAGAATAGTGAGGCGGGGGGTGGGGGGGTGAGCTAGAGTAGAGAAAGCCGGGCTGCAGGGGGGGGTGAGCTGGAGTAGAGAAAGCCGGGCTGGGGTGGGGGGGTGAGCTGGAGAACAGTGAGGGCCAAGCCCAGGCCCCTTGCGCCTGCCCAGAGCAGCACACAGGCCCTTTCTCAGCTGCAGGAGCCAGTGCGGCCTCCGCCTGCAGGCTTCCTATGGGCATTTCCCACCTGGGGCCGCCCCCTGGCTCGTGCCCACAGCACTGGCCTGGTTTCCCGTGTGGCGGGCAGGCCTCCTCCTCAGCACTGGCCAGCACAGCGGGTGGCCAGACACACTGAGTGTCACCCCCCCCCCCACACACACACACACGTCCTGGCCCCGGCCCCCAGCAGCCCCTCTGGCAGGGCAGTCTGTGGCCAGGGCCGGTGTAGCCCCATTGCGGCCTGTCAGCAAGGCCGCCGTCCTCAGAGTAGGGCAGGCGCAGGCTCTCGGCTCCAGCCTGCCTTGTGGACCCTCTGGAAGAGGCTGGACACCCAGGTCATGCCCCTGTACAGGCCAGGACTCCACAGGGTGGGTGAGGGCTGGTGTCCTGGGCTCTGTGGGCCACAGGCCTCACCCACTTGTCCTCCAACTCTAGATATTGGCCAGCCTGGGACGGAGATCTTCAATATGCCTGCCATCACTGGAGCAGGTAATGTCACCCCACCCGCTGGAATGGAGTCAGAGGGGCTCCCCTGCAGTGAGCCCCTGAGCACCAGGCTGCGAGAGGTCATGACCTTGCTTGGGCTCAGGGTCAAGGTCTGGACAGCTTCCCCGAAAATTCCAACCATGGAAGGTGGGGGGAGGACTTTGTTCTTTACAGAATCAGTGCACAGGTATGAGGAAGCCGAGCGTAAAACAAAGCTGTTCCAAGCAGAAGCGGGGAGACCTGGTGCTGGGGTGCGCTCTGCTGGCCGGCCCTTCAGTGGGGACACAGGGCCAGGAGGCTGGGTATTGCTGGGGCCTGAGACCCTCCCCAGGGGCTCCCAGCTGAGGTGCACCCCTGAGAACTTCATATGGAACATTTGTGGGGTGTTATAAATCTCCATGCTGGTGCTCAACACCAGGTGTACCTGTTTATTGAGAATAATGGGGTACACAATGAAGATGGGGCCAGGCATGGGGGACCCAGACCCAGTTCCATGGGGTCAGGGGTCATGACCTTGAGGACAGGTCAGCAGTGCTGCCTGATTGCTAAGACTCTGGCATTGGCCAAGGCGCTGAACATGAAGGGGTACAGATGCTCTTGGGGGTCTTTGTATTTTGGGGTGTTCCCCTCTGTTGGCATTGCATGCTTGCCTGATGCCCACAGCACAGCTGTTTTTAAAGTGCAGCTGGGCTTTCTCACACACTGTGGGAGATGGTGTCATGAGGGAGCCTGGGGAAGAGAAGCAAATATCCCAGTGGGCAGGCCCCAGCATCTGCACCCCCACCCGCACAGGCCCCAGCGTCTGCCCCCCCACCCGCACAGGCCCCAGCGTCTGCACCCACACCCGCACAGGCCCCAGCGTCTGCACCCCCACCCGCACAGGCCCCAGAGTCTGCACCCCAACCTCATAGGTCCCCCAAAGCCTGTCACCCCACCTGCTCATAGCCCAGGCCCAGATCACAGACAGGGCAGCCAGAGCGTCCCTGTGCTGCCATCCCTGTGTGGTGGAGACCCTCGAGGTCTGCGCTTAGCAGGGGACACCCAGCCCTTCAAACCCCAGCAGCTGGGATTGGAAAGCTGTCTGGCTAAAGAGACCCAGATTTGCTAAAGTCTCCCAGACCAGCTGTCAGAAAAAGGAAGGGAAAGGTACCCTGCAAAGTAGAGGAGGCTCCCCAAACTGCGCAGGGTGGCCTAGAGCATGGTTGTCCCGTCCAGCCTGCCCTGTCCCCTGCCCCCGCACATAACTGCATGGCTGCGCCCTCACCCCGCACCTCTGCACCTCTCTCTCTGGCGCCTGGTGGGGAGGCACAGCCCAGCTCCTGGCCCAGGACCTGGCCAGCATCCCATCCACCCCTGTGCTCTGCAGGCTCTGGGGCTTGACCTAGGAGCTCGGAGCCCAACTCCAAATGGGGTGCTTCATCCTGCCACCATAAGGTTGCTTGGAAACAGGCCTCCTCACTGGGATTGGGGCCCAGGGGTCTTCTCACCTCCCTGTGTGGCACAGAGGGAGGGTGGGGCGCAAGAGCACAGGAGGCCAGGCTAGGAGCCCCTGTCACCCCATCACCCCCATCGACAGGAAGGATGGGAGGAAGGGAAGGCAGGAAGGAAGGAAGGACCATGTTGCTTTGCTGAAATGTGCTCACTGTGTATTTCTCTCTTCTCCCTCCCTCCTTCCCTCCCCCCCTCCCTGCGCCCCTTGGCTCCCCGCCCCTGTGTGTCCGTCTGTCTGTCTCTCTCCCAGGCCTTATGACCTGTAGAAGCCAGGCGGTGCAGGAGCATGCGGGCACCAGCATGGGGCTGGAAGCCATTATTAGAAAGGCGCTCATGGGTAAATACGAGCAGTGGGAGGAGCCCCCGCCGCTGGGCACCAATGCTTTTAACCCTCTCAATGCCAGTGCCAGCCTGCCCGCTGCCGCTCTGCCCGTAACCGCTGCTGACGGACGGAGCGACCACAGGCTCACCTCGCCAGGTCTGCAGGCCTCTCCCCGTCCGCCCGTCTGTCCCTCCTTCCCTGCACTCCTCACCCCTCCAGCTTTGGAACTTGTGACTTGATTTTTGTGCTCGTTTCATGTTGTGAGTTTGCTAATCAGAAGCTGGGCTCGCACTGGCACCCTCCCCTCGCCACTGCCCCCAGCGCTGCTGCTCCCTGGACACTGGCACCCTGCCCGCCCCTCCCCTGCTAGGCCCCAGCCATGACCCCCAGGGGTGGGCTGGAGGGACCCCCACACACACACCCCGCTCTGGACAAAGGCAGCCCCCAGCCAGGCCTGCAGGATGTGCCAAGTGGGACTGGGGCTGATAGGAGAAGACCAGGGTTTGCGTCATCTCCAAAGCCAGGCGAGGGCCAGGCCCCTGCTGTCCAGCCCCCTTCATGCCTCTCATGAGTGGGAGCCAAGAGTAGGAGGCCTGGGCCCAGTTGTCCAGTCTGGACCCTGAGTCCCACCGACGTTCTGGCTGTGTTGAGGTCCCGTGTGGCCGCGGGTACCCTTGTCTGTAGCAGCAGTGGCCTGCCACCCAGTGCCCTCCTGAGCCACACCAGGTTCTGGTTCTGGGGGGGCTGGTGGCCCACAGTCCGGCTCCCACCCCGGGACAGCTCCCAGTTCCCTCTTGAGGGCTGGATGTGGTGGTCTGGGCAGGGGTGTCATCGTGTTCTGTCTCTGGAGGCCCCGGGAGCAGACGCCCCCACCCGGCCCCTGACCCCACGCCTTGCCCGCGCCCCTCGGCAGTCCCAGTGTCCCCTTTGCTGTCCAACGCCGCCTTCTTCCCCTTCATCCCTCTGCAGGTGGTGGTGGGAAGGCCAAAGCCTCCGGCAGACCCAGCAGCCGCAAAGCCAAGTCCCCAGCCCCAGGCGTGGCCTCCGGAGACCGGCCGCCCTCCGTCTCCTCCGTGCACTCAGAGGGCGACTGCAACCGCCGGACGCCACTCACCAACCGCGTGTGGGAGGACCGGCCGTCGTCCGCAGGTGGGGGCCGCGCTCATCCCACCCTCCCAGCCTAGGGGCGCTTCCAACAGGGGAGCAAGGGGGGCGGGGGGCAGTGACGGCACACAGGTGACCCCACCTAAGCGGGGAGGAGACGGCAGCTAGAGGTAACAGGGACAATGGGAAGGGAGCCCAGCGGAAAGGGCCAGATGGCTTCTGCTGCAGTCCAACCTGAGGCCTGGGGGGTGAGGAGAACCAGACAGACCTGAGATCGGGGTCAGGGGACTGAGAGGCCAGCTGAGGAAGAAGCCTGGCCGCCTCCTGGATGGGGTGTGCAGGCAGGTGGAGCTGCTGGCCTTGGGCCTTCCCACCAGCCCTCCCCTGTCTCCTGCAGGTTCCACGCCCTTCCCGTACAACCCCCTGATCATGCGGCTGCAGGCGGGCGTCATGGCCTCCCCGCCTCCACCGGGCCTCCCCACCGGCCCCCACCACGCCTGGGACGGGGAGCCCAAGCCCCTGCTGTGCTCTCAGTATGAGACGCTGTCCGACAGTGAGTGACTTACGGTGACTTCCGTGCGGTGCTGGCGGCGTGGGGCTGGCGCAGGGCCCGGCGCGTGCCGTGGAGCAGCCCGGGAGTTGGCCTGCGTGTCCGTCCACTGCCCGCCATCCGTCCACCGCTGGCTCCTGCCTGTCTTAAGCCTTAACTAAGCCCCGCCCCGGGCTGGCCCTGCACAGTGACTTCACTCAGGAGATGTTCGCCTGGTGCTCGGGACGGGAGGGAGGGGAGGCGACAGGCCGGGGACCCAAACCAGGACGACCACGCACCTCCATGCCACCGCCCTCCCCTCGCATTTGGAACCAAAGTCTAAGCCCAGCTCTCGGCCCTGCCCCCTCTCGCTGTCCCCCATCCCACTTCTGCTGGACAGGCAGATGTAGGCCCTCCCCCCTCCCCCCCAGCGCTCCCATCCACAGACCCCACAGGCCGGCGCCGCTGCAGGAGGCCAAGGCAGACCAGGCTGGAGGGCCGCGGGCTGGGTGCAGCCCAGCACAGGGCAGCTGGAGGAGTGGGGCTGTCCGCGCTCGGGCGCGGTGCGGGAGGGAGGCGGTGTAAATGATGCATTGGTTTACAGGGTATATTTTTGATACCTTCAGTGAATGAATTCAGATGTTTTCCACAAGGAAGGACTTACCCAGTATTACTGCTGTGCTTTTTGGCCTCTGCGTGCCCTTACAGAGGCCCCCAGGGCCCCCAGGACTGAGGCCCGGGAACCAGGCGTCCTTTCCTCCTTTCCTGGGCGGGATGAATTGGATGCGTGATTGTGGCCACCACCGTGCAGCGTGGTGGGGTCTTGTCATTCACACACATTGTTCTGATTAAAAACGGAATCATACTCTAGCCCCAAAGGCTGCTCTCTTCTCCGACGGGTGCAAAAGAGGAGAGGAGTCCCTGGAGTTCACCCAAACACACCTCTGTAGTTGAATGTTAAGGCCCCCAGCGGGGAACAGTGACTCTCGCCGGTGGTGATGCATGGGTCAGGGCCCTCGGGTGGGTCTACCAGGGTCTGAGCCCAGGAGTACAAACCTTGGTCTGCAGGCTACACCTGTATGTCTTCCTTCAAAGATGGAGTCACACTCGGGCCAGCACTGCCTGGTCCCTAGGCTCAGGCAGACAGTGCTGGCCTGTCCACCTGCCAAGGGCCAGTGCCCCGGGCCTGCCAGGCCTGGCCGAGGGGGAGGTGTCCACTCAGCTGGGACTCCGGAGGGC
The DNA here is from genome assembly GCF_023159225.1 of Perognathus longimembris pacificus. Taxonomy (NCBI): domain Eukaryota; kingdom Metazoa; phylum Chordata; class Mammalia; order Rodentia; family Heteromyidae; genus Perognathus; species Perognathus longimembris. Next base: position 88,029,875 of record NC_063163.1, on the reverse strand, counting down.
CCTGCCCGGCCCTGCATCCCGCTGGGCCCCTTCCTCACATGGCCCTTCCTCACGCTCGCTCCACCTGGAGGCAGGCTGCCCCGCCCCTTCCCCTGATCTGTAAGCTCTGCCCTCCACCCAGGGGCCCCCAGAGGCCTGTGGGTGTGGGAGGGGAGTGCTATGGCCTCCATGAACCCTGTGCTCGCCCTGCTAGCCTGGGCCCCGGTGGAAGCCCCACTTCTGCACCTGAGCCGTGCCAGCCACGGCCGCTGCCAGAGGCCCCTGAAGGCTGTGCCAGGCTGCAGTGCATGGGACATCCAGCAGGTGGCAGTGTGGGACCATCAGGGCTCTGTCCCACAGACACCCTGGCCTTGTCCCCTCCCCTCCGCTCCCCAGTGGGAGAGGGCCCCCTGCCCAGGTCCTAGCCCTCCAGAGCTGTGTGGTGTCACCTTAACCCACTGTCTCTCTGCTAGCTGCATATCCCTCTTGATTTTGTTTCCCCCATTAAAAAAGGAAGCTTCTGTGGCTCCCATCATTTCCCAGAAAGCTACACACTCCAAGGATTCTCATCTTCCCATTCCCTGGTTCTCTCTTCCCTTCCTGGGTTCTGAGCCATGGATGAGCTCAGGTCAGGAAGGACTATGAGAGACAGAGGTCAGCGGGGAGGCTGGGGGTGGCTGCTGGCTGCAGCAGGTGACCCCCATGGCCCTGGGTCGGCCAGGCGGGGCCCGGGCAGTGGGAGTTCAGGAAAAGGTGGAACAAATAGGAAGATGAGTGGCTGGTTTGGAATTGGGCAGCTTGGGCCTGCCAGAGACTGGGGGGGGGGGGCAGTGGAGCCACGCCCTCATGCCTGCTGCCTCAGTTTCCCCACCTGTACAGTGGGTGGGGGGAGCTGGTATAGGAGGTGCCTCCCACTATGCTGTCTGCTTCGGTGGAGCCCATGCCAGGTCTGCTGCCCGCTGCTGGTGTGACCACACCACTGGCAGGAGCGAGGCTGGTCCACGGGCTCCTCCGGGATGCCCTGGGGTGGCTGGGGCCAGGAAGTGGAAACGGTTAAGTGCGTGGAGTGCTCCTTGCAGGGCCGGGCTGGTGACGGCCGCCCAGCCAGAGGGTGCCCCCTCCTGCTCAGGACAGAAGAGGTGACTGGGTGTAGTATGGGGCTTCGAGTGGGTCCTCAGTGGGCAGATCTCAGCAGCAGTCCTGCAGGCACTTTGTCCTCTGTTGGAGCCTGTCCCCAGGCCTGGCGTGGCCAGGGCCCCTGGGAGCCACTTCCCAGGAGCGTGGGGCCTGCACGTCTGGCGGGGGGCGGGGGGGGGGGTGAGTACAAGGTCTGGGCCTGCAGTGCTTGAGGTCATGTTAGAGTGGGGATCAGGGCTGAAGCAGGGTCCAGGCAGCGCCGGTGCCCATCTGCCTGTGTCGGGCTGCTGGATTCCCACAGGATTGTGCACCTGGCCTCACCGCCCCCCCCCCCCGCCCCTCAGAATGGCCGCCCTGGGCTGTGGAGCTGTTGCAGGGTGGGAGTGGGGGTGCTTGCCTGGCCCCATGGCAAGCACACCCCTGATAAGGTCACCCCCTAAGCCACCCATCCTGGCTCTTGACCAGGCTTCTCGCTCGGCCATCCTCCCCACCAGCAGGGACCCTGGTCCCCAGGAGTGGGAACAGCTTGACACCTTCAAACCTGTGTCTTATTGTTTTATTGGGATCCCCAGAGACTCTGACAGTCATTCCCAAGGTGGAGCCTGAGCCTCATGCTCTCCACTGGTGTCCACGGGGGCTGGGCTCAGCTGTCCCTGCCTTCTGAGGCGGCCGTGTGAGTGACCAGGCACTTCAGGCCCACAGTCCCACGGCCATGGTGGGGTTTCTGGGTGTCTGTTCAGCACCAGATCCTGCCAGGGAACACAGGGCTCTGGACATCCCTGCCCCTGCACAATCCCTCATCCCAGGCGTCTGGGTGCTGTGCTGAGTGCTCAGTTGGGTACTGCTCTGGGTACTGGGCTGGGCTCTTGAAAGGCCCAGCCCATCCTGGTTGGGACGCCAGGGGGGTGGCCCCGCACCCACAGTGTCTGGGCCCAGAGTCCAGCTTTGGAGCAGGAAAGGAGCTATTCCAGAGCGGCTGGCGGCTGGCCTGGAGGGCGGTGCGCGGCGGATGCATTCAGGGCGGCCCTGCGTGGGGCTCTCGGGACAGAGGCCACCAGGCACTGCAGGCTGCGGTGCCCGCCGGGACCCGTCCTCCTCCCGCGGCTCGGAGCCGGGACCGGCGGTCAGGGCGCGGCGTCCCCGGCGTCCCCAGGCTGCAGCCGCAGGCTGGCGGCGAAGGAGCGGCGCGCGCGGCCCAGGCCGCAGCGCAGGGTGGTGCGGAAGGAGCGGCGCGCGCGCTTGGGGAAGATGACGGTGGTGCAGCCGAAGCGCAGCGCGCGCGGCCGCGGCTCCAGGGTCAGCTGGCTGCGGTAGCGGCGCCACGTGCAGTCGGGCGCCGCCACGATGGTCTCGCTGTAGGCCGTGACCGTGGGCACCGGCGCGTAGAACACCTTGTCCCGGAAGCGCCGCTCGGAGGCGTAGGTGACCTCGGAGTTGCAGCTGCGGGGAGGGGCGGGCGGGGTCAGGGACGACGGGGCTGATGAACCCGGGACCCGGGACCGCGACCCCAGCTGCCCCGGGCCGCGAGCTGACCATCGCCGTCCGAAGCCCAGGAGACCCCGGTCTCCACTTAACCAGCAGAAAAGCCAGAGGTGCGGCCGCGGCCCGCGGGGTAGAGCAGCGGGCCCGCACCCCGAGAAGAGGCTTGAGCCCTCAGGGGCTCAGAGGCAGCGAGCCGCTGATCTCCCCGCCGGCGGCGGGAGCAGGTCGGGGTAACGCCACGCAGTGGCCCCGGGCCTGAGTCTGGGGACGCGGACGCGGCCCCGCTTTTGTCCCATTTCCATTGGAGAGTCTCCCCGGGGCGCCCCGTGAGCGACAAGGGCGCGGCGCAGCCCGCGGAGGCCCCGGCCCGGCCCCGCCTCTCCCCACTCACCGGATTTCGTGGTCGGGCTCGGGGTCCACCCTGATGCTCTCCCCGAAGAACACGGGCTGCAGCCTCGGCCTCATTTCCGGTGCAGGGCTCGGGCGGAGGGAAGGGGGCTGCGGAGAGAGCCACCGTCGGGGGACGGCCTGCCCACACCCCGGCCAGGGCCCCCGCCTTCCAGGGCTGCCCCCAGGGAGGGCCCTCGCCGCCAGGCCCTGCCACCCTGCGGGCGAGGAGCCCCTCACACCCACGGGCGTGAAGCCACGAGGGGCGGGGATGGGAGAGGACCGCGCAGAAGCGAGCGGCCGGGTCAGGGCTCCGAGCATTCCCACCACCGTCCCCCCGCCCCCCCCCCCGTCCTCCCGCTGGGGTTCTAGGGAAACCGATTTCCTGGGGAGACCTCGCTGGAGAAAGGGCAGGGCCGCAGGGGGTGGCCTGGCAAGGCCCCGCGGGCCCCACGGGGTCTCAGGAGCCTGCACGCTGAGCGCCAGCCAGGGCCCTGCCGCCCCAACAGGGAACGAGGGCTGCTGGCCTGGGCCTCGGCTGACCTCCGGCGCCCCGTTCTGGCCGATGTTGCTGGTCTGGCAGCAGGCAGCAAACAAGGCCCAATTCACAGCCAGTGGAGCCGGAGCCCCAGAGCCGCCCCGCACGGCCCTGCTGGGGGAACACCGGCTGCCCACAAGGGGGCGCCACCCAGGCGGCCGGCTCCTCGTGGGGAAACACCACACCAGGTCCCGCCTCTTCTGGAGCTGGAAGCTGGTCCAGGCTAGGGCAGCAGGGCTGCCACCCTGGTCTCCTGAGTGGGTGGGGAGAGCCAGGGCAGGCTCAGAGGCCATGGGGCCCAGAGGCCATGGGGCCCAGAAACTCAGATCCTTGTCTGAGAGCTGCACAGATGAGGCACAGGATTCAGGTCCCCAGTGATTCCTGGGGAGAACCTGACAGCAGAGGAACCCCACCCTGTGTTGGGGTGTGGGGCTCCCTACCAAAGCTGCTTGGAGCCTTGCAGGGGTTAAATGGCTCCATTCGCTCACTGGCTTCGGTGGCCACTGGGATTCGTTAGTTGTGCTCAGCTTGCAGGAAGTCTGGGAGCAAGAGCACCTCGGTGGAGGGGCCCTCAAGCCACTCCACCTGGGCTAAAGCAGGGGGCTGGAGGGAGGGTCTGCTACCCACCCCGACCCGCCTCACCTCCTTCTGCACACTTCCGCCCCTGAGCCCCACAACCTGCCAACCCCGTTCTCAGCCCAGGAAGGAACCTGGGTCCAGTGGTGCTGCGGTTCCCAGACTGTCCATCCACCTGTCCAATCACATACCCTCTGTCCCTCCACTCAGCTGTCTGTCCATCCTTCCCACCTCCCTCTGCTCTTCGCTCATGTTTGCTTTCACCATCCCAGATGAGAAACAGAAACAAGGACACCCAGATGTTCCCAGCATGGCTGCAGAGGTCCTAAGTAGTAGCTGGGAGCTAGCCCCGGAGGGCCAGGACCCTGCCAGCCCCCTGCTGCTTGGTGTGCTCCCAGGGCATGACTGGGCATGTGCAGAGGCAAGTGGCCCCATGCCTCTGGGGAGCCCTTCATGAGTACCAGGCACAAACACAGCTCACCAGGAGGGCTAGAAAGGGGAAGGGCCTAGGTGCCAGCCCAGGGCACGGGACACCAACCGTGAGCCATGGTAGGCAAGCCATTTCACCCTCCTTATGCCACGGTGGGGCTGCACCTTGAAGCACACAGGGGCTGCTATCCCAGCATGCCCTCAAGGGTGCAGAACAGGACGGGCCTGGTCCCTCGCCTGCTAGAGAGGGACCAGGGCTGAGGATCTGCACACAAACTCCATCCTGAGTGCCAGCACAACCTCACTCACATGGCCTCCACCACCCAGGAGGGCAGGGAGGGCAGTGGGTGTTCACCGCCTATAACAGCAGGCTGGAGGGTGCGGGGATGGTAGCTCCTAGCCGGGCACAGCCTGCTGCCCCGGCATCACATGCAAGCAAGGCCGCCCTCGCCACCCCCGCACAGGAGCCCTCATGGCTGTGGCTCTGGGGTGGCTGTCTAAATTGGGCCGGGGAGCTTATGATGTCTTTTGAAAAATAAGTCACGGGTGCACCTGAAGACTAAAAGAAGCCATGGACTGGTGGGGTGCCCTGTAATGCTAGACAGAACCGAGGATCAGGAAGTCCAAGAGACTCAGCTTCAGCTACAAACAAAAAGCCAGAAGTGGAGCCGTGGCTCAGGTGGTAGAGTGAGAGCCTTCATTCAGTAAAACAGCTGAGGGACAATGCCCCGGTCCTGAATTCAAGGCCCAGCACAGGTACCAAAAAAAAAAAAGTCAAGAGAAAAAAGTAAGAGCACCAGGTCCTATGGGCAGGTTGCCAGGTTTCTCATGCCTCAGCAGGCAAGGGAACGTCTACTGGGCAGACAGGGGAGGTAAGCAGAGGGCTGAGGACAGGGCCCCGGCACAGGAAGGGCCAGCCTCCCGCCCCTGTTACCTGTGCAACACCAGGGCTGACATCTATTAAGCCAGGGAAAAGATAAACACAGGGACACTGGAGGCCTTGGAGGTCCCAGCACCCCTGGCCTGGGCCCTCCGGTCTCCATCCAGAGCCCTGGGTGGAAGGGGGCTTCTGGTCACAAAAGGACCAGACTGAGGAGGCCATTCCTGGCCCAAGCAGACCACAGGATCCCTCGGCCCTTGGTGAGATAGATTTCACTGCTGGAGGCCCGTGGCTCCTGTCAACTCCCTTCCAGCTAGTCTTGGGCCTCATACCCAAGTTTTCAATCACCACTTCCATCTAAAAGTGTGTGTGTGTGACCCAAGTGTTCAATCACAACTTCTAAGTGTGTGTGCGCGTGTGTGAAGGGGTGTGTGTGTAGGTCCCCACGCCCAGGGCCTGCTTGTAGGTGTGTATGTGTGTGTGTAGTACCCAAGTGTTCAATCATGACTTCCATCTAAGAGTGTGTGTGTAGGGGGCCTGCTTGTAGGTGTGTGTGCACGTGTGTGAGTCCTCAAGCCTCCCACCTGCAGACCCCGACCCCTAGCTGGCTCCGAGTTTGGGACCATGGAGTGGGGCACAATGAGGTTCTTGTCAGAGGCTTGAGGAGCGGGTTCTCAGCGGGGCTGGGGGCACTGACTGCCCAGCCTGGGGTGTCAGGAAAGCGGGGGCCCCACCCAGGCGGAAAGGGCAGCGGGGTGCGCAGGGGTGCGCAGGCCACGGCCTCCCCTGGGCCCCGCCCCCGACGACCCTCTCCCCGCCCGGTGCCCCGGAGCCCCGCGCCCTCCCTGCGCCCGCCGCGCGTCCACGTCGACACCCCTGACGCCCAGCCAAGGCTCTCGGTCTGGGCCCGCGGTGTCCGGAGCCTCGCGGAGGCGCCGCGGGCCGCACTCGGGCTGCGTCCGCGGCTCGCCGGGCCTGGGCTCCAGCCCGCCCGCCGGCGGCAGCCAACCCGGTGGATCCGAGGAGACGGCCCGGGAGCCCGGCGAGACCCGCCCGACAGAGGCCTGGAGGGGCCGGGAGTCGGGCCGCCGCCCGCCGGCGCCCCTGGCCCCGTCCGGGCGCCGCCGGGACCCCGCGTCCGCGCCCTTACCGCTCTGGCCTCGCCGGCTCCGGGGGCGTCCGAGGGGGCGCCGGTGTCCCCCGCCCGGGCGTCGAGGGTGCGGGGCGCCAGGGCGTAGAAGGGCGGGCTGGGACTGGGGCTGGGCGGCAGCCCGGAGTCAGGGCTGTCCAGCAAGCCCTCGCGGCCCTGCGCCTTCGGGCTGTCCTCCACGTCCTGCAGATGGAGGTGGCCCACCATGTCTGCGGGGCGCGGGGCGCGGGGCCCCGGCTCCTCGGGGGACCCCTCCACCGTGCCCGGGACCGGCAGCGGCGGGCGGCCGAGGGCGGCGGGTCCGGGACCTGCGGGCGGAGATCGCGCCCAGCCTGCGCCCGCACCCCGCGTGCCCACCCCGCGTCCGGCCTGAGCGCCCCGGGCTGCTGCCCGCAGCGCGCTCCCGGCCCGAGCCTCCTTCCCCAGGCCCCGCCCCTCTCCCGGAGGCCACGCCCACCAACAGACACTCTCGCCCAACCACGCCCCCCGCAGCCACGCCCCCGACTAGGACGTCAGAGCCTCCCCTGCGCCTGGGCCTGGGGCGGGTGGGGGTGGGGGGAGGCAGCTGGCGTGGGGCGCCCTCCCCTCAGCTCGCCCGCAGATGCCCGCCCACCACATAGTACTGGAAAGTGCCTTCCAGACGGTTCCCCACTGGGTTCTGGAAGTTTCCCTGCGCCCCACACAGCTTGCTTGCTGTTTGAGAGGTGTCCACACCGCGTGGCAGGAGAACACGGCGGAACTGCCAACGTCGAGTGCCCGGCCCGGAGGACCCAGTGACCATGACCTCTGACCCGCGCGATCCGCGGCCCGCCGGGCTTGGGCTTGCCCGGCCACAACGGCCACACGAGCCCGGCCTTGGGGGGCGCTGCGGCCTCTGCACTGTGGTCAGAGAGGAAGGGGTCCCCCTGGGAGAGGGGCGGGGTAGGGTGCTGGGACAGCCCATGCCCCCTGCTGCCTGCTGTGGGACGGGGAGCCCCAGGCACACGCCGGGAGGAGAGCGGTCCGCGCAGACGCTCGTGAGGGCAGCAGGTGGGAGGGAGGAAGGGACCCGGGTACCAGCCGGCGCCCGGCAGCCAGGCGCGCTCCCAACCCCCCTGGGAGGGAAGCTCAGCAGGGCAGAGGAGGAGGCAGAGGGGAAGAGAGAAAGGCTGGGAGGAGAGAGTTTAGGCATGGAAAGCTGGGTGTTCACATGGCTCACTCACGACCCCGTGATGTTGCAAACCACTGCCGGCCTGTGGACATGGTCTCCCTGCTGTGGTCAGGCCCCCGCCCCCGCCCTCGCTGTGGACACGGCCTCCCTGCCGTGGACACATTCAGGCTCTTGGCTATGTGGCCTGGGCGGGTTACGTGTCTTTTGTGTCTCAGCATCTCCAACCATAAACCAGGGCTCAACTATAAACTCAGTTCCATTGAAGGAACTGAGACCGGAAGTGCTGGGACCAAATGTAAGCTGAAGATGGAGAGGGAGCGGGCAGGCCTGAGGGATGGACCGGGCCCTGGACACATTGCCCCGATGGCTCTGGGGCTCAGCCGGCCCAAGTGCTGAACCGTGACAGCCCACTGCGACTGTGGGCTCAGCATCCAACACTGTGCACACAGACACACATAAATAGACGCACACAGACACATGTGCACATCTGCCTTCATGCACACATAAATACACATACACATATACATGTGCACATTGATGTTCATGCACACATACACAACATGCACACACATGTGCAACACATCCACACAAGCATAAGGTATGCAGACAGATATATATGCACCTACTTGCACACACAAGCACACGAATGCACAGGTAAATATATGCGCATGTGTGAGCACATGGCACTGGCACGTGGTCCTGGTGTGCAACACATGCCCCCTGCACACATGCATGTACGCTGATAGCAAATGAAGCACATGTGCACACAGGTGCTGCGTATTTGCTTTGGGGGGGATTGTATGAATGCAACTCTTGTGTAAAGCACAGTGGGAATAAAGTGTGGGCTGTGAACAAGGGGGAGATTGTGCGAGGTTCTCAGCACACTGTTCAGTGTGTGTTGAGCATGGAAAGGTGGGGCCCAAGGCCAGCCGGAACAAAAACCCAACATGCCCTCCAAAAAAAAAATCACTAAAATGCTGGGACAGGCGCACAGACACCGACACCACGAGGCGGGGCAGGCGCAAAGGCGTCGTGCCCTCGCCTGGGCCACTGGCGGTAGGGTGGGCACCAGCCGGAGGCCCCATCATGAAGCAGGCCCCAAGGCCCCGAAGGAGGGTCCCAGGGCTCTGGGAGCTAAGTGTCTCTGCCCCAGGAACCTGGGGGGCCCCAGGTAGCCCAGGAAAGATGGAGCTCTGCGTCTCAAGCACTTTGCCTTCCCTTGGTGTTCTTGTGAGACCGGCTGAACAAGGATTTTATTCTAAGGATTAAAGAAATTCATGAAATGCTCAGTCCAGCACCTGACAGGTAATTAGAACAGACAAGCGGGGCATGGGGGGGGGGGCGCTCACCTCTGTAAGCCTAGCTACCCAAAGGCTGTGATATGAGGATCACCGTTTGAAGCCAGGCTAGGTAGGAAAGTCTGTGAGTCTCCTATCTTCAATTAACCACCAAAAAGTCAGAAGTGGAAGTGTCAGTAGAGTGTCAGCTTTGAGCAAAAAAAGCCACATGAGCATGTGAGTACCTGAGTTCTCCTCCCAGTACTAGCATGAGAAGATGAAGGAAGAGGAGAGCTGAGTGCTGGTGGCTCACACCTGTAGTCCTAGCTACTCAGGAGGCTGAGATCTGAGGATCACAATTTGAAGCCAGCCATGGTAAGAAAGTTCACAAGATTCTTATCTCCAGTTAACCACCAGAAAACTGGAGCTGTGGCTCGAAGTGGTAGAGCACTAGCTTTGAACAAAAAAAGCTCAGGAACAGCACCCAGGGCCTGAATTCAAGCCCCACAACCAACAAGAGAAAGAGAGAAGGGTGGGGGGAAGAGGAGGACAGTTTCAAGTGTGCTGCAGTGTAATATCTTTTACCAAAACCTAACACACAAAAAAATTTTAGGACTGTAAATGAGAAACAAAGGAATTGCTTTGTTCTTTCTTTCTACACTGAGAAAGATGACACTTTCCATGTTTCCCTTTTTGGCCTGGCCAGCATTCAGTCAGATGTCTATCACCAAAAGTGTTCATTCTTATGGCCGGACTCTGCTTTCCCTGGACCCGCCTGCCTGCCTGGACCTGCCTGCCTATGTCTGTGCATGAATCTAGTTTTGTTTCATTGCTTAAAGATACTCTTTGTTGGAAGCAGTCTCAAGTTCTCTTTTCTGGAGGAAAGTGGAGACCGGAATAAGAGCCTCATTCACCACCGGCGGAGGCACACACACAGGTAAGCTTTGTGGTTCCCCAAGCACAGGACTTGCAAATCCAAACACATCGAAAGAAAAACAAACATGAATTTCATTTCTGACAACTGGCTTTCGGGCGCATGGTGGAGGCAGCGGGGGTGCCGAATGGCTAATTACCACCCCTCCAGTGCGGTGCGTGCAGCTGGACGCGGGCTGAGACAAGCGCCCGTTCTTCCTGGCCGCTGTCTGTCGGTCCTCACCAGCAATGGTGACACGAGGCCCCATAGGCACGGAACAGGAAGGAGAGCAGTTGCGAAGGCAGCGGTGTGGGCCTGGCAGCTCCCGCGCCCTCGCTGTGCTGACTGGTGAGGGGAAGCGCACCCCATCCCGCACCCCCCTCCTCCAACTCCCCCCCCCCCCCGCACACGCCAGCCCTGAACTTCCCAGTGGTGGACAGAGCTCACTGTGCCTTCTAATGGCACTTTTGCAAGAACAGGCTGTGGTTCCCCGAGGGCTGAGGCTGGGGTGCACTTTCCCATTCTAGAGACCAGGACAGCCCTGCACCCCAGGAGCAAGCAACTTCCCAGCAACCTGGAGGCAGCTTGCGTTTTACCTTAAAAACGGTCAAAGAAAATAGGAGAAGTTGTTTGTGCCTGCATGGCCAGCCACATGGGAGGTGGAGTAGGAAGATCGTAGCTCGGGCTGGCCTGGGCAAAGGCACAAGATCTCCTCTGAAAAATAACTGAAATGTAAAGGGCTAGGTTGAGTGGCAGAGGGGCTACTGAGCAAGTGGGAGGCTCTGGGTTCAAATACTGGACTGCCTCCTCTCCAAAAGCCACAGAACAAGCAAAAAGCAGGCAGGAGGGATGGCTAGGCCCGGGGTGCAAACTTTTGGTGCCTCCTGGCCGCAATGGAGCAGCAGCCTCCCTGGGACCCCACACGAAGCATCTCTGAGGAGTGAGGCACTGTGGGGACCTCTCTCTGCTCCCCAGGGTCTGGTGGTCAGAGGACTCGGAAATGGGGCACAGAGCTGGCTAACTCCTTCTAGAAGCCGGAGGCCCTGGAGCCAGCCCGAGCTGAGCTGAGGCAGGACCTGGAGGCAGAGAGGAGAAAAGGCGAATGGTGGTTTTGCCTCGGCCTGTTGCATCTGCTGCTTCTCTGTCAACTAGGAAAGGACAGGCCAGACTCAGGGACAGAGAGGCAGACCCTGACGCTAACGCACAGATGCCATGACCCAGGCACGCAAGACCGTGGGGACACTTGGAGAGGAAGTGGAGGGTAAAGATGGAAGTGGAGCTGTGGCTCAAAAATGTGCCAAGGGGGCTGGGAATATGGCCTAGTGGTAAAGTGCTCGCCTCATATACATGAAGCCCTGGGTTCAACTCCTCAGCATTACATATGTAGAAAAAGCCAGAGATGGCGCTGTGGCTCAAGTGGCAGAGTGAGCAAAAAGAAGCCAGGGACAGTGCTTAGGCCCTGAGTTCAAGCCCCAGGACTGGCAAAAAAAAAAAGTGCCAAGGAGGCCAGGTGGAGCTGTGTCACTGGCCCAGGGCCCACCAAGGGTGGAGGAGAACCAGGGTGTCTCATGTTCTCAGGGGCCCTGGTGATGTCCGGCACCCCCAGAGGCAGCTCTTATAGATGAGGCACTGTCTCTCTCTGTTTTTCCTAGGGACCCACCACTTGGCCACGGGGCAGGGAGAGGCTGGGGTTTCCGTGGCAGGATTCCAAGCCTGGTTGTCAGTTCTGGTTTGTGAAGGGGTATGTTTAGAGAGAAGATTCTGGGCCAGGTGGCCTGCCTCAGCCCGACCTGGTGTGTGTTGGGGGGGGGGGGCGTTATCCATGAACCCACAGCATGGCCAGGGCTGGAAGCAGCCGCAGTACCTCCTCCATCACAGCAAGCGCTGCCATCATCCCTGGTCAGCTCAGCCTGCCCTGTCACCAGCCTGTGCCTCCGCCAGAGAGGCTAAGGGATTGCCCGAGATCACACAGCAAAGTGTGCAGGCTTTTCCTCATTCCAGTCCTGTGTGCCAAGCGGGAAGGAGCCCTCCTCTGTTTCTCCTCCATCTGTCCCCTGTCCATCCTCCTCCACCTGTCTGTCCTCCATCTATCCTCCCACAAGCCCTAAGCTGGCATCCAGGGTGCCGGGCAATGTTGAAGAAGGGCTTGCTTTCTAGAGAAACTGGAAGGGGGACGCCCCCCCTCACTCCAGACCCCCAGCCCATTACTCAGGAACAGCAATGCTGGTAGAGGGGCCTGGGTGCCATGCGGCTGCTCTGGTCCTGGCCACGGCTCAGCAGGTTCCGCCCCTCTCCTCTCTCAGGGACAGAGCAATATGGTGGTTGTGCTTGTTGATGGCACTGTACCAAGCACTTAGGGCTGCGTCCCGGGTGTCTCTGTGGCTTGCAAGACCTGGTGTGTCCCCTTCTGCACTCCCTTCTCCGGCAGGAGTGAGGTGTCTCCCTGCTGACACCCTTCTTCCTAGGGTGCAGAGCAGGGTTGGCAGGCCACAGGGTGTTGGAGAGCCCCAGTCTTCCTTGCTAAGGCTCCTGGGCTTTCCACCGCTCCGCTACCCCATGGCCCGCTTCTGCAGCCCGCACAAGGCTGCTGGCCACAGCCGGTTCACACCAAGGCTGTGGGCCCTGGTGCCAGTGACGTCCAAGGTGGCGCTGTGGGTGGTGGGCGAAGGGACCCTGGCACCTCACGTTCCTATGTTAGGCCCTCAACCCAAAGCACCGGGGTGCTGCCCCCTGCCAGCTCTGTACCTGGGGGCGGGTAACGGAGTATCGGGCATTGTACAAATATTGACCAAGGGCTGTGCCGTCGGCCCTGCGCTGGGTGTGCCGGGATGTGGTTGTGGTGTGACTGGTGAGGGGTCGCGGACACCTCACAGAATCTCCAGACATGGGATAGTATACATCTGCTACATGATGGGCCTGTGATGTCAAACGCAGCAGGTGTTTGCTGGAGTGCTGGCCATTCCTGTCCGCATCGGGCAGCAGATCAACACAGGATGGTGAGGGGAGCAGGTAGCGTGGCCAGAGAATGAGAAAAGAAGGGGCTTGAACATAAAGAATGAATGACATCAGAGGCCAGGTGAGCTGGGGGCCCAGGGGCTTAAGCCAAGTTCGTCCGGCACCGACCCACTAGATACCAGGCCCAAGAATCCATCCATGAATGAAGCCGACAAAGTGCCCATTCTCCTGGACCCCGAGTCCTGGTCGAGCCATTTACAGTCACAAATGACAGCAAATTGGGGACAGATTGCAATGGGAATAAGAAAAGGCAGTATATAATAAAAGAGGCGGGAAAGCCCACATCTCAGGCCAGGAAGTGGGCTGGCCATATATGTCACCGGGTGATGTCCGAGGGGAAAGGCAGAGGATGGAGCCCCGTGGGCATCTGGGAGCCAGGCACACAACTGTGAGGGTGACGGTGACTCGTCCCCAAAACCCTGGGCTGGCTCAGTCCCCTCACTCAGCTCCTGACCCCCAACCCCAGCAGAGTGCTTCCATTCTGAGGCCTCTTCCCAGCTCCGCACACCTCTGCCAGGAGCCGGGTCAGGGCCCTGCCAGTGTCCACACCTTCGGGACCAGGTCTCCCCCATGTGACCCCAAATCTGTCTTCTCTCCAAAGGCCTATGCATCAGCACTGCCCTTTGGTGGCTATGGTAGCCTGCAGACCCTTGTGGGCCCACCCCGCTTCCCTTGGGACAAGGTGACATCATTTCCCTGTTATCTGCAGGATTGCTCTCCCTCCTTTCCAGCAAGATGAGGCAGAGCCCCTTCCTCCACCCATGGGTGAATAAGAGGCGATCTGAACCTAGTCCCAGGGTAGGTGAAGGATGGATAGCAAATGATGGATGAACAGGTAAATGGATGGACAGATGGACAAATGGATAGTTGGGCTAAAGTGCCTAATTCCAAAGTCTGTCCAACTTCCTTGTACTCCTGCCCCATATTCTGCAGCCAGCCACTCCTCCTTTGTCCTCCTCCGCCCCCTCCCTCCTTCTCCCTCCTCCGGTGATGGTGGGTCCACCCCCCAGCTCCACACTGCCTCCTGTGTGCCGCCCTGCCCAGCACCGCCAGCCACCACGTCCTGCCAGCTCGCCCTCAGCGCCAGCCTTCCTGGAGCTTGACTGGACTTCTGAGCCTGGGCTCCTTAATCAAGAGAAAGCCGTGGCCCCATGTGCGCCTGGGGGCCGGCCGAGAGCGGCCGGCCAGTCCTCAAAGAAAAGCCCAGGGTGCAGGCACAGCCTGGCTCCGGCACCGTCAGGGCCAGGCCGCCCCTGCCACGCACCAGAGGCCCAATGGGGTTACACGACACCTGAGAAAATAAAGCTGAGCCGAAGCTGCGCATGGATAAAGCCATCGGCAGGGAAAGTCTGGGAATGTGCTGGAATCTGGAATGTGCTGGAATCCTGGGGTGAACATTGGGCTCTTTGTGTCTCTGCCCAGCCAGCAGCCAAGTCAGCACACAAACAGGAACCTCTCACCTTGCTAGGGGCCCCGGCCTGTGTCGGTGCCGGGGGGCGGGCATGAAGGGGCCCTTGTCTGGAGCTCTGTGGCCTCTCCAGGGGCTCTGGGAGAGTGCCCTGCAGGGGGCTGCCGGGAGGGAGACCCCCAAACACTCTTGACCCCCTGCACACACTGGGAAGTGGAGGGCTGGAGAGGGTGAGGAGCCTCCACGCCCTCATTCTGCACCGCATCTCCTGGGAAGGAGCTGGCTGCAGTGCCATTGGGCCCAGCCACGCGGGAGGTGGATAGATGGCCCCGTGGGTCCTGGTAGGGCCTGCGGGGCCAGGAGAGGGCTCAGTCTGTAGGCTGGGTCAGGTCACAAAGGCCTGCATGCCAGCTAGGCCATAGGCGCTGGACAGTGAACTCCTCTGGCCTTGGCCCTTTTCTTTCTTTCTTTTTTTTTTTTTTACATTTTAATTTTTATTCTTTTTATTAAATTTTATTGACAAGGTGATGTACAGAGGGGGTACAGTTACATAATAAGGTAGTGAGTACATTTCTTTTTTGAGAGGGGTCATCAGTGGTTCTATTTTTTTTTATTAAATTTTGTTGACAAGGTGTGCAAAAGGGGTACAGTTACATAATAGGGCAGTGAGTGCATTTCTTGTCATATTTGTTACACCCTCATTTTTCTTACCCTTCCCTAGTTCAGGTAAGCATACCTACAATATCCAGTGTACCAAAATCATATACAGTAACCACATGGGGTATGCCAAAGGAAAAGCCTTGGCCCTTTTCTAGGTTCCTTTTCCCACTGGGACCTGGAGGCCCCTCCCCTGAGGAGGGGCTGGCCTGGCCATGTGACTTGTTTCAACCAAAAGGACGCAAAGGAAGTCCCAGAGGCCAGACATTAAAAGTCTGCAGCCTCCTCTCTGCTCCCTGCGCCACCTGGGTAGGAGGGAGCTGCCCCTCAGGCTCAGCCCCCAGCTGCTGACACTGGTTTGGAAGCTGATAGAAAAGTCAGGAAGTGGGTCTCTGGGGCGTGTCCAGGGGATCTGTGTCTCGCTCTGGTTCCTTCTTGTCTGTCTGCTTTCACCATGAGGTATTTACACGGTGCCATGCTGCACCGTGCCATAGTAAGAGCCAGCCAACCTTGGACGGAAACCTTGAAGTCACGAGCCAAAACAAACCCTCCCTCTTCCCAGTTCTGCTCAGGTGTTTGTCACAGCAGTGAAACTGAAGGAACACAGACCTCCATGCCAGACCCCAAGCTGGCATTGGCCACGTTGGGGAAGTGATCAAGGCCTTCCAGTCCAGGGACTGCCCCCCCCCCCGTGCATGTAGACTGTTGGGGTACCCTTATTTTACTTACCAATGGCCCCAAGAAGAACAGAGCCACGGAAGAGGCGCCAGGCAGGAGCGTGGGGCGCCTGGACAGACAGGGGTTCACAGGGTACACAGAGGCCAGCCCTGGAGTACTGGAGTCTGAACTCAGGGCCCCGCACTTGCCAGGCAGGTGCGCTACTGCTTGAGCCACACCCCCAAACCCTTTGAGCTTTCATTATTTGTCAGATAGGCCCTTCAGATTTTTGCCCAGACCAGCTTTGAACCTTGATTCTCTTGCTTCCCTCTCGCATGTAGCTGAGGTGACAGGTATAAGCTGCAGCACGCGGCCCCTATGTGCACTTTCCACTAGGGGGAGGCATTGGAACGGGGCCCTCCTGAGCAAGGAGAACTCTGTACAATGCCCTCCCTCCCCCAGATACGGGTGGCTGGCGTCTGAGCAGGCAGCTGGCCCATCTGAAACAAGACCTGAACGACAGAGCGGAAACAGAGACCAGCACTTGACCAGCACTCAGTTGTGCAGGCACTGGAATCTATTAGTTTGTTTTTGTGCTGGTACTGGAGCTTGAACTCAAGACCTGGGTGTGGTCTCAGCTTTTTCCACTCAAGGCTGGTGCTCTACCACTCGAGCCATAACTCTACTCCAGACTTTTGGTGGTTAATTGGAGAGAAGAGTCTCACAAAATTTCCTGCCTGGGCTGTCTTTGAACTCCAATCCTCAGATCGCAGTCTGCTGAGCAATTAGGATTACAAGCACGAGTCACAGGCACTGGCAATGTTTTGCTTTGATTGGCCCCCTTCATTTTCTTCCCAGCCTATCAGGTTGATGCTCCTCTCAGTTTCACTATGACCATGGGCACTGGGCCACCCATCTGGTGTGTGCAGGAGCTGGGACTTGAACCGGTCTGGAGCGATGCCTCTTGCAGACATGCTACAGCTCAGGTGTGCAGGACAAGTGCAGGTAGAGACCAGCAGAGGACAGGTAGTGACCTGGGAGCCTGCGGAGAGTCAACACCAGCCCTGAGGAGCCCGTCCATCTTCCCCAGCCTCCTAACACCATGGGGCATGCAGCTTTCCTGTGCCTACCCGGCCAGCCATGCCGCCAGCCGGCCTGGACCCAGATCCCAGCTGCTGTCACCCCACACCCACCAGGAAATCCTGTTTGTGCTATTTCGGGAAAACTAGATGGCTTTTCCCCCCCTTGGGCCTTCCAGGAGCCCGACAGATGGTCCCAGATTTGCGCGTGTGTTTGCAGGGCGGCGTTGGCTGCGCTCGCCAGTGACTCTCCTGTGTCAGGCATTGAAATCAAATTTGTTCCTTCAGCAAATATTTGCTGAAAGCCTGCTGCGCGCAGACGACAGCGCTGGGTTCTGGAAGAATCAAAACGTCTTTATTGAATGTGGGGTACAGGTTGAACATGGGAACCAGCAGGTCCTGTGCTTTTCCAGGGGGTACATTTGGAGCCCCCCAATAAGACAGAAATAGGTGCCATCCCTTATTCTATAGCCGGTAACACACATGGCCTCTTACAATGTTTTTACATAAGCTCCTCCTGATTGAAATGGAGATAGCTCCCAGAACAAGAGGAAACAAGGTGCCGTGTGCGCACACGTGTGTGTGTGTGTGTGTGTGTGTGTGTGTGTGTGTGTGTGTGGTGTACCAGCATCATGACTTGGACTCAGGGCCTGGGCGTTACCACTTTTTCACTCAAGGCTAGCATTCTACCACTTGCACCACAGCTCCACTCTGTTTCTTTCTTTCTTTCTTTCTTTTTTTTTTTTTTTGCCAGTCCTGGGCCTTGAACTCAGGGCCTGAGCACTGTCCCTGGCTTCTTTTTGCTCAAGGCTAGCACTCTGCCACTTGAGCCACAGCACCAGTTCTGGCTGTTTTCTATGTATGTGGTGATGAGGAATGGAACCCAGGGCTTCATGTATATGAGGCGAGTATTTTTGCCACTAGGCCATATTCCCAGCCCTGGCTTTTTTAAAAAAATTATTTTTTATTGTCAAGGTGATGTACAGAGGGGTTATAGTTTCATACATAAGGTAGTGAGTACATTTCTTCTCAAGCTTGTCACCTCCTCCCTCATTTTGCTCCCACCTTCCCTCCTCCTCCCCAATGCCCCCACCCCTTTCTGGCCCCTTTCTGGCTTTTTGCTGGTTTGCTGGAGATGATCATCTCATGGGCTTTCCTGCCCTGGCTGGCTTTGAACTGTGATCCTCAGATCTTAGCCTCCTGAGGTGTGAGCCACCAGCACCACAGCTGAGATTTTATTTATTTATTTATTTATTTTGGCCAGTCCTGGGGCTTGGACTCAGGGCCTGAGCACTGTCCCTGGCTTTTTTTTTTTTTTTTTTTTTTTTTGGGCTCAAGGCTCACTCTGCCACTTGAGCCACAGCACCACTTCTGGCCGTTTTCTGTATATGTGGTGCTGGGGAATTGAGCCCAGGGCTTCATGTATGCAAGACAAGCACTCTTGCTACTAGGCCATATTCCCAGCCCACAGCTGAGATTTTAGAAGCAGAGGAGCCAGCCTGCAGACGTGCGGCACACTGCCTGGGCAGCGAAGGCCTGAACAAGGGGAAAGCTCGAAGCATCCCACGGTGAGTGACAGGAGGTCACCTTGAAGGGGGCAGGAAGCCTGGAGAGGTCCTCAGAAGTGATGCTGGGAGCAAAGGCAAAGCAGGTTGACGTTTTACACAGGGCCAATGACATGGGGGCTCCTCAACTGTGTACGGAGGATGACAGAAGTGGGGTCTCCTGGGATCCGCAGCTTGGCTGGGGGGTGTCTGATCCGGATGGGTGGGCCCACAGGCAGGGAGCAATTTCTAGAGCCCCTTGGGGCCTGCTTGTGGCCGTCAGCTGCAGATCCAAGCCAGGGTTACTGCTTTGTTCTACTGGGAGCAAAAGAAGGAATACAAAGGGCGTGGCTGAGTGGGCCTGGGTGGGGCTCCCACAGCTGGGTCTGGGAAGCAGACCCAGGCGTGGGCTTCAGGAGCCCACCCATGGGGGCGAGGGGAAGGGAGGCTACTCTGGGAAGACACTTGGGAACCAGGCACAAAGTCACTGGGTTCCAGCTTTTGGAGAGTCTGAGAGGCTAGAGAAATGCAAGTGAACCCCCACACCTCCCTCCATCCCCCCATCACCCAGCCTCCTTGGGCTGGCTGCCCTGAACCCTGACCTTCTTTAACCAACAGGGTGCTCCTCAGCCACCCCTTAAAACCTCCCTTGAGGGTTATTAGGTTAATATGCGAAGATACACTCAGAAATTTAAATGTTGCTTGATTCACCTCCCGTTGAACACATGGAAAGAAGTTCCCTTAAAAACTAGTCCTAACCACAACCATTAAATAGCAGAGGGATGAGAGGAAGAATGCAGTCGTCCATGATCACACAGCCATCTTCCTCTCTGGAGATATGTGTCCTGTTGCGTGGCCAGCGCGGGCATCCAGGAGGATGCTGTGGAGATGGTCCTCTATCATACGAAGAAGGAAAGGGTACTTTCTGCTTCCGTTTTTTTCACTGACAATTTATCTGTATTAAATTTATATCGTTTATGGGGGAGATAACATGACATACTAGCTCTCAAAATTCATGCCTTTCTCAAATTCAAAACACTGGAGTTTGAACTTAGGGTTTTCTGTTTGCTAGACTCTAGAGTCTCATGCATTTTCCCAGATAGACCTCAGACCTTGAACCTCCAACTTCCCACCTCTCGAGTAGCTAGCACTACAGGCGGGGGCCACCGGCCCTGGCCTCTTCCCTTTTCCGAAGGGATAGCGCAGATTCACACCAGGGAGGCTGTCCCGCCCCGCCTTTCAACACATCCAGTAGTCTATTATTTTGACCCATTCTGTTCCGATCCACCTCTTCCCCAGTGACCTTCAGGCACTGGGAGTCCCCCCCCCCCCCAAGACTTCCTCAAATTTTGGAATATGAATAGCTTTAATTCCTTGCTTGCTTCCTTCTCTCTCTCTTCCCACATTCGAATCTGGGTGACCTGGAGTGACCGGGCTCCACCATGAGCACAGCTCAGCACCTCCAAGGCTAGCCTCGCAGGGCAGCTCCATCATCTCTAGCTTCTCACAGGCACCAGCACGAGGCCCGGCGGCGGCGGCGATCAACCGCACATTATAACCAGGTTCCCAACAGTGCTCTCTGTGGCCTGCAGCATCCGTGCTGCTTTTCAGACAAACCTTGGAGTCCTCTGGCTGTCACCATCCTGGGACTTGTCACAGCAAATCCCCCTTCTTGGGGTCAAAAATCGGTGTGAGTTTTGCTAGGCATCCACACGATGTGTGCAGACGAGGGAAGTGCACTTTGCCCATTCTGGGGGCTGGAGGGCCAAGACCAGGGCGCGGTCTCTTAGCCCCTTGCTGTGGCTGCGGGATCTGGTGACCCCTCTTCTCATGAAGCTCTGGAGATCACACTGTGATCTCATTTACGTTCTTTACCTCCTCAAAGACCTGACTAAACACAGTCACACGAGGTAGGGGCACATTTCTATTCTGGGGTACCAGTGTAGCTCCCAGTGGCTCCTCTAGGCACCCCAACCTCCTTCACACTTCTGCCCATCTCCCCTTTGAGGCTCAGTATCAATTTCGTGTGTGTGTGTGTGTGTGTGTGTGTGTGTGTGTGTGTGTGTGTGTGTGTTTTGCCAGTCCTGGGCCTTGGACTCAGGGCCTTGCACTGTCCCTGGCTTCCTTTTGCTCAAGGCTAGCACTCTACCTCATGAGCCACAGAACCACTTCTATATATGTGCCGTTTTCTATATATGTGGTGCTGGGGAATGGAACCCAGGGCTTCATGTATATGAGGCAAGCACTCTTGTCACTAGGCCATATTCCCAGCCCCTCTTGTCTCTTTTTAAAATCACATTTCCTTGAACTGTCCTGTGAACACAGCTTTCTGTAGCTTTCTTCCATTTCCTGTGGTGAAGCTTTCTCAGTGGTGTTTGTTCTTGGGGGCCGGGGGAGGACCCCCTTCTCTGTCAGGGCATGTTGTGCAGAGTTGGAGTTTTTATTTTAGTTCATTCCTGCATTGTGGAGATGACTGCATGGGCATGGCGGTGTGGGGGCAATGCCATCTGTGCCTCTCCTGGCACACCTGGTTGTTATTAGGCCCTCAGTTCAGATGGTGAGGCCGGGCCTTGGCCGTGAACACTCAGCCTCCAGCCAAGTTCCCAGCGTCTGGCAGCCATTTTCCTGGAGGGCTCTGCTGCCTGCTGATCCAAAGGGAAATTTATTCATAGATCATTTGAAGCAGTCTGGAGGCCTTATGGTGCCAGAGAGAGGGTGGTGCCTGCTCCTCCTGCAGCATCAGGGAGCAGTGGCTGCCCCAGAGACCACCCGGGCCAGGGTGGGGCTTGCTCAGGGAGGACGGTACCCCCAGAACCCAACTACCCTCTTGGTGGTGAGACTGTCGCCCAAGCTTCTGCAAGGGCCCATGGTGCCCACCGCACCCCAGTGCCCTGCTTTTCCTCCAGGGAGACACAGCAGCCAGTGCCCTGGGGCCCCCATAGCTGCAAAAATGAGGAAGGGTACAGGTCGGGGGCCCTGGCCCACATGTATCTGCAGCTGTGTGGTTTCAGAGTTCCCCCAATTTCCTTTGTCTTTTTTTTTTGGCCAGTCCTGGGCCTTGGACTCAGGGCCTGAGCACTGTCCCTGGCTTCTTCCCGCTCAAGGCTAGCACTCTGCCACTTGAGTCACAGCGCCGCTTCTGGCCGTTTTCTGTATATGTGGTGCTGGGGAATCGAACCTAGGGCCTCGTGTATCCGAGGCAGGCACTCTTGCCACTAGGCTATATCCCCAGCCCTTTTTTTTTTTTTTTTGGCCAGTCCTGGGCCTTGGACTCAGGGCCTGAGCACTGTCTCTGGCTTCTTTTTGCTCAAGGCTAGCTCTCTACCACTTGAGCCACAGTGCCACTTTCTGGCCATTTTCTACATATGTGGTGCTGGGGAATCAAACCCTGGGCTTCATATATACAAGGCAAGCACTCTTGCCACAAGGCCATATTCCCAGCCCCCCCCCCCCAATTTCTTTTTGTGCTAGTCCTAGTGCTTGAACTCAGGGCCTGAGCACTGTCCCTGAGCATTTCTGCTCAAGACTAGCACTCTACTACCTAAGCCACAGCACCACTTCCAGCCCTTTCTGTCTATGTGGTGCTGAGGAATCAAACCCAGGGCTTCAAGCATGCTAGGCAAGCACTCTACTGCTAAGCCACACCCCCAGCCCACTTCTAGTCTGCTGCTGGTTAGTTGGAAATGAGTCTCTTGGGTTTGTCTGTACTGGCTATCTTCAAACCTCTATTCTCACATCTCAGCTTCCTGAGTAGGTGGGTTATAGGTATGAGTCACCATGCCCAGCAAAATGACAGTTTATTTCCACTATTCTGGTAAGATGAGACAATGAAGCCAAGGCCAATGGATGGCCTTGAAGCCAGGACAGGAGCACACACTCCTCACGTTTCTAATTGCGATCCTTCCCCTGCACTACCTCGGCTCAGTTCTTCTAAAACGCCAGCAAGGAAAGAAAATGCCTTCCACCAAGAAGAGAAGCTAGCATCTTTCTCCTTTGTTCTGAATGAGCTCTCAGTAGACCAGATAGGTTGAGTCACTGCGCTGAAGTCACACGGCTGGCACACATGGGGGCTGGGATGAGAGCAGGAGTTCTCAATGTGGGCACTTTCTCCCTGAGCTGCTGAACTCACTGAGGTGGCTGAGTTTTGGAGAAAGTAAATGAACGAGATAAGCAAAGCAGAGTAAAGGTCAAGCTGGGCGCCCCTCCCTACTCCTTCCGGCAGCACGAGTGGTCGGCTGATTGACGGCCCCAGGCAGCCTATGTTCTGACCCCGGGTGAGAGGTGGCCAAATGGGGGCTTTGCTGATGTGACTGCGGTGTGCCTGGGAGAAGGGCTGTCCTGGATTGCTCAGGTGCCCCACAGGACCGTGGAGTCTACAGTTAAGGAGGGCCGGGGGCCCAGAGTCAGGGGAGACCTGGCCATGAAACTGAAGTCCCATAGATGTGGCCACAAGCCAAGGGATGTGGGCAACTGTATAGAGAGGCCAGGAATGGACTGCCCTGGAGCCTCTGATGGTGGCAGCCTTGGGGTCGTGGGGTGCAAAGGCAACACCACCACCTGAGCAGGTGAGTCACCCAGGCCACTGCCAGTGCGGGCCACACTGGAGGGCACAGTGCTCCCCACCTTGGAATCGCAATGTAGGGGGCACAGCCGCCTGCTGTTTGCTGGTTGAGACGCACGGCCCGGCGCTCGCCGGGTGTTCAGGGCTCAGGAGCCGCCCGTTCCCCTCAGGCAACAATTTGGAAAATGTCCTCCCTTAGATTTTCCATGAATGTGGTCCAGGAAACAGTAAAAATAAAATCCTCACTTGACTTCAGAATGCAAGAGAAATTAATTAAATCCAAACTACCACACCAGTCGAAGTTTCTCACCAATCTAAGATTCAGACTGGATTGCACCGCTGGGAGCTGGGGTCACGGGAACCCCAGCAGGCAGAGAACTCCCAGAGGTGTTCCGAGAGCAGCTTCAGGTTCTCTGAAGCTGGGGCCAACCAGCCCCTGCAGGATGATGTGGAGATGAGGAACTTAGGGTCTCAGTGACTGTACTGTAAAGACAAAAAGAGCATTTGTGACTCCCCTGTGGCTGGAAAGTATCCCCACCATGACAGGTGCAGCTGGTGCTTATGCATGGGTCTCCAAGGCGGAGACCACGATGACTTCAGTTTACCAGAAGTCCTCAAGTCCCAGGGAAGCTTGCTCTACCAGGCCCTGGTGTGGCTTCGTACATGTAGATTTGACCTGTACTCCACTTCTGGACACCTGTCACAGCTGTTGCTTCTACTCTACCTCTCAGACCCAACCACAGGTCCACTGGGATGCACTTGTTAGCAAAAACCCAAGCACAGCCCTAAGCGGCAGCATGATGGACAAGGCTAGCTGGTTGAAAATAGAAGGATGGGGACCTCTTTATTTTCTGTCATCTCCGAGTCTTTCCTCATGGTCTCAATATGGCTGTCACAGCTTCAGGCAAACATCACATGCCATATCCAGAGGTGAAAGAGAACCATTTCTTCCCTGAGCTAGGAATACTTTCCCAGAAACCCCAGTAGACCTTTCTTCACATCTCATTGGCCAGATCTGGCTCAACTGTCCCTAAGCCATAAGAGGTAAAAGGGGTTTACTTTGACCAACCAGAATTTACCCACCTCTCAGGGAGTGGTTAGGCCTGAGGAAGGAGCTACTCAGTTGAAAGCTCTTCCCTCCTGACACACTGTCACCCGCTGTCTCAGAACACCAAGCTTACCATCAGCTTTTGTGTAGGTCAGAAAGACTTCCTGTTCTAAACACTCGACATGTGAAACCCATCTTTCTCTGCTTCCTTTGGTCTTTTGCCCAGGCAGACTAAGCTCCTTGCCAGTCTGGATCTGAAGGCAGATAACAGGAAGATGAAAACAAAACTGGCCCAAATTCCTGCCTCAATTCAGGTCAGAGATAACTATAGGCTGACTTTCTGTGGGTTGCTGTAGAGGGAGAGGAGCTCAGCCTGTGTTTGGAAAAGATCATGGTTACATATTAGCAGTGGAGTCAGACAAAGGTTAGCCTGATTCACATGTGGGTCTTTGAGAGAGAGAGGGAGCCCAAAAAAGTCATCAAGAAGAGGGTTAATCGCATGGAAAGACAGAAAGCTAGTCAAGTGCTGTAACTCAAGTCTGTAATCCTTGCTACTCAGGAGGCTGAGATCTGAGGATAGTGGTTTGAAGCCAGCCCAGGCAGGAGAGTCCTTGAGACTCTTATCTTCAATTAGCCATCAAAGGCCAGAAGTAGAGCTGTGGCTCAAGTGGTAGGAAGCTAGCTTGAGCTCAGGGACAGCAGCCTAGGCTCTGGAGCTCAAACTCCAGGACTGGCTGACACACACACTAACCAGTGAGAAACAGGGCTGGAGGCATGGCTCAGAGGTATTGCTCCAGCCTAGTGTGAGGCCCTGAGTCCAAGTGTCAGGACTCGCACACACAAATAATTACGCAACCAATGAGAAATAGAGCTGGGGACATGGCTCCACAATGTTTGAGGCCCTGAGTTCAAACGGTAGTAATGCCAAAAAATTAACTGAAACAAAATGCACTGCCATGTTCAGATAACTCACGAATAACTTCAGCAGAGATTGCGATCCAGGGAGGCGTGCCTGCAAGTCCATCTTCATTTCCATGGTACCACCCCATCCCAGCATCCTGAGGCAGCTGCTCTCTTCCTGGTCCACCTGACACAGCATCTCCCAAATGACCAGTCTGTGCCAGAAAAGTCTCCTCTCTTATGGATCCAGTGGTATGCTTATTTTGGAAAAGAGAGAAAGCCTTGTGCACCCCCAATCTGCTTTTAATTACTTCTTCATGTCTCACTGCCAAACCTGTCAGGTATAAAGGGACTTGAGGCTGAGTGTGTAAATAATGTTTAAAATTCCACTGGTGGTGGAGGTTCCCCCTTCTTTTTTTTTTCTGCTAGAATTACTAAGGAATTTAACATTGTTTTAATTCACAACACAAGTTGAGTCTATAAAAACCCCTTGTGCCTATGTATGAAACTCACACTTTATAGCACCACAAAGCTTTAAGGTATTAAGTAATTGATTTAATTAAAGGAGCGATTTCCCTGCCCTTGGGACCTACCCCATATGTGAAGAGGGTTTTATACATTCTAAAGAATGCAGACAGAGATGTGGGGTTGGCCTGAGAGCCTAGAAAGTCAACATGATTGCTTAGGTCAGCAATACCCTCCCTCAGGGTGAGGCAAATCTGAGTCCTTAACATTCCTGCATAATATCAGGGTTCACTGCTTTGTGCTGGCCAGCATGCTTCATTTGCTTCTACAGCAGTGCCTCAGTTTCCTTCTGGGGCACTGCCCCTTATTGAACTCTTTCTAATAATTCAGAAGGGCTTCACTAAGGGCTGGGGATATAGCCTAGTGGCAAGAGTGCCTGCCTCGGATACACGAGGCCCTAGGTTCGATTCCCCAGCACCACATATACAGAAAACGGCCAGAAGGGGCGCTGTGGCTCAAGTGGCAGAGTGCTAGCCTTGAGCGGGAAGAAGCCAGGGACAGTGCTCAGGCCCTGAGTCCAAGGCCCAGGACTGGCCAAAAAAAAAAAAAAAAGAAGGGCTTCACTAAGTCAGTAGGGACCCAGGGACCTCCGGCCATTGTGATTGGCTCAGGGTAGATATGTGATAGGAGCCAGGAGAAGCTATGATTGGCTCAGGGTGTACATATGACTTGATAGGAACCAATGAGAAGCCATAGGATGTTGCTGGGAATGCTGGGAGCAAGGTGCTGGCTCTCTCTCCCATCCCTTTAAAGCATTTGAACTGGTGCCGCCATCTTGTGACCACCATAGATGGTAGTGGTGCTGGTGCTCAAGAGGAAAAGGCCTAGACTTGACATGGAGAAAATGTGGTTAAGAATTAGAGAATGAGGGGAAGAGGCGGAGAACAATATGGCGGATGGCGAGGAGCTGGAGAAGAAAAGGAGGAGAATAGAGGAGCTGCTGGCTGAGAAAATGGCTGTTGATGGTGGGTGTGGGGGCACTGGAGACTGGGAAGGTCGCTGGAACCATGTAAAGAAGTTCCTCGAGTGATCTGGACCCTTCACTCACCCTGATTTCGAACCAAGCACTGAATCTCTCCAGTTTTTGTTAGATAGGAATAATTCCTGCAGTAGCTTCCACGAATGCAGTCATTGCAGCTGTGTGTGCCACCGAGGTTTTTGAAATAGCCACAAGTGCATACATTCCCCTTAATAATTACTTGGTATTCAATGATGTAGACGGGCTACATACATACAAGTTTGAAGCAGAGAGAAAGGAAAACTGTCCAGCTTGTAGCCAGCTTCCTCAAAATATTCAGCTTTCTCCATCAGCCAAACTACAAGAAGTTTTGGATTATCTAACAAATAGTGCTTCTCTGCAAATGAAATCTCCAGCTATCACAGACACATTAGAGGGGAAAAATAGAACTCTTTACTTATAGTCAGTGACTTCTATAGAAGAACGAACAAGACCAAATCTTTCCAAGACATTGAAAGAATTAGGACTTGTTGATGGACAAGAACTGGCAGTTGCTGTGCTGTTCAAGCTTCATTTTACTTCTTAAGAAACAAATATGCACATAACAGAAAACTCATAGAAATAATATTCTTTATGGAAGCTAAAGAATTAAAGGATGGGGAAGGTGGGGTGAAGGGAAGTTCCTCTCAAAATGTAACTGATGTGGGCTGGGGATATGGCCTAGTGGCAAGAGTGCTTGCCCTGGGTTCGATTCCCCAGCACCACATATACAAAAAATGGCCAGAAGTGGCGCTGTGGCTCAAGTGGCAGAGTGCTAGCCTTGAGCAAGAAGAAGCCAGGGACAGTGCTCAGGCCCTGAGTCCAAGGCCCAGGACTGGCAAAAAAAAAAAAAAAAAAAAAATGTAACTGATGTGAATTTTAACAGTTTTGTTGGAATTTAACTTTATCATATACACATACATATGTATATATAAATTGAGCAACCTTTTTAAAACTTTATAATGTCATTTTGGGACAGAAAGTTGGGGCTGGTGCTTGTAAACATTGTTACTATTGATACCAGAAACATGCCTGTAGAGATTATGAGCAAATGTATTGTTTCTTTTAGAGAAGGAGGTGGATAACCTCTTTTCTATGGATTTTGTTAGGTCAAAAAACGCATTCTGGGCTGGGGATATGGCCTAGTGGCAAGAGTGCTTGCCCCGTATACATGAGGCCCTGGGTTCAATTCCCCAGCACCACATATATAGAAAATGGCCAGAAGTGGCGCTGTGACTCAAGTGGCAGAGTGCTAGCCTTGAGCAAAAAGAAGCCAGGGACAGTGCTCAGGCCCTGAGTCCAAGCCCCAGGACTGGCCAAAACAAACAAACAAAACGCATTCCTCAGCTTTCATATGAGCACCTTCATGTAAAACAGATATCTATGTCCTGTAATAAAAGTAAGAAATTAGCTTTTCAAATACATTAAATGCTACACCCTGACATCTAGAAAAAAAAAAAAAAGAATTAGAGAATGAGAAAGACCCAAACCACATCCTGGTGATATTACTGGGGCCTCTACATCTAACTGAACCCAAAGCCTGCAATTTCAGTCAAAGCAATAAATTATTTCAGTGCTTTAACCCAGATAGGTTTTCTGTCACAACCAAAAGAGACAAAAACCTATTTGTGCGATACAGTCAGCCTGCAACGGGCTGTGCCTGTGCCTCTCAGGCCATCTGGCCTGGGCTGCTGGTGTCAGAGCCTGGGGTTGTCTGGGGTCAGGGATAGGAGGATGGTACGAGATCGCCACCTAGTGGCCACACTGAACAAAGCACAGGTCCTGAGAGTGCCTCCTTACACTGGCCCTCTGGGCTCCCCCAGCCTCCCCTTGCCCCCTCCCCTTATGGGCTCCATGCCCCAACAGAAGGAGGACTAGAGCCCTGCTCTCCAAAACACAGATCCAGGGCAGTGCCCTGCCCCCAGTGGCTATGTTCAGGGACACAGCTGGCTCCAGTGCCAACGTCTAAACCCCATTCATTGGCAACCACAGTTGTGAACTGCTGTCGGTCCCACCCCTACAGAACCCCCACTCCCAGCTCCCTCCTAGGAGCTTGGTTTTTGTTTTCTTGTGCAGAAGCAGCCCCCACCGCAAATACAGCTCTGTTCAGAAAGCAGCACAGTGGGTTCCTCCCACGTGAAAAGCTCCAGTCAGCCTCCTCTGTCACTGAGGCTTCAAAGGCGCTCATTCTCCCAGTGCTTCCTGAACAGCCTGAGAAGCCCTTTCATCTCTCCTGCTCTGGTCTGTTCTCAGGATCTGCCTCACCCAGAGCCTCTG
Organism: Perognathus longimembris pacificus; assembly: GCF_023159225.1. Classification (NCBI taxonomy): domain Eukaryota; kingdom Metazoa; phylum Chordata; class Mammalia; order Rodentia; family Heteromyidae; genus Perognathus; species Perognathus longimembris. Next base: position 88,001,309 of record NC_063163.1, on the reverse strand, counting down.
ACCGGCACCCCAAGACACTTCAGAGGGCAGGAAGGCCAATAGAGGCCCCCAGGGAGGACTAGCAGGAAGTTTCTGGAAAAAGGCTGCAGGGTGGGTGAGGCCGTGTTATCTGCAGCCCCATCTAATTCACACTTGGTCACTCCTGTGCCAGTGGCCCTTGTTTACCTGCTCATTCCCAGGAGGGCAGGAGGCATTTAAAACCCTCTGTGGTAGATGCAGAATAAGAACCTTGTGTGGTGATACACAGCTGTAATCCCAGCTACTCAGGGGGCCGAGGCAGGAGGATTCTGAGTTTGAGGCAAGGGCAGATAAAGTTAGCCAGACCCTGTCTCAAAAACAAAATATAAACAAAAGGGCTGGAGGGATGGCTCAAGTGGTAGAGTTCTTGCCTAACATCTGTGAGGGTTGGTACCAATTCCGAATACCATAAAACAACAACAACAACAAAAACCACTGAAGGAATCCAAAGTAAGCAGGAAGAGATTTGGAAGTTTGGTTCAACCAGAGTGTGGGACTGGAAGGTTCTGTGGCTCTTTAAGAGGAGGGGCCAGCCTCGTGGGAGGCCCTTGGGTATAAACACCAACACTCTGATGCACACTTCCTGGATGCACACTTCTGCAAAGGGCCAGGTAGGAAGACTTCTCACTTACACGAGTCACACTGTCCAGCTCTGCCCATCAGAGAAAGTGAGCAACCACAGACAATACAGAAACAAATGGACAGAGTAGGACTCAAATGACACACGTAAAGATAAGCAGAGGGCCAGATGGGGCCCGAGGGTAGTGGTGGTGCTCACCCCTGTGCTGGAGGAAGAAGAGAGGCTCCTTGAAGGAAAGTGGTAGAGAAAGGTGACCTACTTGGGATGGGGAGGAAGCATCTTTGGCTTTAACTAGTAAGGACTAGCCAGGTGCAGGGTGGACGGTAGGTGGCACAGGAGAGCACACAGGTGTTAGCCACTAGCACTGAACTTGCATTTTTCTTAACTAAGACACAAACTGACTATTGGAATGAGCCAGGTTTTCTGGTAAAGAAACAATTTGGTGGTGACCCCAGAAAGCTGTACTTTGGTGGTCTTTATAAGCTTCAGCAAGGTGGAAGAAATAAAGTTATGAATTCCAAGGAATAAGGGATGGTCATGTATGGAAAAACACTTTCTATTTGCACCTCAGCCCTCATTATTCAAACTTGGTCCTTCAGAGGGTTGCTTGCCTAACTAATTGGTCTCACATTTCTCACCTTACATCTCTAAGGTATTTTTTCTTAAAAAAAAAAAAAGGAAAAGAAAGGATTTGGCTCCAAATGTTTGAGTGATTCTGTTTCCTGGTGTTAATCTTTCCATTGTCTAGACAGAATTTTCCAGAAGGAGGCGATTTACTACCAAAGTCAACCTTCTTGGCCACAAGGATTTACATATTAATAACCCCTGTGGCAGCTGTCAGGAGAAAACCTTTCAAATCCGAACCATTCCACATTTGTGTACTGCTGGAATTTGGCATTGGAATAGGTATTTTTGCATTTGTAATGCACATACTAAAAGATCTTTCAATAAAAGCAAAGGAGGAAGACATTGATGGATGTGTGCCTGTGGCGGTGGCAGCCCATGAATTCAGAGTTAGGGGAAAGGATGGAAGGAAGTCCATTTTCTAATGGGCTCTCTCACTGTGACATGCCAGCACAGCATCCCAGCTCCCACCACCACTTGTCCTGAGACAGTCTTCATCACCGTCCTCACCACTGTCCTCTGGGGAAGGACTCTCAGAGGAGGCTGACATCAGGTTGCACAGACAGAAAGTAAAGTCCTGCAGTGGTCACTGTAATGATAACAGTGTTACTAGCTGTCCGTAGCCTGGACTTGCACTGTAGGCTGGAATCTGCTTCAAACACAGGGCAGAGTCTCCTAGAACACTGGTCCATTCATTCGGCCACTTCTTGGCCTTGGATGATCCCTGGTGAACCAACATGGGGTCCTATGTCTCACGGAAGAAGTCAGAAGTCAGTGCAGTTGCTTCCCACCACCATCAATGTCACAGCCTTCCTCTTCCTCTTTCCCCAGCTCCACTCAAGATCAACAAAGTGACTCTTCACTTCCAGCCTGACCACCTTGAAGTAGTGAGAAGAAAAAGCAAAGCACAAGCAGTGGTAGGTACTGAATTTATAAAGCAAGTCAAGCAATCTCAGAAGTCTCTATGGAGTTCCAGAGCTGTCATGTGACCACATGCAGGTGCTAAGGAGCCTGGGAAATGTAGTTTTCCCAGTGAGGAAAGCGAAGTTCACCTTTTCTGAAACATACATCATAAGTGTGCCAGTCTCTATTTACAAATACCAGAGCCAGTCTGAATTAAAATGAGATTCATTATGACTGGCAGATGGTAAGTAGAGAATAAATATTAATTTCTTTCCTTTATGTTGACCCAGGTAATCTGTATCCAGGGACACTGGGACTTCTTGGCATGCCAGGATCCTTCTCTGAACTTCACTTCCTGGAGACCCATTTCTGCCCCTTCATCTTCCATTTCGTGTTGACCTGGTTCATGAGAGATGATTGGTAAAATTTGCAAGCTAAGCATGGCCATTTGTCAGAAATGAATACCAACTTAAAAGATAATAAATTATATTAAGAATAAAGGTAATAAAATACTGGACACACATATCTTCATAACTGTTTTAGTACATTTTACTTCTACCCATGCTCTCTAGGTCCTCTGCATCTGTAGTATCTGATGTTAGAGTCCCACCTGTGGCCCTTCCGAATTCTACATCCAGTGACATGGGATAGGAAGCTCCAAATTGACCCTGATAGGAGCATTTATATAATGGAAATTGGCCAGTGCTGTAAATCAGGGTTTTGTCTATTGAATGTTCAATGGTTCTCTTAAGAAAGGAAAATAGGAGAATGTAGAAGGGCCTGGTTGGCACTCTACCACTTGAGCCACAGCTCCACTTCTAGTTTTTTGGTGGTTAATTGGAGACAAGAGTCTCACAGGTTTTCCTGCATGGGCTAGCTTCAAACCTCGATCCACAAATCTCAGCTTCCTGAGTAGCTAGGATTACAGGCACGAGCCACTGGTGTCTGGCCAAGAAACATCTTGATCATAGAAAAAGTAGAGGTGGGTGGGGGCCTTGGGCCCTCATCTGCTATACTTGGCCTCCCCCTGGCTGGTGCTCTGTATATAGCAGCAATGTTCTGTGCTAGGGGAGAGGGGAGGAGAAAGGCTGCTTGGGGCACAAATGACCTTCACGAGCCAGCAGCCTTCCCCTGAAGCTTGTCTGCACAGGAAATGTGCAAAGGGAGAGGACAGAGAGCTCTGTGGAGCAGGTGTTGTTTATTCTGGGGCCATCAAGGGGATGGTTCTCTGTGGCAGCTCCTGTGTTCTCACAGGAGGTGTGTGTGTGTGGGGTCTCCCCTGTCCTTCTGCAGCAGTCAGGAGGGCGATCAAGGCAAAGCTGGTGGCTTTGGGCTTTGGATCAAGGCCATGGTGCCAGTTTCTAGCATCTCAGGGACAACTCATACGCCTAGCCCAGAAGGACTAAAGAGCCCAGATAACCCCCATAGTGACAGAGAAGCAGCAGGCTCTCTAGAATTCTTAGGTGTTCATCTTTCACAAGACACTAGAAAAGGCTTAGGGACACACGGAGGCACTGCAGGCTAGTTAGAACAACAAAGATTGCCCTTCTAACCTATAAAGCTCAGTTAGCTGGGGGCTTTCCTTCTTACATGAGGCAACTTGGGACACACATGATGGCAAACCAGGAATAGCGACTTTCCCGGAATGCCCAGGAACTATGCCCAGCTCTTGGCATGCGTTGGCTGGGCACATCCATGCATGATCCTATTATTATCCCCATTCTGTAGGAAAGCAGTCGCCCAGCCTGTCTCATCTGGCACTGGATTTGAGTTCAAGACCTGTGGCTGGACTAGCCCTTGCTAATGAAAAAGGGGATTTTAAAGAGGAACAACTACAAAAACAGGAAAATATACTATTTGAAATAAAATATAAACATTTAAAATACGAAATTCCAAGGAAGCCTGGGTGTTTTCTTCCTACTTTATATATTCCCACTTTGTATATTGAAATCTACATTTATAAAAAATCTGATTAATCTCTGAGAAGGGACAAAGACTCTCCTTGATCAAACTTTAGGGCCCCTCTGAGTCCTTCTGAGCTAGGCCTGGCAGCAGGCTCCCACCTGCCTTCTGTCCTGTCCAAGAATCCTGCCAAGTCATCTGGGGAAGAATTCCGCAGCCCAGCTGTGTCTCGGTCATCGGCTTCCACCCAGGCCCATCATCTGCTCTTGGGGGTAAACCCCTGACTTTTGCACTTTGTACACAATCTGATCTCTCTGCCCTGGTGAGACCATCCGAACCCCCAAGTGAGTCCCCAGCGATCACCACAGGGATCTATGATACCCCAGACAGCCTGAGTAAAAGAACATTCAAGTAATACACAGGTGTTCTACCACTGTCCCCAGAGGATCCTATGTGACCTCAGGGCAGCTTCATCACCTCCCAGGGGATGAGGGGCACTGCCTGGCTGGCTCGCTGCCCTTTTCCCCTGCCCACCGGCCCACTATCCTAGGTGGCATTCAGCGTGATGAATAAGTTCCAAATTCCCCAGCCTTGGCCACCTATTTGCTTTCAGCCTCTCTAAAAATACTGTTCCAGAACCTTCTGGCCTCTTTCCCCTGCTCCTGACATCATCCTTTCCTGCGATGTGCCAACGCCAGCTCACACCCACCAGCAATTGTGCCCTGCCACCTGCCTGTGTGCCCGCTCGGCATCCCGCCAAGGCAGGAAACATTGTTTCTCTGCCGCCCCCACGCCTGGCACGGCACACCAGACGTGGTGGGTATTCGGTAAACACCGAACTGAACAAACATCTCCATTGAGTTCAACAGAACAAGAAACTGCGGGAAAATCTTGAGGCTTGTTTTCTGGAAGAACATTGCCAAAAGGAAAAATTCAAATTCTACGAAGCAAACCAGCGCCCCCTTGTGACTGCAGGTGGGAAGGGCTGCACCACAGCCTACTCATTCAGATATGGGGTGCTCAGCACAGGCACCTCATTGCCATCATCTCCCGAAGGGCAACATACTGGCTCAGAGCCTTGGCTCAGGGACTGAGCTCTCGTCAGCCAGGGACAGGAGTCATGGGTACCCGGGGAAGCTGTGTTCTCCTGCTCTAAGCATGACAAGTACCATGGGGGATGATGGCTGGATCATGGTTAAGAGACATCCAGAGCCCACGAGCCCACCCACGTGTTCATCATGCCCAGCCCAGTGCCCATCAGCAGGTGAGGGGGCAAGTCACGGCAGGTAGAGGAACACTGCATGCAGCAGAGAGGAGGTACAGGCATACACACAGATGAAAATAAAAGTCAATCTGTGAGAGGGTAAATGGGGGCACAGAAATGGAGGGTCAGAGGTGAACAAATGTAACAGTGGTACTCACTGGACACTATGTTGAAAATGAACTCTACAGCTTGTGGTGAGGATTGGAGGGAAAAACTGGGAGAGAGCGAGAAAAGTGGTGGCACTGTCCAAAAAGAAATGTACTCTGACTTATGTAACTGTAACCCGTCTATACATCGCCTTTATAGTAACAATACAAAACATTAAAAAAAAAAAAAAAACTGGGCTGGGGATATAGCCTAGTGGCAAGAGTGCCTGCCTCGGATACACGAGGCCCTAGGTTCGATTCCCCAGCACCACATATACAGAAAACGGCCAGAAGCTGCGCTGTGGCTCAAGTGGCAGAGTGCTAGCCTTGAGCGGGAAGAAGCCAGGGACAGTGCTCAGGCCCTGAGTCCAAGGCCCAGGACTGGCCAAAAAAAAAAAAAAAACTTCTAAAAAAAAAAAAATACCACCCCAAACTAAAGGGATTATGAGTCAGGTAATGAGTACATTTCCTTTCACAGAGTGTCCTCCATTCCCTTACTCTCTCCCACTTCCACCCACAAGTTATACAGCTCACTCTCATCAATGTCCAGTGAGCTCCACTGCTGCATTTTCTCACGCTCTGTAATCACCTTCATAACAGTAAATTTAATTTAAAAAATCAAAATCAGGATGCGGTGCTTAGCACAGGCCTGCAGCTTTATTGCTGATTTGAGACAAAATCTCACTGTATAGTCCAACCATGTGCTCTGATTGTACACACCACCACACTGGGCTCAACAGGATCCTGTTGCTATGAAGTTTGAAGAGAAATGACAAATCAGAACAAGGATACTTGGAAATGGGGGCCTGACTGGGAAGAAGGGGATGTTTCTGGGGTGATGGTTATGATCTATATACAGAAAGGGAGTTGTTACATAGAAAGATGTGTTGGACTTTACTTATCAAATAATGGACTTGAGTTTGTGTACTGTTAATGTAAATTTAACATCAAACAAATGCCCAATGTGGCATTCAACTGGTACTTTTGGTTAGCCCAGAAAGGTCCACCTCAGACCTGTGACCTACTGAAGGGCTAGAGTTCATGTTATTTTAAGCCACTGGGTTGTGGTCATTTGGAATAGCCATGGTAGAGGAATGTGACCATCCCCCTCAGACCCATCCCAGTCTTGTCTAGGCGCTGAGCTCCAGCTCCCTCCCCAGTGGCTCAGCAGCTGCTGTCACCAGTCCCCCATCCTCTACATCCCTGAGAGCCACAGGAGGTGCAGATCCACAGCCACCCTCCAACTTAGAAATTATTTCAGAAAACAGAAAATTTCAGAGGCTGGACGAGTCCAGGCGACATCTTACCGAGGGGACTTCCTGACTCAAAGCCGGTTCTTCTGGTGGGGGCGACGGAGGTGGTACCAGCCAGTCTTATGGCCAGCCCTGGGCCTATTCTTTTTTGGGAACTTAGAACCTTCTTCTGTTCCTGCTCTGGAAGTATGTCCTCAGAGTTCCTCAGCCTCTACAGCAGAAACAGGAGCCCTCTACCCACCTGTTTAAGGGCAGGGCTGCCAGGTTTGGCAACAACAAAACTACACAGGGTATCCAATTAAGTGGGTTTCAGATTCACAAGGAAACACCTCTGACTCAAGTGTGTCATGTATGTGGAATTCATCTTTAACTGGACATCCTGCAGCTGGAAGACAGGGACCTCTCCTTGAAGATTGGTCTAACCTGGCTTCCCACCTGCTCGAACAGCAAAGTCAGGCAGCCATGTGTTCTGCCAGATACAGTAAACTTCACTCACAGGCCATCAGATCTTGGTGGTGGCAGCTGAGACAATTCACAATTTAGGAGTGCATGAGGGGTGGCCATGGCCTGTAGCAGGAGGGGAGACTTAACTAAAAGGTGAGAGTTGTGAGACTGAGGGTCACCAGGGGAAAAGCGGGCCCCACAGCATGACGGAAGGTAGGACCTGTCAGAGGCGTGGCTTCAGCCTCGAAGAGCAGGTGCACTTAGTGGCCCTTTTTCTTTCCAGGTAAAATCCATGCATTCTTGTGGCTCCTCCTGTATTTTCTCTCAGTTTACAGCAACATCACTCGACAGTTCAGCAGCTGTGGCAGTGGCCCCTGTGGAAGGGGTCCTGGGACCCTGCTCCCTTCCCCGACCTTCTGTGGATTCATCTACCCTGTGGTGGTGCCCTAACAAGACAGCATCCCGGGGGAGCCAGGAGCCCCATCCCCTCCCTGGTGCTGTGGCTTGGCCGCCAGGCCATGTCAGTTGGTGGTAGGTAAAGGAGTGCTCCTTCAGCACGGAGGGTCATAACTGGGAGAGCAGGCTCAGAGTGGCAGTGGTACCTATGGTTGCCAGTTAGACAACAGGAAGGACCAAACTGGATCCCCCAAGAAATGAACTCACTGCCAACCTTTTAGGACACCCTAACCTTAGTGTAAAAGCTGGCACAGTGTCCAAGTCCCCCTTTCGCCACTGACCACCGAAGGCACACACTACAGTCAAGCACAGACCCTGTTATAAAGTGGTTTTATTAAATTGATTTGGACATACTGTAGGTCAAATAATATTTTCTGAAGATAACAATTATGGACTTTAAAGCTCGACATAAAATTAGTAGCTTCAAAAGTGTTAGTCATTTTCCCAGCAACAGCATGATAAAATAATTCAACTATGTAGAAATATAGAACTCTAGGACTAGCTGGAAACTCAGAAATTACTTAAGTCTAATGTCCTCATTTTGTGAGAACCAGACTCAAAAGATTAAACAATTTTTTACCAAGCTCACATACCTAATAGTAATAAAGCTAGAAATCAAATCGATTTATCCTAAAACTAAAATTCTACCAATGGTATTTCAACTGGCTCTCTATTAACTAAAAGTCTAGGCTTTTCTCTAATGCTCCACGCTATGGTGACATGAAGTGATAAGACACTACAGTAAATTGCTGTGGTGGCCATCAGGCCTGGGGCGGCTGCAGCCAGTACCTGTGCCTGGTACTCTGGACAGGACAGGGTGGCGGCAAATCAGAGGCTGTTGGCAGAGCTGTCGGCACCAAGATCCAGGCGGTGACAATCTCAGTCTTGCTCTGGCCTTAGTCTACCCGCTCAATCTCCGCAAAGAAACTCCTGCCAGCCAACCAGAAGCTGTCTTCATCCCAGGATGAAGACAACCCCAGGGCAGGGGTCATCTTGGCACTCCATGACCACCTTGAGAAGACATCTCTCAGCCTCTTAGACAGCCGACAGACGCTACCACCTGACTGCCCACTTTGTCACAGGTCCTTAATTTCCCCAAAGACTTCCTGAGCAAAAGGACTGCATGTGGGACACACATGAGAATGGGAATGAGAAGAGAAACGATGTGAAAAACTGGTCACTTTTTGTTCTTGTCACTGGGGACTTTTGGTCTTCTAAACATTCCTTGAGTTCCTCCATGTAAGTTTATAATATCCAACAAAAAACAAATCAAACAAACAAAACAACAGGTTTACAGAAGTCAAGATACCGAGCAGCCGGGCCTCTCCCCTCCCCACGTCAATGCCAGTGCCCGCCTCCCTCCTGTCCCCAGCAAGCAGCACCTGCACTGTGGCCCAGCACCCCCTCCACCTGGTCCCAGGTGCCCTCAGCAAGGCTGGCTGCCCCGGACCCTGGCGAATGCTCTCCCCCCACCCCCCACTACATACCACCCTAGTTTATTTCTTCATAGCACTTAATCACTACCTCAAACTACATTATTTATTTGCTTACTTGCTTATCACCTGTCTGCCCCACCAGAAGTTGCCTCCATGAGTAGGGCCCTTGTCTATCTGATCCAGTGGCATTCCTAGCACCTAGCATAGTGCCTGGCACTCAGGCGTTCAATAAATACTTGTTGAACGAATGAAGACGGAAAAGACGGAAAAGAAGATGGGTTAACAATACATGTCCATGCCTGCAAAGGAACTGGTATGCACACGGTCCGGTCCGTGATGACTCGGACACATTATTGCCCAAGATGACATAAACAGGGACAGCAGCTCCTCCTGGGTTCCCTTGAAGGCCCCCACCCTGCTTGGAAGGAGCCCACTTGGGACAAGGCTGGAGACAAGTGTGCACCTTGCTTCTTCCTCCCTGCTATTTACATTCAGCTACTTAAAAAAAAAATTCAAGTTAAAAATACGTGAAGCAACCACTAGAAACTAAGTCCAACATGGAGACAGTGATTAGCTGAGTCCACAAAACTAAAAGTTCCAGGCTGTCAGGCCGAGTGAGCCACCTAATCTAAAATGAATCAATGCCATCTAGGAAGAGTGGCGAGGAGGTCAAGTGGGCTCAGAAGTGACAGGAGCTATGGAAGGCTATGGCAGCCCAAGTGAAGTGGCCACCTCAAAAATACCACAATATATATATGCTCTTAGCGGGGCTGTCCGTTTTCAAGTGCATTGACCAGTAGACTTGAATTGTGAGGAAGGAAGGGTCATGAGCTCTGAAAGGGAGCTTTGAAGAACAGTACAGACAAAAAGCGACTCCAGGCACTGCTCAAGGGTTTTGGGTATCATTTCAACCACTGAGGCTTAGTGCCAGAATCTCAGAAGACACATATAGCATGACAGGCAGGGATGGGACAGGCTGTCTGAACTGGGCATACAATCAGATTCCATGTTCAAAGTCAAGCTGAGGGACACACTGGTGTGAATGAACAAACAATGCCTCACCTAAGCCTCCTCAGTGTTCTGCCAGGGATTGCTGCAAGTATTCTGGGTCAATGAAGGTACTCAGGGTTACTTCCTAGCGGCACTTAGGGGTTTTCGGATTATGAACTCTCAGCAAGCTCTTTCTATATGACAGCTATCTTCAGATGGTTTCTCTCCTTGGTGTGCACTCTCTGGTGGATGCACAGGCTGGTGCTCTGGCTGAAGGCCTTCCCGCACTCATCACATTTGAAAGGCTTCTCTCCAGTGTGCACCCTCTGGTGGATACACAGGCTGGAGCTCTGGCTAAAGGCCTTCCCGCACCCACAGCACCTGTAGGGCTTCTCCCCAGTGTGCACCCTCTGGTGGATGCACAGACTGGAGCTCTGGCTGAAGGCCTTCCCACACTCGTAACATTTATAGGGTTTCTCGCCGGTGTGCACCCTCTGGTGCATGCAGAGGCTGGACGTGTGCCGGAAGGCCTTCCCACACTCCTCACACTTGAAGGGCTTCTCCCCAGTGTGCACCCTCTGGTGCATGCACAGGTTGGAGCTGTTACTGAAGCCCCTCCCGCACTCACTGCAGACGTAGGGCTTCTCTCCCGTGTGCACCCTCATGTGAATTTGCAGGTGGGAGCTCCAGTTGAAAGCCTTGCCACACTCATAGCACTTATAGGGCTTCTCTACTGTGTGGATTTTCTTGTGCCTGTTAAGCTTGGTGGTCGTGCTAAAATCCTTCCCACAATCATCACATTTATACACTTTCTCTCCTGTGTGGTCTCGCCAGTGAATATGAAGCTCTGATATATGAAAGAAACCCTTGTCACACTTGTCACATTTATGGGGCTTCTCAGCCGTGTGGATTTTCTGGTGCATGAAAAGATCTGCTCTCTCAGAGAAGAACTCCCTGCACATGGGGCACTTGTAGATCATTTTTCCTATTTGGTATCGTGACTCAGAGGAGAAACTTCCTTCCCGGCACTGGTTCCGTTCCTTCTGAAGGCCCCCTACTCGGCCATCCTGCAGTCTATCTCAGGCTCGCTGTGTGTGGCAAGCTTGCAGTCAGCCTGTGCTTCTCCCTGCCTGTCTTTCTGTGGAAGGTTTCTCCCTGCATAGTGCTCCTCACCCAGTGGTATTACTGACTATAAAGTGACATTACTTCCATACGAACCCCACAATACATCAACAGAGGACTTTCTCTTAGGTCCTGAGTGGTCCACATTCGAGGGTTTTGAAGCCCTGGAATCTTCCTCGTGCAGAGCAGGCTGTAGCTTGTGTCTGGAAGAGGTGTGCAGTGTGTCCGTGAGCCGAGACACCCCGTCAGTCAGTGTGCCTCTGCTGCCCACCTGCCAAGCAGGCAAGCTCGCCAGCACGCAGGGTCCTTGGCGCCAGGGACAGCGGTCGCTGCTCTGTCTCCCTGTGGGCAGCTCGCCAGGCTCCTGAAACAGAAAACAAGACCTTTCTGACCCGAGGCAGCTCCCTTATCTTCCACAGGGATGGGCCTCCTGGGTTTGCAGGTTCGAAGAAGAGAATGGGGTGCTATCACATTCCTGTTCTAGCCATGCACGTGATCCAGTTACCACTGCACACTGCAATCATCCTGGAAACATAAGGGGAACAAGGGCTGACCCTGACCACGCAAAGAAATCCTCCTGAGACTCACAGTGAGAGGCAGCTGCCCTGCACAAAGGAACACAGAACACAGCCCCCACTTGCAAGTTCAGGGTGAATGATGCTGCTTCCAGAAAACAACCCTCTGCCTGCACTGTCCTCTTATCTACAGAAGGATATATGCAAGACATGTTGCTGTACCATCCTCGGCTCTGCTGTCCATGACACCATCCTCATGTGCCCCACACGTGCCTCTCCCACCTCACTCACAGCTTCTGCCACTGGCTGTGTTCTTTAGTTCTCACACACCCCAAGCCGTTTTCTGCCTCAGGTCCTTCGTACATGCTATATTCAGTGCAGGAACCACTCCCTGACTGTGTGTCATGTATACCACCTTTGCCTAAACCTAAGGGCCTGACTAGACTCCATTTTAATCTCATTTGATTTCTTCAAGGCATCTAACTTGTAATTATCTTCTTTGCTCCTGGTTTTGACCTGACTCCTGGCTTCATCCTGGGACAGAACTGTAGGTGTCTCACAGTGCCACTCCAGGCTTGGAAACGCAAGCTAATACATGCAGCAAGTACAGTGAGGATCCGTAGCTCCATGTGAGGGCGGTTTAGCAGTGCTTCCTCTTCACAGTCTACAGTGGCACCCGCTACCTCCTACAGACAGGGTGGTGGGGTGCCTGGGGAGGGAGTAAAGTCAGCGGGACTCCTGTAGGTCCAAGTATTTGGGCAATGAAATTCAACGAGATACAACTCATTGGCGGAGGGGGGAAAGCGGGGAGGGGGGAGACGGGAAAAGTGAGGGAGGAGGTAACAAGTTGGATAAGAAATATACTCACTGCCTCACCTATGAAACTGTAACCCACTCTGACAATAAAGAAATGAAAAAAAATTCAACGAGGCACTCAGAATTTCAGTAAAAATACAGTTGGTTATCTAGAAAAACTATGCATGCATCTGTTTGTGCTCTAGTAATCTGCCATTTAGAAAAGTAACCCCCAAATATGCCAGTGGGTAGGCAATAGCCAGGCACTGGGTCACTCCTTGAAGCGGTGCTTACCACAGTGAACGTGCTGATGAGCCACCAGCACTTCCTCCCGTGAAGTGCTGCAGAAGCACGGGGGGCGGGGGTGGGGTAGGGAACAGGGGCCTGGTGCCACCTGGCAAGCACCAGGCAAGGACTCGAGGAAAGACTCAAAGGCATAGGTAGCATGTGTCCTGGGAAGTCTTACACACACACACACACATCAATGTGGGCCTGGAGCTGGTAGCTCACACCTGTAATCCTAGCTACTCAGGAGGCTGAGATCTGAGGATCAAGATTTGAAGCCAACCTGAGCAGGAATTGAGACTCTTATTGTCAATTAACTACTCAAAAACCAGAAGTGGCACTGTGGCTCAAATGATAGTGCAATTGCCTTGAGCACCAAGAGGCTCAGGGACAGTGCCCAGGCCCGGAGTTCAAGCACCTCTACAGGGGTTAAAAAAAAATAAAATAAAAGCAACTTTGTGTCACCTAACCTAAGCCTTCACCCCAATCAGTACCTATGGGGGAAGGACACAAGGGTGCAATCATCCCTAAATACTCAAAAAGAGGGTTAAACAGAAGACAAAAACCACCCCTAAAATTGTATAACAAAATAAAAAGAATGTGTCTAGCAGTGGGCTGACAGCTGAACCAATGTAGGACACAACAGTGCAAAGATGTCATTCATGGCAATTCCAGGAACCAATGTTCAATGGAAGGAAAAGACACAAACGTTAAACTAAGGAAAACATCTTGTGGCTCACACCTATAAGCCTAGCTACCCAGAAAGCTGAGATCTGAGAATCGCAGTTCAAAGCCAGCCCAGGCAAGAAAGTCTGTGACGCTATTATCTTCAGTTAACTGCCAGGAAAAAGGAAGTAGCACTGGGGCCCAAAGTGCTAGCATTGAGGTAAAGAGCTCAGGGACAGCACCCAGGTCCTGAGTTCAAGCCCCACGGCCAACAATACATACATACAATTTGATTTAGACATTAAGTTTCTTTTTCTGCCCACCACCCATGTCCAGAGAGCAGTAAGAGGTGATAGTAAGGTGCATGCTGAGAACCCTTCCCTTGAAGACCCTGCTCCAGCAAGGCACAAAGTGTGACCCCTGGATAAAATGCTGACTTCAAGGTCAGAGCACCACCAACTGTGCCAGAGTGTGAGCCAGGCCCAAGTCCTCAGCACAACTGAATGTGGAAGGAACAGCAAACTGGCAGACAGATGCACCCTGCATATGCAAGCCCAGATGTCTAGGAGAACAGAGGCTGGAGCACAAGGCAGGCAGGCAGGCAGAGAAGAAGAGCCGAGGCTCTAGACACACTGGCAAGTCAGGAGCACAAATGGTATGCCCTGACCACTGGTGATAAAAAGGAAAGAACGAAGTGCTTCCTGCCTTTCCTCTGAAGTCTCTCAAGCCATGAGACAATGCTACAGACTGCAGTGAGCACCAAAGCAGAAAGAACTGGGGATTTTCTCGCAGAACTGCGTGCTGCTTGCTATGTGATCATGGCTGGTCTCAGACTGACCTGCACACAGACAGGTACAATGTCCACACCTGGCTGGGGTAATTAAAGAAGGTAATAAATGGGAAAGTACCTATCAGAGTGCTTAGAGTGTAGCTGAGGCTAAATAAAGTATTTGTTTCTTTATTTCCTACATTTTAATTAGCACATGACACATTCTTTCCTTTGCCAAAGACAGCAATTCACAGGCAGAGGCTTCTGAAGCTGGGATGATCTAATCTCCCCTAATGAGGGCTCCTCCTCTGCTTAGAGCCCGAGTCCCCTGGTGTCTGAGGCTGTCTCTGCCCACACCCACGCCCACCCATGCTTCTCTAGGCTTTGTCCTTGTGCTCCATTTGTTCACAGATCTGGCCCCAGGAAATGCCTGTTTGTGCTCCACTCCTCTCCCTTGCTCTCCAGCACCACATAGAAATGCCCTCAGCCAGGCCTCTCAGCTCACCTCCTAGTAAATGCAAAGCATCATACACAGTAAGAACCAGAACCACTGGGAGGCAAAAGCTCAGGTTCCAGTTTTTAGTCTAGCTGTATTACTGCTGTTATTCCCATGAGCTTCAGCTTGTGCAGCTACAAACATAAGATCATGTGTCATGCAGGGCACTTCCTGCCCTCCCACGGGGGAAGGGAACAGCCCTGGTCCCTGGTGCCCACTCAACCCTCAGGAGTCACTGACAACTGATAGTGACTGACAACAGATTCTCCGAGGGACAACACTAGGAGGCTACAGAAAGGGCACAACGTGCACAATGTGCCCTCTTTCCATCACTCTGCCTACTCAG
The DNA here is from genome assembly GCF_023159225.1 of Perognathus longimembris pacificus. Taxonomy (NCBI): domain Eukaryota; kingdom Metazoa; phylum Chordata; class Mammalia; order Rodentia; family Heteromyidae; genus Perognathus; species Perognathus longimembris. The sequence goes on along the minus strand of NC_063163.1, from coordinate 87,986,299 downwards.
GAGCCTCAGGGCAGTGGGAACTGGATGGGGCAGGAGCACAGGACAAGTATAGGGCTCAGATCAAATCCACTCACAGGCCAATCCTGGAAGGAGAAGAACCAAAGCACAAAACCCACACCCAGGACAGGTGGAGAGCTCCAGCTACCCCTGGTAAGAGACAGAAGTAATGTGAGGGCCACAAGGCACAGATTAGCCACCATAGGAAGAAACCACACAGCTGGGCCTGGCAAGTAGGTGGGGAGTAAGCTGTCCTAGGCCACACCCAGACAGCGAGTGACCACTTCAGGGAGCAGTTGGGTTTTTTTCTTTTCTTTTTTTTTTTTTTTTGCCAGTCCTGGGGCTTGGACTCAGGGGCTGAGCATTGAGCTCAAGGCTAGCACTCTGCCATTTGAGCCACAGTGCCACTTCTAGCCATTTCCTATATATGTGGAGCTGGGGAATTGAACCCAGGGCTTCACGTATACGAGGCAAGAGCTCTTGCCACTAGGCCATATCCCCAGCTTCAGGGAGCAGTTGGAAAGTTAAGGATATGGGATTCTTACTGGTCTAGTGTACGTTTTTTAAATTGTGGTAAGAAGTGACATAACAGCCGGGGGCTGGTGGTTCACATACATAATCCCAACTACTCAAGAGGCTGAGATCTGAGGATCATGGTTCAATGCCAACCCAGGCAAGAAAGTCCATGAGATGCTTATCTCCAATTAATCACCAGAAAACTGTAAGTGGTGCTATGGTTTAAGTGATACTGCGCTAACTTTGAGCCGATGAGCTCAGGGACAGCACCCAGGCCAAGTTCAAACCCCATGACTGCCCCCCACCCCAAAGAATGATGTAACAATGACCATCGTAACTATTTTTAAGTTCACAGCTTAGTAGTATTAAACTACATGCACATTATGGAGATGCTTTTCTTACCTGGCTAAAGCAAAAACAGAGTCCTTCAACAAAGCTCTCCTGCTTCCCTGCCCTGGCAGCCCCACTCCCTCCTGGGCTCAGCTCCATGAATCTGACTGCTGTAAGAACTCTGCACTGGTTATTCTATGCCTGGGTCACAACTCCTGCGCAGACCTGCTCCACAGACACAGGGGCATGAGGACTCACACAGAGATGAGCAGCACTCAGACACCAGGTGGTACCCCAGAGGGCTCCAGGTACCAGTACACTATCACCCACCGAAGGAAACAGGTTATGTATGGTCCCCACACACTGCTGCCAGCTTGTTCTAGAGATGCATGCTACTAAAGGCTTCTGTCAAATCTGACTGGTGGTCTTGGCAAACCTTTTAGTCCTAGGTATCTCGGATGGAAGCAGGACTGATTCAGAAACTAGGGAAGACATGAACATCCTAAGATACAACAGAGTCTGGGAACATGGCTTAGTGGTAAAGTGCTCGCCTTGTATACATGAAGCCCTGGGCTCCATTCCTCAGCACCACATATATAGAAAAAAAACCGGAAGTGGAGCTGTGGCTCAAGAGGTAGAGTACTAGCCTTGAGCAAAAAGAAGCCAGGGACAGTGCTCAGGCCCTGAGTCCACGCCCCAGGACTGGCAACAAAAACAAAACAAAACAAAGATACAACAGAAGACTCAAGCTGGAGACCAAATACCTCGGTGTGAAAAGGAATTCACAAAACAGACCAACTCTTTGGTATTACCACTCTATTAAGAAGTCAGCTCAGGGGCTGGGAATATGGCCTAGTGGCAAGAGTGCTTGCCTCATATACATGAAGCCCTAGGTTCAATTCCTCAGCACCACATATATAGGAAATGGCCAGAAGTGGCTCTGTGGCTCAAGTGGCAGAGCACTAGCCTTGAGCAAAAAGAAACCAGGGACAGTGCTCAGGCCCTGAGTCCAAGCCCCAGGACTGGCCAAAAAGTCAGCTCAGGAGAGAAAGAGGCTAGAAAGAAATACAGAACACCTGCTGTGGCACCAAAGTATACCTTCACCCTCTTCTGAACAAGGCAGTGGGTCAGAACCCAACAAGGCACTCAGGAAAAGGGAGAGAGAGGATGGCGTGCTCCATGAGGAGTGGCCTGTGGAAGAAAGCTGCCACACATCTGTGTGGAGTCAACCTCGAGCCTGGTGCAGTGAGAGGCACTAGGCCAGAGGCTCCACCAACCCAGAGGTTCTGACTGGGAACAGGAAGTAGGAGCCTGTGTAGTTGAGAAATGATGAGATGCCTCTTGCTCCCCTGATGCTGGCCAGTGGATAGGTGGTTCCTGTGTCATGCTTTCCAGCCACAAGTTCAGAACTTGATTCTATGACCCACACACATCAATAAGAACACTGTGCACTTCAGCAACGACCCAACAATGGTGAACAGGCTCCTGTCCCACAGGAAATACTTCTAGACTTCCTGAGTTGGGGAGGGGCTACTGTTGAAATATGATCAAAAGTCTAAAAGCTCAAATGAGAAAATCAAAGAAAAGAAATACTTGTGCTGAGAACCTGACAGTTCTCCAAATCCAAATTGCAGATGCTAAGGTAAAACACAATCCCCTGGAGACACAACTTCCAGGAACTAATTTAGGGAAAAGGCCACAGTTCAAACTTCAGAAAAAAACCACCACAAACTTCTGAAGCAACACCCATAACAATATAGTTTTGTTACCTCAGTGAGGACAGAACTGTGGGAGAAGGTGGACATGAGCTCTAGGAACCAGGGAAGACCTGAAGGTCAAGAGGAAAACAAAAAAGCAAAGTGTCAGTGCAGCAGTGGCCCAGGTAGGAAGAAGATGAACAGAGAAACAGGATAAAGACACCTCAGAGTAAGGACCACGCCTGACCAACATCAACGAAGCAAGCTGAAGGAAGGTCATGCAGAGTTTCTTCCCCACTGAGCTCAGTTCAAAGGGCACTGCTTGAAAGAAACTCCAGAGACAGCTTTGGTTTAAATTATTCAAAGGTGCTTCTCCATCTTAGACTAAGGGTCAGACAGGGGAAAAACTTACCACAGTGCCAGGACATTCCAGTGAGGCAGAGGGCCTTTGATGGCTGAAGGGCTACAGAAGGTTGAGGTCCTGCTGGGTGGGAGGTAGAAAAAAGCAGGTTACATGGTGAAGAATTCAGGATCAAAACATTCTGAAGATCAAATGGCCCACCCAGCTCACAGAGTAAGAGCTACTTTTATTTGCAGTTTATATAAACATGGGATTGAAGGCATGGAAAAACAAAGAAAGGATGGGTTTGTGGGAGAAACCAAAGAAAGGAAATCCAGGCAGCCTGCACAATTTCCTCTGATAGAGGAACCCTCCCATCACAATGCACCCGCCTGTATAGGAACTTTATTCACACTGAGGTGCAGGTTCCTGGATGACTGACACATTGGCTAGCAGCTCAGAGTGGGAAGCCAGCTGATATTCATGGATGCTTCAGCTGAAAGGATCATTAGAGACAAATCCAAGCCAGCTGGACAAGACTGGGGTCCCATCCTAGCCTTACCAACCCTTGCTGGGTAACCTTCACTAAAAAGGCCAAGAAGGGAGCCGAGCCCCAGTGGCTCACATTTGTAATCCTAGCTACCCAGAAGACTGAGATCTGAGGATCACAGGTCAAATTCAGCATGGGCACCAAAGTCCATGAGACACTTACCTCCAATTTACCATTTGAAAAACTGGAAGTGGAGCTGTGGCTCAAAGTGGTAGAGCACCAGCCTTGAGCAAAAAAGCTCACCAACCAACAACAAAAATGTCAAGAAGGGAGCTTAAAGGAGATGATTAAAAAGAAAGGGCTACCACTGAGCACAGAGAGGCTCAGGGACAGAGCCTAAGCCCTGAGTTCAAGCCCCATCACCGGCAAAGAAAGGGCTACCATGCAATTCCTGTTTACAGAAGCTAATAACTGAGTATGTAAAACGATGCCTAGCCAATTTGAGGTCCATGACTGTGACCCTATTCCACCTCTGCCCTTTGCTCTATTCTATTCCACAATGACTTGGATTAGGACAGACTTCAAAGAGTCACACAGACTATGATGATACTGTACTGTCAGAGACTGGACAGAACAGGAAGAGAAGAGTGGAAGTAGGCACATTGGTTGATTTCCCTGAAGGAAAAAGGGTTGCTTTAGCATGAGAGCCATGCATGGGCAATGTTTTAAAGGGTGGGCATCCCTGGGGAGGATCTCCTCACTGCAATACTGTGCATGTCAGCTCCAGTACCTGCAGCTCTGGGCCACATGACTGCTTCTGAGACCAAGTACATCCTGGGACCCAAAAGCTTAACTGTGGAGATATGACTGAGAATGACATGAAAACAGCAACAAAATCTGATTCTTTATCTCTCAGAAATCTAAACAATGCTGAAAGAATGAGAAGTGAGCTTGTGAGGTAAGGCTGCATTTGCAGAGAGACTATAGATGGCCTGAGAAGGAAGGAGAACCCATCAGTAAGGAGAAACTGAGGGGAAAATTTTTTTACAAAAGATATGCAGAAGGGCTGGGAACATGGCCAAGTGGCAAGAGTGCTTGCCTCGTATACATGAAGCCCAGGGTTCGATTCCCCAGCACCACATATATAGAAAATGGCCAGAAGTGGCGCTGTGACTCAAGTGGCAGAGTGCTAGCCTTGAGCAAAAAGAAGCCAGGAACAGTGCTCAGGCCATGAGTCCAAGGCCCAGGACTGGCCAAAAAAAAAAGAAGTTAATGTTAAAAAAAAAAAAAAAAGATATGCAGGGCAGGGGAAAATAAGCCCATCCATATCAAGAGGAGACCACCAGAGGCTGTCTCTGAAACCCCTCAGGTATTTTCTAGTCTATATGTATCCTCAATCACAGCCCCTTCTCAAAATATTATCACTCTTTTTCTTTTTTGCCAGTCCTGGGGCTTCAACACAGGGCCTGAGCACTGTCCCTGGCCTCTTTTGCTCAAGGTTAGCACTCTACCACTTGAGCCACAGCACCACTTCCGCCCCCCCCCCCCTTACGTAGTGCTGAGGAATTGAATCCAGGGCTTCATGCAAGCTAGGCAAGCACTCTACTGCTAAGCCACACTACCAGCCCCTGGTATCACTCTTTATTCCTTGCAACCACAGGAACAAATCCTCAGCTCCCTTATCTCCTTTGAATGCAATTTTCCCAGGGGGCTTTTCAGTCCGATGGCAAGCAAGTTCCACTCTACCAGGCATGTCTTACCCTAGGCAAAGCAGTCTCTAGGACTTATGAACATCAAAGGTCTAGGAAAATGCTGGAGACATGAAAAAAAAAAAAACTGATTGGATGGAAAACATGAAAAGAAACTCACAAGGTGTAAGTTGGCTTTACTTATTTTCAGCAGTAGTAGGGTTTGACTTCAGGGCTAGGCTTGCTAGGCAGGTGCTCTTCCACTGAATCGTACCTCCAGCACACTTTGTTATTTATTTCCCTGGACACTGCTAGCCACATTCCTCTGGTTCCTTCTGATCCTGATGTGCTTTCTTCTCTCACTGCCGAAAACCTTGTGCTTTTGCAAGCAGAGTGAGCACCTGGCCCCACACAATCCTACTTCAGCCCTCTGCCAACTCAAACCCACATGTTTCACCCATCTGGGTTGCCCCTCCACTGGTCCTCAACTCTGGTTGTCCAAGAAAGCCCAGTTGTTCCCAGTACCTCCAGAGGGCACTCCAACACCAGCTCATAAGCTAGAAACCCATGGAAATGTGTACATGCTCCAACTGTCACCATGATGTAAAGACAACAGTAGCAGGTAACTGAACACAGTAACCGAGAAGCCTGATGTGCCCCCTGGATAGTGCTGAGCACTTGGAACCTGTGAAATAGTTAACTCTATCAGGCTTAGCCACACATGTGCAAAAATGATTGAGTCAGAGGGATATAATGGTACTCATTCTACAGAAGAAAACTTTTTAATTCTTGTTACTGTTGGTTCATAGACAGCCTAAGAGGTAGAACTTATGTCCTGTGACAAAAGTCTGCTCTACCATGGCCTCCTTACAATGTACCAATACTATGAAATGTGCTGTAAAATAAGACCAGGACATAAGTAATGATTATTTGATGAACTTGCAAGGCTATGAAAAATAAATGAGCTCGAGAATAGCTTTATCGAACGTCCTACAATGTATCAGGTAACACAGGACACACCATGTTCCAGAGTTAGAATAAAGGCAGAGATACTCTTCAGGGCTGGAAAGCAATGAAAACTGCACTTTTTGAAAACTAAGCTGTAAATGCTTCTAATACATCTCCAAAAATTAAAAAAAAACTTTCCTTCTTCCATTTTCTGTAAAAGGTGTCTACCTTTATTAGTGGCCACCCTGTGACTTGGTGTGGCTACTTTAAACCTGGGCTAACAATTTCAATCTGCCAAGTTTAGTTTCACTCCTAGTCCTTCCTCAGTGGTGCTGGAGTTAGACCTCAGGGCCTTGTGTTTGTTAGGCAGGTGGCTCTCCCCCTTGAGCCATGTCCTCAGCCCTATTCTTGACCCCTTTATGGCCTATTGAAAACTCCGTCCTAATTCCAGGCAGGCTCGAGCATCCTCTTCTTGGTCCGTTCTGGCTGAGCAGGACTCAGCAAACCAGGGAAACCTGCTTCTGTTGGCCTCCCAAGAGTGGTGTACTCAGGAGTTGAACTGAGCCAACCAGATTCTTCTCCCAGAGAACTCAGACCTAGGAAGAGGAAAGGCTGAGTCTAAGAAATAGGCTGGAGAGTGACAAAGCCAGGATGGCTTTGAAGGGGCCATTCTGCGACATACAGGTTTTATTCAGCAGGATGTGTAGTGGCAGCACAGAGCAGCAGCCATACTGACCCTGCCAACATCCAGACCCTTAAGCCCTACACCAAGAAGCTGCCAGCTGCAGCCTTGGGTCATGCCACACTCACCAGAAAGCCTCTGGCCTTTCATTTACACCATTCCAAATGGTTTCACTTTTCAGCCAGATGCTGAGGGGGGCTCTAAGGAATCCCTCTGTCTCTCTAACCAGCTTTCCTGTTATCTCTGTAGGCAAAAGTAGTCAAGCCCAGCTCTGCCTCCAGCCCTCACTTTGCTCTGCATATGCTCACCCATCCATGCCCAGCCAAGTGGCAAGGATACTCAATTCCAAAATCCCCAGCATATCCATGGGGAGGGAGGTCCAGGGAACCACTATACCCAGTCATCATAATCATCAATACGTCACTCCAAGTAGGCAGGAACAATCTGGCACTAGGATGACTGACAGCAGGGCAATACCCTAAGAAGTCCTACCACCTACTCATACAAGCAGGGCTAACTGGATGTATCCCCAAACAATTCAAGCATCATCTCAAGTCATGCTGCAAGTCATTTCATATATTTTGAAAGATGCTCACAGTACAGTCTAAAATGGTCAGACATTCCCAACTTCAATAATTTATGAACAGACAATTCTGTCAAGGAAAACCTGGTAACAATAAGGAGCTATGCACTGAAGCCAGTCATTTAAACAGCAGCCTTAATTCCTACACTAAAGATTACTCTTGAGAAACCCTCTTGAGGCATCTACGTATCCCAGGAATGCTTCAAACTGGACAGGTCATAAACTGAAAGGACAGGAGTGAAATCACCCACTTTCTCCAAATCTGCAGCACTACTGAACCCATTAAAAAAAAAAAAGTAATCTGAGAGAATGAAATTTGTTGTGCAGGTATCAGTGGCTCAGACCAGTAATCCTGGCTACTCAGAAGGCTGAGATCTGAGAATCACAGTTTGAAACCATCCAACCATCCAGTAGGGAAGTTCCTGAGACTCTTACCTGCAATTAACAAGGAAAAGGCCAGAAGTGGACCTGTGGTAGAGCACTAGTCTTCATCAGAAAAAAGCTAGGGACAAGGTCAGGGCCTAAGTCCTGAGTTCAAGCCCCAGTTCTGACACACAGAAAAGATACAAAGAAAAGGGCTGGGGGTATAACTCAAGCAGTAGAACACTTAAAGCATGAAACTCTGGGTTAAATAAATCCCCAGTAGTGGGAAAAACAGAATAATACCTGTGACCTGAGGACAACTTTCCTTACTAAAAGATTCTAATTTGGGTACAATGGGCTGCAAAGCCCATGCTCAACATGCAGAACTCCTTTCTAGACACTCACTCCTGTTTTCTATTTTCGCTAGACCTGTAGTCTTCACAGTAATTTCTTTTACCACACGTTTCCATGGAGCTTATTTCTCATGTGAAATTTCTCCAGTAGCCTGTACAGGTATTTTATATGGTATCTGTTCCACCTCAAATCTCTTATTCTGTGAAGTTTACACCCATATGGGCATGTCCATAACACTTAAACATCACGCCCAGGCCTATTCAGGGCATCTCATAGTCTTTCTGTGGACCTTACCTGTCTCAATTAGGCTGTACCTGTAAGTTTTGTGCTTTCTCGTGTAGTGTGGTCATTGCCAGGGGGAGTATCTGTTCCTTCCATTTATTTTCTGCTACACTGTTTTGGAATTCAGAAAACTAAAGATTTTATGCATGCATCACATGCCTACTCATTTAGTCCCTACTTTGTTTTTCTACTATTCTTGTTATAGTCAACATCATTTACAAGTACTTCCTTCATTTTAAACCCCTAACTCTTATGTGTTATAGCTTTGTAAAAACTTAGAAAAACCCTGTTAAGTACTGCCTCAATTATTTTTCTTGCCAGTCCCAGGACTTGAACTCGGTGCCTGAGTACTGTCCCTGGCTTCTTTTGGCTCAAGGCTAGCACTCTACCACTTGAGCCACAGCGCCAGCTCTAGCTTTTTCTATATATGTGGTGCTGAGGAATCAAACCTAGGGCTTCATGTATGGAAGGTAAGCACTCTACCACTAGGCCATACTCCCAGCCCCTACTGTCTCAATTTTTAACTTTCTTTTAAGTACAGAGTGGACAAGTAACTTAACATTTACTTATGCTTTTCATTAAAAAAAAAAAAAGCCCCTTTGTTCTCTACCTGTAGTAAGTCTACCCTTTCATGAGTTTTTTTTCTTTCTAATCCACTTCTATTTTGAGTTCACTGTGAATGCCAAGGCCCTGTGAAATGATATGGACTTTTCATTTCTCCTCTCCACTCCACAGCCTTACACTCTACATGTGGCAACTGGCAAGGCTGTTTAAAACTGCACTTCTCATTATAACACTGTCCTGCTTGCATCCTTACATGGTTTCCCCTTTCACTCAGGATGAAACCACACCATCCCTAACCATCCTTAACCTGCTAGGCAAGATCCTGCAGGATCTGCCCCCACCTGGCTACATGCTGCCTGGCCACCATTTACCAGGTGCTTCCTTCAGTTCTGGAAAGGGCAAAGCTCTTCCTCCTCCATTGTTTCCCGAATGTTGTCCTCTGCCCGGAAAAGTAGCCCCATTTCACTCCATATCAATGCCTACTCACCCTTCATATTTCAACTTGAATCTTTGCATAAATTCTAGCCTCTCATCCTCCAACTCTCAGACTATAAACTCCAAGAAACAAGGGACAAGTTGATTTTGCTGGCCAAACCACAGGCCCATACATTATACTGCTTGCATTGTATCTGGCTATAGCATACCTACAAAGGCCACAATTAATGTTATTTACATCTTAAAATGTTACCTATCACACCATTTAGCCAATATTTAAGTTGGTAAAGTGCTTTGATTCTGCCTATAAATTCACTAAGAATTTGCTTTCCCTAAAGGAACATAAAAGGTCATCTGAATGTGCTGTTACACATGAATATGTGAATACAATTTATATCACCAGGAAACAAATTCTAACTATTACACCAAGAAAATTATCTAGTGTGGATTTAACATGATTTATAGTCAACCACTGAAGAGCCAGAGTGAAGGACCAGAGTAACTCCATATTGTACTAAGACCCCATTCTGTACCTGACTGGCCTTACTGTAAGCCCTACCCCCCCCCCCCCACCCCTCACTTTCCAGTAAAGACCATAAAATGCCCTGGGACAGAGAGTTCTCAGAAAAACCATAAACACCCATAAGAGTGACCGGATGGCTGAAACTGATTAAGGGGGTTAGTCAGAGAAGAAAAACAAGCTTTGGAGTTACTCCAGAACTCCCCTACCCAGGTGTGGTTTCCAGTATCTAATTAAAACCCTGCAGCTGTGCACGTATCCCCCTTGCTACACTCCTATGGCTTAACCAATCAATTTTAAATGCGTCGGTCCCTTGATCTGACCAATGACCCTTTCCAGATTCCTTTCCCGCCACCAAATGCGCCAAACATGCTTTAGAATTCTTTTATAATTTTCCTGTGGTGTGTAATGATTTGCTAAAAAGATGCTATGGTGTGTGCTAAGTCCCTGCCTACCCTGTATAAAAGACAGCGGGAAGCCCTAGGCTCAGGGCCTCTTAGCATCACCAGCTTACTGAGTGCGTGGAGGACCGAGCTAGCCCGAAATGCTGCTTGCATTGGTCTTGGTCTCTGGTGGTCTCTTGGGGATCCAAACTGGAGCATTTCACCATCTGGCCAGCCTCCCCCCACCCCTTTTTTCCTCAAGGCACTCTACTACTTGAGGCACAGCGCCACTTCTGGCCTTTTTTTCCTATATATGTGGTGCTGAGGAATTGAACCCAGGGCTTCATGTATATGAGGCAAGCACTCTACCACTAGGCCATATTCCCAGCCCCTCTCCCCCTTGTTTTTGATGGTCCTAGGACTTGAACTCAATACCGGAGCTTGGGTGCTCTAAGACGTAACACAACTCAGCTCATGCCTTATTTCTTACAGCATGGAAGAAAGTACTAGGAAAAATGTGCTTTAAGAAGCTCTTGCCACTTTACAGTCTACCAAGCACCTTCAATGGTGCCACTGAATTGTGTGAGGTAGAGGAGGGCAGGCACCACCAGTTAGAGAAAGAGGAGGCCTCCTCAAGGTTGCAGGACTGGTAAGTAGTACAGTCATCATAGCTACCTCAGGGGAGGAGCCAAGTTCTCACAAGTAAATTCTTAACCAAAGAGAACTTCTGTCATAAACATCTCTTCTCTGTAATTAGCACAGATCCTTGCTCCCTTGAACAAATTCCATCTCACCAAAGAAAAAACATCACCTAAGAAAAAAACCTGCTTTAAAGTTTAAACTTCCATTGCCACCCCTCTGGGAAATGGCTTAATAAACTACGGTTTACCTAAACTATGGAACAAAATGTGGAGGTTGTGAAAAATGAAGTACTGTGTGCTAAAAATGGAAAGATAAAGTATGAGATGGCTAGCATTTTTTAAAACAAAGGATCCATTAAAAGCACGGATCCATTGAAAAATATTTTCAAAGATCTAGAAGAATACACACACATACTCGTCATCTCTCAAGCCAGGTTGATAATCAAAGGCTGTGGCGTTTACCAAGAAAATACATTACAAATCTAAAGTTAATTTCTAAGTTGTTGAACAAGGTCATTGATTCTGCTTTGAAATGCTACCCTTCTATAAAGGAAGCAGGGGCCCCCTCTATAAGACAAACTTGAAACAACGCACTCTTTAAATATCCCCAAACGTCCTCCCGGTGAGCAGTGAAGACCTTGGACGTCTTTTCAACATTGGGTCTTCTTTGTTGAACTAAGACAGTTAATGTACAAACGCTGGACCCCGACAGTACGGGGCCGGCTCCTCAGAGAAACGGACTTGTGTGGTTGGACGAGCTGGGTCTCACAAAGAAGCTGAGTTTGGAGGGATCTGGGAGGTGAATTGGCAGAGAGCCGGGGAGGCTGTTCCGGAAGGGATCAAGTAGGGAAGGGGGTTCTATGGAGTTCTTCAGAAGCAGGGGGTCGGCAAGGCAAGTCCTGGTGGAGGAGGACGTGGAGCCCGTGGTCGCAGGGGCCGGGAAGGCGGCAGCGTGGCCGGCCAGCTTACCTGGTGCAAGGCCGGCCCTTGTTGTGGTCACACAATGGAGGCGTCCAGCGGTAGCAGCCCTCGGCGCTGGGTGCGCCCCGCGTCCCTCATCACCTGAGCGGGATGCTCGACGATCAAGGTCGGGCCCAGAGGCTTTACTATTAAAAAAAAACAAAAAAAAAAAGACAAAAACCGACGACAGGGCACCATGTAGCGGGACCGCTCCGAGCCGCCCAGCGCCCCGGCCCGCCGCGCGGCCATTACCGCCCTCCCGGGACCCGTCTGGAACGGCTCCAAGGCGCGGCCCCACGGCTTCCAGGGCCGCCGTGCTCCCCCTTCCCTCGGCTCCGACAACAATGGGGCCGGGCTCGGGCTCCGGCTCCCGCGGGGCCTGCGCCGGCCTCGCCCTGCCGCTGCCCACCCGGCGCCTCCAGCCGCCATCTGCGCCCCCGCGCCGGGGCTCCGGGCGAGCTGCCTTTCCGGGCCCGGGCGCCGTCGGCTCGGCCCGGGCCTGCGCGGCTGGGGCGTCGCGCTGACCTTCCCTCCCCGCCGCCCCCGCCCCAGCCGGCTGCGGCCCGGGCCGTCCCGAGCGAAGGCTTGTTTTCCTTTTCTTTAAGGCACTCCACTGCCTCCCAGCCCCCAGCCCGCTCCCGACCCACGCCCCAGCCAGGCAAGCAGAAGACACACTGGAGCACTCAGCCGCCCAACTCACTCCAAGTGCGGGCAGCGAGCTCCCCAGGCCGCGGGCTCCGCGCGCCCACCGGCCCGCTCCTCAGGGGACGCCTCACAGGTGCGCCTCAGCTGCGCGCGCGCGCTCCGCACACCCAGACGCCTCCGGGGGACGGCGCGCGTGCGCACGCACGAGGCCGGCGACCCCCCCCCCCCCCCCGCCTGGGGGAAACGGGTGCAATACGCACGCGCAGCCCATGGCCCCGCCCCCGCTGCCCTGCGCGCGCTCCCGCCCGCCTCCCCCTCCCCTCCGCACTTCCCTCCCCCTCTTAGGTCCGCGTTACCAAGGGCAACCGCAGTGCGGCCGCACCTGAGCTGTGCGCCTGCGTCCTACGGCCAGTCCTCCCATCCCCAGCATCCTCGCCCCCACCCCGCCGCAGCTGGGGGGAGCGGGGCGGCGCCCCCTCCCTGCCGAGTGAGTATCGACCGGCTTCCCGCCCCTCGCGACAGTCACAGACCCGCAGCCGCGCCGGCGCCTCGTCCCCGCCCCCTGGGTCAGTGCGGCCGGGCCTCGCCGCCGCCGGCTCCCAGCGTGCACCGCGGCGAGCGCTCCGAGGGAGCCGGCGAGATGCGCTGGGCGGGCGGCGCCCACTGACCCCGTCGGCGCCCCGCGGCAGGGCCGCAGCCCGCCTGCCCCGCACGCCCCGCCCATGGGCCGCGGGTCCGGGCCGCCGCCCGCCCGGAGGACCGCGCCAAGCGGGGCAGCCGCCTGAAGGACCGCACCGTCCGCGCCGCAGGTGAGGCGGTGCCCAAGGCGCGCCGGGTCCAGCCCAGCTTACCTGGCCGCCCGCGGGGCCCGGAGTTGATCCTAAAGCAGGTCCACCCCGCAGGGGCTGGGGCGGCCCCCGGGGTGGGGAGAAGCGCTGGCTGTGTGGGTGCGCAGCGGGGCTCCCCCTCGGAGACGCCTCGGGGAGACCAAGTGGGGCGCCGACCCCTACGGGACTCGGGCCGGGGCGCGCCCTGTCGCCGGCACGGCGAGGGAGGACGGACGGGCCGCCCGCCAGCCCCGGGGGGAACCACGGGGCGGGGAGCGATCCGCATTGCAGGTGTACCGGGAGCGCCCTGGGGCCGAGCCCGAGACGCGGTGGGCGGAGGCCGTCCCGTCCCGCAGGCTTGAGCTCCCCGGGAGGCTGGAGACCCTCCCCCGTAAATTGCGGGGTGTGGCGCCCCGGAGCCCCCTTAGCCCCCGGACTTAAAAACAAAAAAGGGTGGCTCCAGGATTTCGGATTTTGCCTGCGATTCCTGCAGCACAGCCCGAAGCTCTGAGGCAGTGAGCCCGCGGGCTCGGCTGCCGCGGCCGCCGCCACCCGCCACTGTGAGTTACTCCCAGTTTCCCCAACACACCTTTCCGTGCCGCCTTGTATCGCTTCATCTCCAGCTCCGCTGTTTGGCTGTAGAGTCCAGTCCACCAAAGAAGACGGGGAGATCGCAGGGAAATATAAGCGGGCTTTGTAGTAATAGCCGCACTAACCGGGCGGTTTTGTAATACAAACTACTTTAGGCTGCAATACTTTTTAACACATTGTGCATTTCCAGAAACCTGTTAAAGAGTTGTTAGGTTAGAACCACCATTTAACAACTTAGAAATTTATTTAAAGAACATGATTATGCCGTAATCCTTTTTTGAAAGTGTAGAATTCTATTTTCTCGCAGTCGATGCTGACATTTAAAGTGACTACCTTCTAAGACCGTAACTTTACGTTTTTAATCGCTCCTTTAACTACTCGGCACACAGGAAATTTTAAAATTTGAAGTAGAGGACAACTAGTTACTTGTGCCAGGTATTTTACTGTAACACATTTAAGTGTAGTCATGTAACAAATAGGGGTTATGGGTTGTTTGGGGTTTTTTTAAAGCTATTTTGTTGAGTCTTTTAAGATAAGTAAATTAATCTTTTTACTCACAACAGATCATTCGTTTGGGGTTCTTAAGTCTTTGGTCTGTCATAGTTGGGAAGTTGATTTTCACATCATTACCTGGCTATCTGCATGAGCTTGAAATAGTGATATTCAGCCCACCACCGATGTTGTTAAGAAATACAAAGCATTTTCTCTACTTTTGGCAAGAGAAGAGACAGATCTTTTTCCTTCTGTCTAGAACAAGATCAGCCATAGAAAGGTCATCGTACATAGTAGACACACACATTTATTTGCTAGGAATGAATTCTGCCTTCCAGGTTGTGTATCACTCAAGGACAAGTGACAGGTGCCTTTATATGCTTCATACTCGGAAGCTGTAGTCATTGTTGGAGACGGAGCTCCTGATGTGGTAGCTGGCTTAGTTCTTTCTCATCTCTGCAGCTCTGCTGTTTCAGCCTGCACCAAGTTTGGGCAGGACAGGAATGTGTCCAAATCATCTTCAGATATTCCCAGGTCTGTCATGAACAGAAGGATTGCATGTGCTTAGAGTCATTCCTGACTACAGAGCAGGAACAGGAAGCAGATTCTCACTGAAAGCAGAAAATGTGCCATTAGAACTTGAAGCACTGGAGAGATGGGGCTGTCCCTCCCCTGGGGAGTCCCAGGGGGCTGCTTGGTTCCTCTTTTGCACATTGGCTACTCTGGATATCATAGAGCTGGGAGAGAGGGGCTCTGGGAGGGGTTTCCACGGCAACTGGATTTCCCTCCTGGCTCTCTGGTTTTTTGCTTTTGTTTTTTTGTTTCCAGTGCTTCTGGCTTCTACAATTATAGGCACAGTGGCATCCCCAGACAGACATGGAATACTGGGAAGGTTTCTGCCTGGTGTCAGAGGTGACAACTACTCTGTGCCAATCTGGGTCTTACCTGTAATAAAGCACTCTCACACTCGATGTTATTTTAAAAGTATTTTGTATTTCTTCCTTTGGTTTTTACTTTCTACAGTAAACATTTACCTTTTTCAGGAGGCAAGCAAAGTGGTTGGGTGGTTTTGTTTTATGCTTTTAAAACTAGAATGTCGTCAGCCATTGTTCAAGAGTCAGCAAGTTATGAAGGTAAATAGGTTTTTTTTTCCCCTTAGCTGAGATTTTTAGAAGACACTGATTAAGAGATCATTCTTGTGCTTGCTCTGCATTTTAGTTTCTGCTTATTTCATTACTCAAATATGACTTGAGTTTTACAATATAAAAAAAGTCCAGTCGCATCCACCTACAGTAGTTGTGTTGAATATTTTCCAGTGTGTCTGCATGGTTTAAAGTATTTGCTGGCAGCTGAAGGGAAAACAAAGCCGAGACTAGAATGGCAGAGAGCTGAAAAGATTGGACGAAGGAGAGCTGTATATTTGAAGAAGAAAACATGTTGTACTCCTGCTAAGCCATCCTTGGCATGATGGATTGATCAATAGGAGTGATGACCTAGCCATTGTCTAGTTCCATGCCTGCACTAAATGGGCCTGCAGGGTTAGGACTCTGGGCTGTGGCCAAGGAGCAGGGCGGCTACTTGTGCTCACCAGAGAGCCGAGTGCTTAGACCAGCTGCCAGGACCAAAGCACCCAGGACAGAAACCAGGCCAGTGGAGTTCAACCTTGATAGGCTGCTTTAGTTTAGGAAGTTAGAGAAAAGAACAAATTCTGAATTCATATCTGCATGTTCTTCATTTAAAAAAAATAGTCTTCAAAATAGTCCCTCTCTTTTATTCTTGGGCAGATAAATTTGTGCCTGTTACCACCAACTGAACTTGGGTGTGGTAACTGGCCTGGACTCTGCAGGTTGGCTTGGGCAAGATGTGCATCAATTATTTATTCCCTATGCACCAGGGATAGGAGGCTACTGTCAGGGGCTCTGGCCAACCAAAAATGGAGAAAATCTTGGAAATTTTTATTTCTTCAAGAAAAATCATAAAAGCGACTTGAAATATTAATACTGAAGCAACAGCAGTTAGAATGCAGCCTTTTTAGAAGTTAGTGGTATGCTTGGTAGAACACACTAGCTAGAAAGATCTGTTAATCAGAATATTGCTGGTATTTTTAGGCACATGCCTACACTGGTGAGTAGATGGAGTGACAGGTCAGGATGGTTGCTGTTTTACCACTTCAGAGTGAGCCAGCACCCCTTACTTGCAGCCCTATGAGGAGGGAGTATACACCCTCCTTTGGCCAGCTGGGCAGCCAGCAAGAGTGGGCCTAGGGCACGTTTGGCTTACGATGACTTAACAAATGGGTTGGGATGTCACACAGTCACAAGTGCTGTGAAGATCAGTGCCTAGACTGGTGATAGGGTGCTTGGGATAAAATGGATGGGTCCTGCAGTGCACCGAGAGGACAGTGGATTCCATGGTGGCCAGCCATGGTGCCTTGCTGCAGCAGCACCTGATTCTAGGCCTAGTTCTAAGTGCGGCCTGTTGTGGCCACTGCTAGCCATCTGCCGTCTACGTGGCTACTGTTCAAGGCCTGTCTACACTTGAGCTAATCCAACACAGTGAAATGGAAAGCCCAGTTTCTAATAAGACATGAGCTGGTTTTCTCTAGTGGCTACTCAGGTGGACATTTCTGTCAGACATGCTCCCAGCTGAGGGAGGTGCCCCTTCCTGTTCTGCACATTAGGACACTGAGGCAAGGAGGTTCTAAGTACTGCTAGGTTGTGAACTTAGCAAATGACAGAGCCGGACTCAAACTGGAAGTCCTATGTGGCACCCAGGGTGACTCCTTCCCTCCCCTGTCCTGTTATGTCAGCATAGCTCACTGATGACGCCTGTGATCATGTGATCATGCGGAAATGTGATTCCCCCCTAAAATGCTATCATTGCCAGATGATTCAGCAGCAAGAAATACCAAGCAAAGGATAAGAACTGTTCCTTCAGAAGTGGGGCCCATGCTGGCCCGGTGTCTGCCCCTGGAGAGAGGGGACTGCCAATACCTAGGTTCTCTGTGCCTCATCTTTCCCCATGAGAGGTGGGGAGGTAAAAAGGCACCTGTCTCCTACCACCCACCATTGGGAGATAGATGTGGAAGCTCTTGGTATGGCGCCAGCCCACCAAGTTCTAGCTGACTGGCCGACTGGCGACACCAACATAGCCCCACTGCTGTTTGGCCATGCTTAGGCCAAGCATTTCAGAATGTACTGGAAAGAACTAGCAGTTTCTGTCAGTGAGGCCTTATCTCCCAGAGCTGCCCTGAGAACAAGCTCCAGACTGGCAAAGGTTGGGCATTGGAAAGGCATACTCTAGGAGGGCCTGGGGCACAGAAGGTGCCAGCTTTGGGTAGAAGACTTACATTTAGTGCCTGCACTGGCTGTTTATAAATGCTGCCAAGGTCTTCACCCCTCTGAGCACGTTCCTTAAAGGGGAAGGATCAGGGATGACCCTTGTGTGCCTGTTCCAGGAAGTAGGTGACTGAGGCCTGACACATGCTTGCAAATACTAGCTGTCATTCCTATATTTATTAATGATTTTCTGCTTTTCCTGGTTTAAAAAAATGTCCTTTTTCCTACATGCCCTAGACCTAGAGGCTGTGGTAGGACTGAATCGGTTATTGGACATCCTTGTGTTGTAATTTATTATTTTTTGTTGTTTAGCACTGTTTGGGGGGACAGGGTTTGGTGCTGTAGCCCAGGCTGGCCTGGACCTTGACACCCTCCTTCCTTGACAGATGTGTGCCACTTCACTCACCTGCTGATGCACCCTAAGAGCAGAGTAAGACATCATAGCATCCACATGAGGTGGTGGCTGCCCCAGATGGCCACTGCTTCACAGGCTTCTTCCACCTGCCAGGAACGTAGCTCTGTGTGTGACCTGAGCTGACCACCCTGCCTGCACATTCTGAGCACTGAACCCCAGCTGACCACTAGGTTTGCCCAGAAGTGCCTCGAACAGAGGCCATAGCATTTCCAATGCCATGTGGACAGTCAGGACACTCTGAACCCAAACCATTCCATTCCAAAAATGCAGCTCCCTGGAGTGCTTACTAGTAAAGGATCTGAGGAGAGCGTGTGCAGCTGCGGGCCACTGCATCCCACTGTGGGAGAATGAGGCCACATGGGAAGGGATCTAGACCAAGACAGCCTGGAAAATGTAGCAAGCATAAGCGAAAAGCTCACCTGTAACTGCAGGTGGAAGACATTGGGTAGTCCCATTCTCTGCAAACTCCCGGTGAACACGAAGTGCTGTTTCCTTTCTCTCGTGTCTTCCATTCTCTACCAGTGCTTTTCCTCCTGCACAGGTTTTCAGTTCTTTCTGCTGGGTCAGTGTACTGGTGCCTCGTTTCTCTAAGATGGCCCCTGTTTGGTGGTAAAGACAAGCCCTAAAATAGTATGCAGCACCTGCTTCCCTCATGTCCGCCTCACCATCCTTTGTCTGGGTCTTAGCATTGTTTGTGGATTTTATATGACAGGACCCTTGGTACTGGGGATTGAACTTGGGGCCTTGTGCTTGCTAGGAAAGAACTTCATCCACCTATACTAGACCTTTTTGCCTTTGCTTGTTTCTCAGTTAGGACTTCAAGGTACCTCTCCCCCAGCCAGCCTCAAACTGTGATCCTCTTATCTCCCATCTAGTAAGTAGCTGAGATGGCCAGTCTGTGCCACCATGCCTGACTCATGGCAGATGTTGGTGATGGACAGGTGCTTGGTAGGGTGCTTGCCTCCTCTGGGGAATGAACCCGAGATTTACTAAAGAACTAGAACACGTGAGTCTGGGGATTCTCTTGCTCCTGACATAACACAAGAGTCATTGTGAGTGCCGTGACACCAGCAAATGGACCTCTGGTGCAGGAAGCTCGCGGATGGGAAACCTTGAAAGAACTCAACATCCAAACAGGGCTGCTCCAAGCACTGGATGACAGGTCAAGGGTCAGACAGCTGGAAGGGGACATGCTGAAGCCATCGGAAAAACATCCTGAGAAGTGGATATCTAGGGAAATGGCAAATGCCTTCTAAAGGAGTAAGTCTTCTGTAATGATACTAGTATTTACTCAAGCTATGGTATTCCCCAGAGACAGCAGTGACCCTCCTGGTGGCCCAGGGAGGTGAGTAATCACTGCAATGAGATGGATGAGATGCCTGCCCAAGGTGTCTTGACTTGCTGCATGGATTAGAGACAAGCTCAAAGATCTCTTATCCCTTCCCGCATTGAAACTGTCCAGAGGTGATCGCTGTGGACCCATTTGAAGATGGGGAGGTCAGAGGAAGAGAGCTGGTGTTGCCCCAACTGTGTGGCTAAGTTCTAAGGCTCTGGGAGATGGTGCAGCTGGGACCCAGCACGGCTCTCTACAACAACACGGCATGGCTCATCTTTCTGTGAGGGGCAGTCGTTGTCTGGTATGTTCTGTTAGAGCTGATGACACCATGGACTGTTTCCCTTTCCATAGCAATAGAGAAGAAGCAGGGCCATGCCAGTGTGTGCAGAGCTCCTGCTAATGAACACTTTCCTTCTCTCACATCCAACACCATGGCTAGCCAGGCCCCCACTAGCAAAGGATGCCCACCATTTGAGTCATTTGAAATGGTTCATCCAGCAAACCAGAGAGAGAGAAGGAGGTTTTTAGAGTAGTGGCCTATCTTCTACCTTCTCGGCCTAGGAATTGCCATTTTGAGTGTGGTCGTAAGCACTGAGATTTGATCATCAGTAAGAAAGGACAGTTTGACATTCAGATCACTGTACCTTTGAATTCTCAGCCAGGAGACAGTTAAAATCTGCAGAGCTCATCACCAGATGTGGAAATGGGAACACTAGATACGACCTGCTTACTTGCCCATCCATTAAAGGGAAATACATGTAAAATTTTGAGGGGCTGGGAACATGGCCTAGTGGTAGAGTGCTTGCCTTGCATGCATGAAGCCCTGGGTTTGATTCCTTAGCACTATATATATAGAAAAAGCCAGAAGTGCCGCCATGGTTCAAGTGGTAGAGTGCTAACCTTGAGCAAAAAGAAGCCCGGAACAGTGCTCAGGCTCTGAGTCCAAGCCTTGGGACTGGTAAGAAAAAAAATTTTTTGAGGGGTAATGAGAGATTTATGTCCTTAAATTGCTGGCTTGGGTCATCCAGGTAGAAGTTAGAAGTTCCAGAAACAGTTTGCATGAAGCTATGAGTGTTTTCTGCTCCAGCTTATGTTCAGGCTGTATGG
The DNA here is from genome assembly GCF_023159225.1 of Perognathus longimembris pacificus. NCBI lineage: Eukaryota > Metazoa > Chordata > Mammalia > Rodentia > Heteromyidae > Perognathus > Perognathus longimembris. The sequence continues at coordinate 87,965,775 of NC_063163.1, read as the reverse complement.
GAGATCCCCAAGCACATACATCCTATGTGCTGCTCAGGAAAGGAAGAAGTCCTAGCAGAGCCCCCCCCCACCCCCCGCCTGCCCTCACCACCTCTTCTCCATGCAGCCACTTCTGTCTGATCTACTCTTGGTGAATCTGGAAGTCCAGGGTATCCCAAGCAGCATACTCAGCCCTGGACAGCACCCAGGAGATGGCGTGCTACTGTACTGCCTCCTGTGCTGGGCTTTGCCACAGGGTGATGGCATCTGGGCCAGTAGGTGGCTCTTTTCCCCTAAGGCCTAGCCTGCAGCTGAGCACTCATGCCTTGGCTTGCACAGCCCACCTAGAGATACCCCAATACCTGCACCACAGATCTGTTTCTTCACCAAGGAGTCACACTTTTGCCAATGTACAGAAACTGGACACTTTTTTTTTTTTTTTTTTTTTTTTTTTTTTGCCAGTCCTGGAGCTTGGACTCAGGGCCTGAGCACTGTCCTTGGCTTCTTTTTGCTCAAGGCTAGCACTCTGCCACTTGAGCCACAGCGCCACTTCTGGCTTTTTCTATATATGTGCTGAGGAATTGAACACAGGGCTTCATGTATATGAGGCAAGCACTCTACCACTAGGCCATATTCCCAGCCCCCTGGATGTGGTTTTTAAACAGCCATATAGAAAAGCAGAGTATGAGATGATCAGATGGTAGAGAAACATGGTTATCAAATGCCCGTGCAGGCCGCCCTGTGCAATCAGCAGTCTCTAGTCACATCTCTTTCGAGCCTGAGGTTAGACTGTGTGGGCTTCCAGGCAGCAATGCCAGTCCATGTCTACAAGAGTTAGGATGGCAGGGGTGTGCAGGGAGGGGGTGTGGAGCCGCCCAAGGCCTCCCCTTCATCAGTTTCTGCATCTTGGAGACCCATAACCATTGCTTTTGTAAAAAATGCCTTCCCCTTAACTCCTGTCAATTCTTGAAGTTCAAGATTATCCTAGTACAGTATTTTTTAGAGGACATTGAGCAATCATCTTCATGAAGAGAAACCACTTTGTGACTTCTGGCTAAGAAGTAGTGTGTGTGCATACTCACAGGTAAGCTAGTATTGTATAGTACCAAAATAGAAATTTTAAGTAAAAATCCCCCATAATTCACTGTGAAGAGATGGATTAAGTTGCTGTCAGTTTTCCTAGAATTTGTCATGGCTTATATATATATACACACAACTGTAATGGTGTTATGCATACAACTTTCTGTTTTATGACAGTCTCTCTAGCCCAGGCTGGCCTGGAACTTGAGATCCTCCCACTGTGGCCTCCAAAGTGCTCTAATTACAGGTGTGCCACCAAGCCTGGCATATACATACACTTAATATGCTTAGTCCACCACCAACTTGTTTAATTGTCAATAAATACAAATCTACCATATTTAATTATTGCATATGACAGGCATTCAGGGTACTTTGCAAAACCTGGTTTTTTTGGTCTATTTTTCTTTGTTAGCTATTAGACACATACCTATTAAAAGATGTCTGTTGCCTACCCAGAGAATGGGCAATCCCACAAGACACCTCCTGGTGGTTTTCTCATGTGGATTTGAAGGCAGTTCACTTTACTGCACACACCCAGTCATAGTGCTAAAAAGACAAATCCCAGTTTATTCCCCTGGTCACTGTGCATGCAGGTACTAGGATTACTCACAGGTAGAGAAAGGTGAGGCCTAGAGAGGCTGCAACTTGAACACATCCTGCTAGAACTAGAATGCAGGATCCTCACACCTGTGCATGCTATACTCTTGTTTGTATTAGGTTAAGAAAGAAAAAAAGCACCCTAATCAAGAATGACGAGTGAGCAAGATTTTTTTTTTAGTGTTGCTTGCTTGCATTCTTTAATGGTGTTTGGTCTTTTTGCCAGAATGTTTCTGGGCTCATTGTCAAATGCTTGGCTTTCCTTGAAATGATGTCCTTTAACTTGCCCTAATTTTTTGATATTTTTCAGATTGCGCATTAGTTGAATTTCTTCTGCACATGTACAAGTAGGAATTGTGGGGGCCTTTAGAGAACATAGTTTATTTTTCAAGGTTGCTGTGAATCTAGCCCAATGGCAAAATTCATTTTCAGAGATGCTGGAGGACTTTTTTAAAAAACAGGTTGTGTTGGGAACTGAGGCTTGGGCCATTTTCAGCCTTGTAAGGCCCTGTTCTGTGGCAGGACCCGGGAGAGGTAGGCCTTCCCATTCCCCAATCCCTCAGGGCACACCCCCCTCTTCCTTCCCTGAACTCCTCTCCAGTGAAAGGGGAGGCCACAGGCTGCCAGAAAATGCTCTGGAAAAGGCTGTGCTTTTACGTTGTCCTCTCTGGAAGGAGCTGGGATTTCTTTGCTAGTTCATTTCCATGCCCACGTGGTATTCAGGAAATACTTCCAGAGCCAAGTAAACAATTTGAAAGAGGTATTTATAGAGCTGTGGACAGTTCTTCTATAGTTCTTGAGTACTTACTATACACTGGACTCCATGGTTGCATCCAGCACCTACAGCAGCCCTGTGGATTAGGGACCACGACTTGAGGGTCAACCTAAATGGCCCCAGCTTCCACCCCAAACACAAGCCAGCCCCTTGTGAGTTTGCCTTCTGTCCATCATGCTTACCAGATCTTCAGAGCCTCAAGTTCTTGGTTTGGGGACAGCAGTTGGTGGCCAGCTGATGTTGAAATTCTCGAGTTCGGGACCCCCGAGAGACCACCAGAGACCAAGACCAATTGCGAGCTAGCTCAGTCCTCCACGCACTCAGCACACTGGTGGTGCTAAGAGGCCCTGAGCCTAGGGCTTCCATCTGTTTTATACATTCTTTGGGGAAGGCAGGAACTTAGCATACATCATAGCATCTTTTAACAAATCAACACGCACCACGGGAAAATTTTAAAATAATTCTAAAGCGTATTTGGTGGCGGGAAGGAATCTGGAAAGGGTCATTGGTCAGATCAAAGGACCAGCACATTTAAAATTGATTGGATTAAGCCATAGGGGTGTAGCAAGGAGGATACGTGCACAGCTGCAGGGTTTTAATTAGATACTAGAAACCATTCCAAAAACACACCTGGGTGGGGGGAGTTCTGTAGAAACTCCAGAACTTGTTTTTCTTCAACCCTTTGATCAACCCTTAATTTCAGCCATCTGGTTACTCTGTCCCAGGGTGTTTCATGTTCCTTTACTGGAAAGCGAGGGGTGGGGGTAGGGTTGATTTTCTACAAGATGGAGTTGTTCTGGCTTTTCAATGTGAAGGTGTCTCTCACCTTCTCCAGTGCTCTGAGCCCTGTATCCACTCAGAGCCCCCTCCCTACTGGAAGCTGCTCTCCCTATCACTGCCCGCCCCCTGTCCCAGCCCTCCCTTCTGAGGACTGCAGTGCAGTACAGGAAGTTCCCACCCAAAGCCCGTGGGGTCCTCCAGAACCATCACTGATGCTGCTGTCTGGTGAGGACCATGCGGTAGGACGGTCTTTCAGAGAGCAGGGGCAGGAACACTCCATCCTTCACAGGGGAGAATCCAATGTGAATGGGTTATAACTTATTCATGACTAGAATCTAAAATAGCTTGCCCTAACTAATTCACAGCTACCACCCAAGTTGTGGTGTACTGTTTTATTACCTTCTTTCTGTAGGCTATATGCTTATCTAAAAGCTAGGTCTGCCTTTCATAGCACAGGAGCAGACATTCCATTTTTCACTGACGAGACCCTTTCTTACCAAAGATAGTATGTTCCTTGTGGTCTTCAGGACCTGGAGGCTTTAAAACATCGCTCTGGCTTGTGGAGCCGTTACGGGATGAGGTCATGTTCCAATCGATGCTGCCGCAGCGCTTCTTGATTAATGCAATGTAATTTGGGTTCATATCTGCACTCAGCACCATTATGGGGCAGGATAAAATTATCTGAAGTAATACGTAATGCATGAACTCAGACAGGAGGGAAGATTGGAAGTTAATTAGCAAAGGTGGGAATTGCCAAGAGTAGTCCAGGCAGAGGGCACCAGATGTGCAAAGGCCCTGTGTTGGAAGGGTGTGGCAGATGCCCAGGAGCCAAGGTGACAGCCTAGCCATGCTGGGTGGGGTGGGGCTGAGCAGGGCCCTGGAGGGATGCCATATGTCCAGAGTCACCAGGGTGGGTGCAGGGAAGGGACACATAGGGGAGGTGCTAAAGGAAGAAGGGCGTGACTTGAAAAGGTAAAAGGGTTGGGAGCAAAAAGGGTTCAAGTGGCAGATGACTTGCCTAGCAAGTGTGAGACCTTGAGTTCAAACCTCAGTACTGCAAAACAAAAGGCGATGGGGAAAGAGGAGTCTGGGCTGCTTTTGCTCAGATATCCTTATGGCTGCCCCCAGCAACCTTTGCCACCTGGCCATGACAAGCAAGACTGTGCACGGTCCCAGGCCCTTGGACCAGCACCTCCAGGATCTATGGGGTTGGATCCTCTTTCTTCCCAAGTGAACCTTGCTGCTTTGAAAAGGTGCCCAGAGGCTGGCCACACCCTGCCTCCACTCACCTGCTGGGAACTTCACTGGTCTGGTTGGCCAGTCTTTGAGGGTGGATGATCCACAGTCCACTCAGTGGGGCCATTTCCTGACCTGGAGTGCAGGAGCTGAGGCCCTGCCTCCATGAGAGTGAGCCATCGACACTGAATGGCCCCGCTTTTCTTGGGAGCCCTGCCTTCCTTTCCCCCGCATGGTGCAAGCAGTGTCAGCGTGTCCTGGTTTCATGTGTACAGCTGGACAGGATCTGAGTTTCTTTGTTGAGTGAAATCCACCCTCAGGAGTCCTGCGCACAGATCCTGAGGCCCAGAGGGACCTACAGATCTGGGGGTCCACTTTATGAAGGGCACTTTCTGTCCCAGTGGAGCCTTCTCTCTTCCCAGCAGGGTCATGGGGACAAATGCCAAGGGATGGGAAGTGGCTTTGTGCTGGGATGTGGAGAAATAGACCATAAATGAAATTATTAGGTCATCATTTATGCATTAATACCCTGAAAGCAGGAGTGAGGGCTCACAAGAGCCTTGTGAGTGAGGGCAGGAATGGGCCCTGGTTGCTGACAGGCCATTTGTCCTGGCTGGGAGGGGCCTCCATTAGAGTCCTGTGATCGCCGGGAAGGATGGCTCCCTCCTCCCTCGGGGCTGTCTGGGCTAGTCTGCCGGGCCATCTCTATAAAAGTCGAACAGAAAGCCTTTTAGGATCTTAGTTTCTGGAATGAACAGAAATGTAATGCCGACTCAGCCAACCTCAGGAACCAGTGCCCATATGGCTTACCCTTCTGGTTAGGGTCAAGGTGACCTTGTCACCAAGGGCCAGCCCCCCTGCTTCTGTTAGAATTGTCTGATGACAGACTACAGAGCTGTGTCTCTTCTCCAGGGTGGGGTGGGTCCAGAAAATGATAGTTACTTGGAACCCATGGTCTGCAGGGTCAGACAAGTGAGGGTAGACTTCAGACTCCAGGCAGGGCCTCTGAGAGGAAAGGGAGCAGTGTCCAGGCCCTGCTACCTCTGGCTGAGCAATGACCAGAGTTGCTAAGGGCTCTCAGCAAGGCTCAGACAGTACTGGGTTGGCTTGAGTGAAGGGAGCAATCTACAAAGCCCAGTGTGTAGAGTTTAGCCTTTCAACACACAAAGGGCTGTCTTCCAGCCATGCTCAGCATCGGCTTCTCTGCATTGAGGTCTGACCATGTTCAGATAACAGTATTCATCTGTGTAGACTCCCACATCTGCCTCCATCCATCACATATCCCAGTCAGGACTCCCTAAGTGGCCTAGAGGCTGCATTAAGTGTCTCAAGATGATGATTCCTTTCTCCCTCTGGATGGCCAGCACCTCTCAGCCACAAATAGGAAGCTTCCCAGCATGGTCCCTGTTCACCTGCTTTGGTGACAACATTACAGCGATGACAGGGCATCTGTAGTCAGTATAGGAGCAGCAGTCATCACTGCCTTTTTTTTTTTGCCAGTCCTGGGGCTTGGACTCAGGGCCTGAGCACTGTCCCTGGCTTCCTTTTGCTCAAGGCTAACACTCTGCCACTTGAGCCACAGCGCCACTTCTGGCCTTTTCTACATATATGGTGCTGGGGAATCGAACTCAGGGCTTCATGTATGTGAGGCAAGCACTTTACCACTAGGCCATATTCTCAGCCCCTGTCATGGCCTTTTGAGCTGTGGAATTCTCATCCACAGGGAAGTCAGCAGTGTCTTTATCCTGTTGCTGGTGAGAAAATAATTTCAGATACCACAGAAGATGTTCTTCAGGCCCAAATGGGCTGGTCCTGGTGGCCATAGAAAGCTCTGAACATGAAGATTTCCTGTGGGAGCCTCTGAGAGCGGCGTGGAGACGATGGGGAGGCTGACGCTCAAGGACGGTTGCAGGGCTGAAAGTCTGTCTGCCAATACCAGAACGCTGTCAGTGCGAGTGGAGCTTGTCTGTTGCAGGGTTGTGCACCCAGCTCCTGGTCTGTTGCAGGGGGTTGTGCGCTCAGCTCCCTGCCAGTCTCCTCGTCTGTTGCAGGATTGTGCTCTTGCTGCACACCCTGGGCTGTTTTAGGGAGACATCTGCCCGCAGATGGAGGTTTTGTGGACACATCTAGTGACTCGCATGCATTAATGACTACAGAGCGAGAGTGGCTGTCAAGGCAGAGTATGACTGGTTATTTAAGCCATATATAAAACTACTTACAAATTTAATGTCACCCTGTGATTGGGATGTGGGGGCACTGAGGGGCCTGTGTGCACACATGTACTGCATCAGCTGGGTGAGATGGTGCTGGAATCCTAGGATACTTCTGTGGATCTCATTTTCTTTGAGCAAGGTCTGTCTGAGAGTTACAGTCTAAATAGGAAACATGGACACAGGCTGTGTAACCCTAAGGTTCCCCATTGCTGCCACTGTGCCCTCGTGGGTTCTGGGCACAGGTGGGTACAGCAGGCACAAGAGATAGTCTGGGCAGTGTGGGACATGCCAGCAGGGCGGCCCCGCACTACCAGTCCACTAGGACTCAGTAGGCCACAGAGCTTGGTCTAGTTGGGCCTGAAGTGAAGTTTGCTTAGGCTGAAGACTGATGGGTTCCGGGAAAGGCAGGTGAGGCCAGGGAGAGTGCACAGGGCAGAAGAGGAGCCATCTGAGGGAACCTGAGAGCAGCTGCATTGCATTGCCCGGGGCCAGAGAAGGCAGGACAGCAACTGACAGGCTCAGCACTGGGCAAGCTGTGCAGTTCCCAGACCACAGGTCAGTTCTGAAGGTTTGCTGAAGCCATGTCATGTTCCAGAAATCCCCCCACTGCTGTGTAGATGAACTCTGAAGGCTTGCCAAAGCAATGCCGTCTTCCAAAAATCCCCCCACCACCATGTGGAGAACAGAGGAGAAAGGAGGAGGACATGGGCCGATTTTCCTGTGGAGGTGCTCCCCACCCCTCTGGTGGGGAGCAGACATGAGCACCAATTCAAGAACTGGAGCCCCAGACACACCAGTGCCACACCACTTGCTGTACCAGTGGTGGACGGGAGGACCCGGGCGACTGGCAGATGGTGCTGGGTTGGAGGTCTTGTGTGGGGCTTGGACTTTAGGCCCCACTGGCAGCTCTGTCACCCTCCAGACTATTCCTTCTCATCAGCAAGTCTTGAAATTGGGCTCAGCTGTTCTCAGCCCAGGGAAGCCCATCTTTGTTGGTTGTTTTTAAGTAAGGGCACCCTGGAGCCCCCACTGAGGAGCACTTCAGATCCTGCCATTACACTTCTTAGGGGGGCACCGGGTGGGATGCCGGGCGAACCCTGAGTCTGGGCACTGCTGGGAGGTGCAGGCACTCGCTGGCTTCCTCCTCTGGTACCAAGGCTGCAGGGCACATGGGTGCTCCATCCCTGGCCCCTTGCCCACCTCTTTCTGGCATCCCAGACCACATACTCTGCCATTTTAGGGTCTCGGAAACTGTGAGGACCATTTAGACACCAGCTCCTGGCCCTATGGCTCTGTGGGGAGAGTCGTGGTGGCCCTGCAGGTAGCAGGCAGGCAGCTCTTCCCGCTCCTGTTCCTGGTGGGAGGCTGCTTGCCCACCAACCGCCGCTGGAGAGCTCACCACCTTCACCACCAGGACACTCCAGTGCAGAGCTGGGCGAGGAAACCAGGGACCACCCATGCTAACCAGCCCCTGCTATTGGACACTGCTGTGATGGCCCTCACACTGCTACCTCTTTTCACTCAGAGGCAATGCTTTCCCTTTGGAAGATTCTAGAAGTAAACTGATTGCAAAGGAGGGCTGATGTGTCCCAAAGCTGCTGATGGGGCTTGCCTATTGCTTCTGAGGAATGAAGTACACTGGTTAATACCCCCTGCAGAACCCCCACTGTGTTTCCTGCTAGTCTCATGAGCCTTGTTTGGTTAACCTAGTAGGGTGTCCTTGGGTTTTCCGCAGGCCTGTGCATGGGGTGGGGTGGGGGGGATAGAACAGGCATCCTACATCCTACATCCAAGATGCCACGGCTCTCCCACATGCTGAGCCATTGGCTGGGCGCCTGGCTATGCCATCCTCTCCAAAGCCACATCCATGCCACCCCAGCTGCATGCCCCATGGGGTGTTTCAGGAAGGAGCGCAGGCGCTGTTTGCAAGGGTAATTTATGAGCCTGTAGCCCACATTTGTCCATGGCATTTTCCAGTGATGTGCTAGGCCTAGAAGTACTCCAGTGGTTTTTCCAGGAAGCCAGATTGCCTTCTTGTTTCCCAAATTTCATTGGGGGCCTTGGGTGCGTGGGTGGGAAAGGACCGAAGCCTGGGTGTTGGGCGCCTGTAGCCACCACTTCTGCGAGGTGCACCCTCGTGGTACTGTAGGCAGACTGTGGGACCTGTATGAGGCGCCCCCCCCTCAGCTACCCAGGTGCCAGTTGGGACCCCATGCAGCTTGAGGGATTAGTGGGCACCTCCTTGTTGAGTCAAGAGATTTGGGCCAGCCCTGCCTGCTGAGATCAGGAGGCCTTGGGCTTGAAATCCTGCTTGTCCTCCCAAACCTCATTGTTGGGGTAGTGCTGACCAGGATCCGGGTCTCCTGCAGGTCCCTGGATGTCAGCATGGCTGCCATGAACCTGGAGAACCAGCTGCACAGTGCGCAGAAGAACCTGCTCTTCCTGCAGCGGGAGCACGCCAGCACACTCAAGGGGCTGCACGCCGAGATCCGCCGGCTGCAGCAGCACTGCACAGGTGTGCCTGGCCCGGCTGCCTGCTGGCAAGGGTGGCAAGTGGGGTGACGCCAGAGCCACTGTTGGGGCAGGGCTGAGCCAGACCCACTCCCCAGGCCCACAGGAATCCCCCCTCAACACTTTCAGCCCATCCTTCCTGCCCGAGCTGGGAAGCCATTTCTCAGATGTTATAGACTCATGTCCAGAACTTGTCCTGCATTTTGGAGCCAGTAACCAGACCATCCATGTGCTGTGTGGGGATGTGGGCATGAAGAAGGGAGTCTCAGAGGAAGGGGTACCCCCTCGTAGCCCTAGTGAGAACAGTAGCTGCCCATGCTGTGTGGTTCTCACACTGGCATCAGAAGCTGCCAGCCTCATGTGCTGTGGACATTGCCCATCTCAGAAACATGCGGTTTTCAAAGCTGTTGGTTACAAAATTTTCCATAACCAAACTCATGTGTACGATTTTCTTTTCAGATTTAACATATGAGCTGACCATCAAAAGTTCCGAACAGACAGGTAAGCATGGGGAGCCAAGGAATGGGTCATGGTTTGTGCCCAGGTCATTCCTTTCCATGGGCTGCATGCACAGAGCACCTGGGCTGGGAAGAAAGGGCCACGCGGCCCGGGCTCGCTGAGGCGGGATGAAAAGGAAGCAGGCCCTTGGTTACTCATGGGCTACCAGGAGCTGGGGGAGAAGCAACTTGAATGCCTTATAATGACACACGTTTAGAACGCCTGTGACATGCTTCTCTGGATTTGCTGACTTTCCCACCAAGAATATGAATCCCATCTGCAGACGCGGTCCCCTTGGGGGCTTGGCCTCTCCCTCCCCCATGTTCCCAGAACCTGGCACAGAGCAGGAGCTCGGGGTACTGGCACAAGCGGTGGGCTCATGCACAGGGCAGACTCAGAATCTGTTTCAGGCAGTTGGTTGCCCTGCCCTAAAGTGCCCTGTGTGGCAGTTAGTGCCGTGCTCCAGCCCTGGTGGACCTGCAGACTGCCCTGGTCCCCATGTCACCATCGGCTGCCCACCTCTCTCTCTTCATCTTCTTTTCTGAGTGTGTGAAGGCATCATTAGGCCCTCAAGTTTTGGGACAGGAGCCTGCCTTTAGGACTCTCCCCACACAGCGAGGCTGAGGCCACCGGCACTCCCCAACACCTCCCGGAACTGGGGGCAGGATTCCAGTGCTGCTATAGCAGACGTGGTGGAGGAACGTCATGAGGTGACACCAGGGTGTCCCTGCCCTGGTACCTCTTGGCCAGGCTCATCTGTAGCAATACAGCACATGCCCAGTGGCCCCTTCAGGTGTCGGGTCTCAGCTCTAAGCTCCCACCCCAGGACATATTCTTGGGTCCTGGCAGTGTTGTGCAAGTGCTACCTAGAGGAGCTGAGTGGTTTGAAGAGCCTCTGGGGGAAATCACGGTTCCCTTTAGTGCATCCCAAATGTGCCCCACACAGAGAAGCACTGGACACAGGCTCAAGAGACTTCTGCGTTTCTTTCCTGGCAGACTGAATACCCAGGGTCTGGAGGGGCCTGGGACATCTGTTGGTTTTTTTTTGCCAGTCCTGGGGCTTGGACTCAGGGCCTGAGCACTGTCCCTGGCTTCTTTTTGCTCAAGGCTAGCACTCTGCCACTTGAGCCATAGCGCCACTTCTGGCCATTTTCTGTATATGTGGCGCTGGGGAATTGAACCCAGGGCCTCATGTATACAAGGCAAGCACTCTTGCCACTAGGCCATATCCCTAGCCCCAGGACATCTGTTTTTTTATTTTTTTTTCTGTGCATTCCTGGGGCTTAAACTCAGGGCCTGGGCTCTGTCCCTGAGCCTATATCTGCTTTCAGAGAGAGAGAGAGAGAGAGAGAGAGATTTATGTTGAGGTCTATGATACCAATTCCTCCCAAGTAGCACCAAGTTGGGCCCGGTAAACATCACTAGAGCCCAGGCTGCCCCCTTGGAGGGCAGGGAAGCTCTGCCCAATAGGTGTCTGGCTCATGGCCACAAAGCCCTGGGCTCACAGGGGCCTTTGGTGGCTCCATGATGTCTGAGGCTGTCTTCACCCAGGGCAATTCCCACGCGGCCCCAGAGCCCAGAGCCCTCATGAGTGGCCCCAGCAGCTGTCCTTGGCAGGACACAGCACAGAGAGTCTGTTGTGGAATGTTCTAACATTTCTCAGCCCTCGCAGCACAGCCCAGGAAAGGTCAAAGGCCTTCCTGAGAAGGCCGAGAGAGTGAGTCCTGGATGATACACGTGGTTGGCGGGGAGGAAAGTGGGTGCCAATCTGACTGCCATCCAGATGAAGCCTTCAGCCAGGTAGCCTGGTGTCTGGTGTTTACCTCTCAGTGCATTTCAGCATGGGGTAGAATTGTACTCACCCTGAGGGAGGCCACCTGCCATACTCACGCCTGTAGTAAACTTGACGTGCACGGTTGTCGCAGGGCCTCCTGTGGCTGAGTCGGCCACTCAGGCAGACGGGAGTGCCAGGATGGACAGACTAAGCTCGGGACACTGTGGCCGGGGGGGGGGGGGGGGGGGAGGGACGCAGGCCATGCAGAGTGTGCAAGACAGACAGATGCATCCGCTTGGAGTTAGGACCACCACAGCGGTCCTAACCTCCAGGGAAGAGGTGGGAGGGCAGGACTGACTTAGGGCTCCTGTGGGAGCAAAGGACACAGACAGGAGGAGCTAGCAGGAAGCCTGGAAAGTGGATGTTAGGCCACTGGGAGATAGAGGAGCAGGCTTCCCCTGCGCAGGGCAGAGGCCAGGGCAGTGGGAGAGGTCAGAGGGGAGGTGGCCATGTTGGCTGGCAGAGGCTGCAGCTGAACATGGGAGGAAGGCCAAGGAGGCTGTGGCAAGGTTAGAAAGTAGTCATGGGTGGAGGAGAAGCAGCATGAACTTGAGGGTCATGTCCGGTGGTCTGTTGCTCCAGAGACGCTGGACCCTCCAACACACATGCGGCATTGCTGGGGCCAGGCGAGGTATAGACCAGTCCAGCATCCCTTCTCCATGGCACACTATGGACAATAGGATATGTCTGCGTGTGTGTGTGTATGTGCGTGCATGTAATGGGGCCTAGGTGCTGTCCCTCAGCTTTTTCACTGAAGTCTGGCACTCTACAACTTGAGTCACAACTCCACTCCCAACTTTTTGCTGGCTAATCGGAGATAGGAGTCTCAACAACTTTTCTTGTTTTTAGTCTGGCTTTGAACCTGATCCTCATATCTCAGCCCCCCGAGGAGCTGTACAGGCATGAGCCACTGGCACTGGGCAGACACAGGGAATTTTTTTTTTTGTCTGTTGTGGGGCTTGAACTCTGGGCCTGGACACTGACCCTGCACTCTTCAGCTCAATTCTAGCCCTCTACCACTTTAAGCCATAGCGCCACTTCTGGTTTTCTGGTGGTTAATTGGAGATAAGAGTCTTATGAACTTTCCTACCAGGGCTGGCTTTGAGCCAGGATCCTCAGAACTCGGCTTCCTGAGTAGCTAGGATTGCAGATGTGAGCCACTGGTGCCAAGCAGGAATTTTTGAGACTGAAGTTCCAGAGCAGAGCTTTGGGACAGACAGACAGATGCCCTGTTAGTGGTGGTATCTTAGTCTGGAGATCCAATGCTCCCAGCTTGCCTGTGTTGCCCTCAGCCTTTTAAAAACTTGGAGACCTTCTATTCTGCCATGATCCAGGGATCCAGGAGCCCGAAGGGGCCTCAGAGAGCCCCAGCCCATGTGTAGTGAGGATGGGGCTCTAATCGTGCCCTGGGCTTGTTGGCTTTTCTCCCGTGGCAGGCGACGGCTCCTCCAGGAGCAGCGAGCTGAAGAGGCGTTGTGCCGAGCTGCAAGCCCAGCTGCAGGCTAAGGAGGAGGAGAACGAGGAGCTGCTGAAGGAGCTGGAGCAGAAGAGCGCCATGATGGCTGTGCTTGAGAACACGATCCGGGAGCGGGAGAAGAAGTACCTGGAGGAGCTCAAGGTGAAGAGCCACAAGCTGGGCCTGCTGTCTGCAGAGCTGGAGCAGCGGGCCGACACGGTGGCCTACCTCACTGCGCAGCTGCACGCCGCCAAGAGGAAGCTGCTGAGCTCCAGTGGCACCTCGGACACCAGCCCGGCCGGCAGCCCACTGGCCAGCTACAAGCCAGTGCCCCCCAAAGACAAGCTTCCCGAGACGCCTCGCCGCCGCATGAAGAAGAGCCTCTCGGCCCCCCTGCACCCCGAGTTTGAGGAGGTCTACAGGTTTGGGGCGGAGAGCCGCAGACTGCACCTGCGAGAGCCGGTGGACGCCATGCCTGACCCCACCCCGTTTCTGCTGGCGCGGGAGTCGGCCGAGGTCCAGCTCAGGGAGAGGCCTCTGGTCATCCCGCCCATCGCCTCAGAGCGCGGGGCCGGTGGGCAGCAGAGCCCGGCCCGGGAGAAGCCACACAAGGCCCATGTCGGGGTTGCACACCGCATCCACCACGCCAGCCCGCCACAGGCGCAGCCCGAGGTGGAGACGCTGGCGGTGGACCAGGTGAACGCAGGGAAGGTGGTACGGAAGCACTCAGGGACGGACAGAACTGTGTGAAGCCGCCGCCAGCCGCGCCGTCCATGCACTGTGAGCGCCAGGGGGACCGCGCCACCTCCCCTCCCCATGCATGCCAAACCGCTTCACACCGCCCGACAGGACCGCGCCGCTGCCGCTGCAGAGCTGCCCTCGCTCCATTGCCGCGCCACTACTGGCTTCCAGCCTCACCCGCCACCGATGTACACGGGCAGAGCAATGTGTCCCCCACCCACCCCGATTCCAGGGCAGCCTGTGCAGAGCGGCGCTCCCTCCTGGAGACCCCACCCCACGCCCAGGTGGCGCCAGCGCCGAGCCGCGCAGAGAAGCCCCCATGTATGTCCCAGGAGCTAAATAAGATGATGTTTCTCCTCACGTCGCACAACCCAAACGTGTGTTCATATTTTCTTTGTTAGTTTTACCCAAAATGTTCAAGATCCCAACAAACTTTATTTTCTAAACCTGCCTTCTTTCTGTTTCGTGTGTTTTATTAAATCAGCCAATGGTAACTGGGAAGTGGAGGGAGGGAGAGAAACCCGGGCCCTGGCATTTAATGCACTTGCTGCCCAGGCTGTTCTCTAGAATGATCTACAAACCTGAAGCCCTGGCAGGAGTCCCTGCTGGTGCCAGCCCTGCCCTCCTCTGGGGTACACGAGACCTCCACCCCGCCAGCCAGGCCAGAGCCCCAGACCGGCCCCCAGGTGCTGATTCCCCCCCTTCCCCGCCCCAGGCCCCACTTTCCTGCCGGGCATTAGCCAGGCAGCTGGCCAGGATGGAGGCTTCGCCCCACCCCCTCCCCACCAGCAGCCTTGGCTTTTAGAGCTGTCAGCTCTGGCCAACAAGCACCAGCAGCTGCACAGACCCAGCGGGCCTGAGGCACCCAGGATGTCTTCCTGGTGTCGGGCACACTGGGCAACCCTCTGAGGTTAAAGAAATCTTAAAATTCCCCTCTAATTTATGAACACATAAGCCTTGAAACAGCAAAACCACATGGGTTAGTTTAATAGAGATTTAAGTGACTAATTTCAAAAGATGGGCCAGCCCCCCTCCCACCCCCCAGTCCTCCAGCCCCTAGCCTCTAGAGAGACTTCTTCAAGGAGCGCAGAGTCCTGAGCACTCTCCGCCCTGGGTTAGTCAGAATTCAGGGTGAGGCACACACCCTGCAGCACCCAGTGAGAAATGTGCCTTCTGGTAAAGAGATCGGCTTCAAAAACCAAGCCAACGCCCATGGCGTTCCTCCTCATGGAGGTGGTGTAGACAGGTGTCCGGAAGGTGTTCTGCAAGGGAGAGGCGGGTGAGGTGCCCAGCGTGCATCTGGGCACCATGCATGGGTAGGGCCGGGCCCCCTTCTGCTAACCTGATGACTAGGCTCTGCAGAGATGCACTCTGCAAAGGCGGCGGGGACTGAGTACAGGGCGACCACTGCCCCCCAGGTGCCCTTGGTAATTCAAGTAATGTCTATAGGCTCCTACAAGTCTAGAGCACAGGATCTGAACTTGAACCTGATCTCATGGGTATCCACACACCAGTGTCTCCAGGCCTTTACCCAGAAAGCACTCTCCAAGCTTTTCCCCGCCCATGGGAGCTAAGCACTCATTTAAAAGGGCATGACTACGGGAAAGTGCCACCTGTGCCCTCAGAGGCGGGGGTGGCCTTCACCTGTAGCTTCAGGCGATGGGCCTCGATGGGGATGATCTTCAGAATGGGCAGGTCCACCACTAGCACCTTAGGCTTGCTCTTGATAAGACAGCCTTTCTCTAAGTCCCAGTCAGCGCCTTCTAGGTACAGTCCTGAGACAAAGCACCCTGGGGAGAGCAGAAAGGGGCCACATACACCAGGGCCACAGCTGTCCTGCCACTGGCCACTCCAGGGGGTGCATACCCAGAACCACATCAAGTCCATTGATGGGGCCCCTGTAGGACACATCAGGCTTCGTTTCTGCCCTACCCGGCTCCCCAGCCAGACAGGATGTGCTGCCGCCACCCTGGGCGCAGGTGCAGTGGGCATCTGACTCCAAGAATCTGGTGGAATCAAAGGTGGCCAGAGCTGGTGCCCAGTGGCTGACAGGAGACAGAAGCCCATGGAGGACAAGGCTTCTGCAGGTGGGTGGAGAGACGGGGGTGGGGAGACAGGGATTGACCCCACGGGGAATGGCACGCAGGTACTTGCTGGTGCAACCTGGTCTGCAGTTGACTGTGAGCTGAGCCCATCAATCCTCTCTCCTTAAACTAGCGCAAGAGTCACTTAGATGGCACTGGACCTGGGCAGGATGGCCGCAGGTCCAGCTCTGAATTAGCTTGCACATAGTAACTCACATTCAGGGGACCCGACACCTCTGCATCTTCCAGTGGCTCCACCAAGCCTGTCCACACGTGGTCTGGCTGTTCAAGTGGACAGTGAGCTAGCTCTGGTCAGGCTTGCTGGAGTCCTCACTTTCCACAGACAGGCAGGCTCTCCCCAGACGCCAGCCAGTCCACTCTAGAGAAAATTCTGCCGACCCTCCAAGCTCAGGATGGCAGTGCACAGATGCAGGGCCACCATGCTTGTCCCTGCGCCGCAGGAGGACTGCAGTGAGACCACTGTACCTTGTCCTGCCCGCTCATTGACTTCATCCGCATCTTGGAACTTGGTCACCTGCGTGAACAGGGTGGACCGGTCCAGTGGCCAGCCATTCTTCCGGCAGGTGGCCTGCACCAGGGCTGTGAGGTAGGACTCCGGGATGTGCAGGCCAGAGAGCCACATGACACTTGGCTCACTCTCGGTGACCTGGAGGGAAGGCAGAGTGTGGAGAGAGCCACGCCAGGGCCACCGCAGGCCCTGGGAGGACAGCTCACAACAAAAGACACACTCCAGGAGTGTGAGGGGCAAACGGTGAGTAATGCAGCGGTGGTACCCACTGGACACCATGTTGAAAATGAGCTACATCATTTGTGGGTGGGATGGGAGGGAAAAACTGGGAGCAAGCGAGGGAAGGGGTGGCATTGTCCAAAAAGAAATGTACTCTTTACCTGGCTTATGAAATAGTAATCCCTCTGTATATCATACTTGTTTGTCAAGCTTGAACTCAGGGACTGGGTGCTGTCCCTGAGCTTTTTCTGGTAGTAAATTAGAGATAAGAGTCTCATGGATTTTCCTGCCCAAGTTGGCTTCAAACTGTAATAATCAGATCTCAGCCTCCTGAGTAGCTAGGATTACAGGTGTGAGCCACCCTGGCTTATAAATCACCTTTAGAATAATAATTTGAAAATTAATAAAAACACAAAACATCCTGTCTTGTAGCAAACGCTGGAGTTGGCACAATGGGCAGCCATGGGGGGAATAAGCGCACTGTCAAGTTCCAGGTAGATCAAAGATTTCAATATAGAAGGAAATGCCCAGAAGAATCAGACCCCAAACTCCAGGGGCAGCTTCCAAAATCCTCAGAGAATACAAAGCCCAGGCCCCATAAACAAGATTCATGTGACTGCCTAAAATTTAAATAATTTTTCTATGGAAAAGACACTATATGCAAAGTCGAAAGGCCCAGGGTCCCCGGGAGCCGGGTGCACCACCCTAGCAGATAAATGAAAGGTTCATCCTCTTATGTAAACAGCTCCCCACTATCAATGAAGAAGATGGAAGCCTCTATCAAAATGAAGCAAGACACAAAAAGACACTTTACAGAAAACACAAGCATAGGGCCGGGATGTAGCTCAGTGGCAAAGCGCTTGTCTAGCAAGTCCAACGTCCTGAGTTCAATCCCCAGTACCAAAAAAGAAAAGACAAAAAAAAAAAAAACCACACAAGCATCTAAAAATACATTCAGAATTACATAAAGAAATGCCCAAGAAAACAAAGTTTTCTTCACCCATCAGAGAGCAGAGCAAATGGCCCATACAAATACTTTGGGTCCGGCTTTTCTAGAAGCCCTAGGAGGAGACCCTTGAAATCTTAAGTGGACTCGCTCTTTGATCCAACTCTTCCACAGAATTTACCCATGAAATATACTCACCGAAGACAGCACCCAAACGCTGTTAACCAAACATACAGAGAGAAACCATCTGCCAGTAAGAGGAGGGACAAGGGGTGTTTTTAAGGTGGAACATGCATGCTTCAAAGTAAAAAACGAAAAGGGAACCCAAAGACATTTCTAGGACACCCAAGAAACTTCCACAAAAGGCTCCTACTAGGGAGTGGGGTGCAAGGCTGGGGCATGGGTCAGGCCTCGAACCTGCTGACGGAGGACTGCAGCACTTACCCACACAGTGTACTGGTGGAAGCGCCTGAGGAAGTAGACAATCCAGTTGCCCAGGGTTTTCAGGGTGTCAGGGGCAAGCTTTCTCCAGATATTGGGGATGCTCCCCAGGAAGAGAGCCCTGGCCACGTCGTCTAACTCGCTGCTCATTCCCACCTCTCCGGCCAGGGCCTGTGGACAGAGAGATTGTCATCAGGGGCTGCACTGGGACAGCAGCACAGGCACGCGGGACTGGCGCTTACCCTCTGGAGCTCAGCCAAGGACTTGCTCATGCGCACCACCAGCTTGTTGAAGCGCCCCAGCTCCTGCAGGAGCACCACCGAGGTGGGCGAGATGCTCAGGCCCAGGTGCTTCCGGACCTGGTCCAGGTCAAACACCTTGGGCATCTTGTTCTCTATGTCTTTGGCCACCTGGCCAATGTAGTCATCGCGGCTGATGCCAGTGCTGGACTCTCCTGAAATGGGGGCAATTCAGCCAGTTCGGCAGAGGGGGCTCCCAAGCCTCCTGCCTGAGGGACAGCAACGACAAGGCGGGCAAGCTCTCAGCACCAAACAGCAGCGCCTGCACCCTCCCCAGGACACCATGCCACCTGTCTGCGGCTGCAGCTCCAGCAGATGAGACCACATGTCTCGCGCAGCCTGCGTGTAGTAGCCAATTTCCGCGTTGGGATGCAGGCCAAACACCTCAGGTGTGTTGGCAAGTGGGAGGGCCTCAATCGCTTCTAGAATCACAGAGAACAAACAGGCTTGCTCAAGCCACCCTTGATTGCTCACACTCACTGCTACGGAATCACTAAGGCCCTGGACATGTGGCTGACACTGTGGGGGCATGCACACCTATGTGTGTGCATGTATGTGTGTGCTGACCCTGAGCTTTTCGATCAAGGCTGATGCTCTACCACTTGAGTCACAGCTCTACTTCCAGTTTATCGCTGGTTAGTTGGGAATGAGTCTCAGGGACTTTTCTGTCCAGGCTGGCTTTGAACTGTAATCCTCAGGTCTATCTCCTGAGTAGCTAGGATCACAAGCTGAGCCTCCAGTTCCCGGTCTGATGTATTTTTACACAAAAGTCCTATACCACCATGCCCAAATGCAACCATATTGATGTTTTATGAAAATGGCTTAGTGAGTTTCTAGGGACCATTCTGCCCCCACAGTGGACTCTGACAACCAGCAAGGACAGGAAACCTGAGTGGTTGAGGCTGATCAGAGCCCACTGGGACCCTCATAGAACAGTGCGGCTCACCTGGCCAGCCCGGTGCCGGCCACCCCCACAGGAGCGGTGAGTACCTCCCAAGACAGCTGCTGGGACCACGTGAAACACAGAGACTTCTCACCAACAAACTTGTCCTTCACGTCCCCCACAGGGATTCTGTAGTCGACTTCCTTGTTCCGGAAGAAGTGGAATGGTTGGAAAGTATCGAAGATGAAGTCCCCCAGGTACTCGTCCATGTAGGTGGTCAGGATGCGGCGGTCGAAGCTGTCGATGGCGCGGCCCCCATACATGACCTGCGGTGGGGGCGGCCCACCATCACATGCCACTGGCATGGCCTCCGGGGTCTCTGTGTACCCCAGGCCTGGTCCACCAGATCCTGCCCAGGGCACGGCCCAAAGACAGAGGTAGCCCCGGGAAAGTGCAGGAGCTGGGAGGACATGCCAGACAAAACACCCAGCATTCCATGGCCACTCTCCTAGAACTCACTGCCCCAGGACCAGGGTGTCAGTGACAGGATAAGGCCCAGGACACAGCTAGGGATGCCCGGCAAGGTGGGGCGCCCCTGTGAAGGAGCTCACTGGTGACCAAGAAAAGCTGGTGCTAAGCCCGAGGGGAGCCCAGGCAAGAAGGGGTTCCCCGGGGGCTACCTCTCCAATGAGGTACTTGAGGCTGCCCCAGGGAATGCGGGGGTCATGCTGCTCGTAGGCCTTCGTCAGGTATGTGTTCAGAATCTCCATGCACACCTTAGGGGGAGGGCAGGTGTGGTCAGACCAAACTGATTGGCCAGCACAGCCAGGCTTTTCTAGAACATGGGCGGGAGTGTGGGGCTGCTGGGCCAGTTCCTGGGAGCTGGGGGGGGGGGGCGGGCGGGGGGGGGGGAAGCAGCCAGGTCCCCACCTGGAAGTCGGACTCATTGAAGTCGTAGTTAACATTCCAGCCTATCTTTCCAAACTTCCTCCTCTCCTGCACCACAGCGTGGAAGAAGGCCAGCACATAGACCAGGGGCTTGAAGGCGACGTGCGGGCACTGCTCCAGCATCTCGTGGGAGATCTTGAAGTACGTGGCCCGCATGTTCAGCTTGAGTCCATTGGGCGGTTCTGTGACCACCTGTACAAGACAGGAGGCAGCCCCAGCCAGAGCCGCCGGCCAGGAGCACAGTGAGGGGGCGCCAGAAGCTCACTTCTTGCCCAGTGAGGTGGCACATGCCTGAGATTCCGGCCACACAGGAGGCAGGGGCAGGAGGATGGCAGCCTAAGACTGACCCAGGCAGAAGCACAAGACCCTACCTATCTGAAAATAAAATAAGCAAAATGGGGCTGGAGGCATGGTTTAAGTAGTAGAGCACCTGCCTAGCAAGCATTAGACCCAGAGTTCAATTCTGAGTTTAACTGCAAAAAAGAAAGAAAGAAAGAAAGAGAAAGAGAAAGAAAGAGAGAAAGAAAGAGAGAGAGAGAGAAAGAAAGAAAGAGAAAAAAGAAAGTAAAGCTGGGTACAGCTGGGAGCTGGGGACTCACACCCATAGTCCTAGCTATTCCAGAAGCTGAGATCTGAGGATCATGGTTCAAAGCCAGCTTGGGCAAGAAAGTCCATGAGACTCTTATCTCCAATTAACCACCAGAAAAATAGGAGGTGCTGTGGCTCAACATGGAAGTATACTAGCCTTGAGCTAAAGCACTCAGGGACAGTACCCAGGCCCTGAGCTCAAGCCCCACAACAGACCAAAACAAAACAAAAGAAAAGACTTTCTGGCTTGATTGCTAAGTTCTTGTCAAGAGCCCAGGCAAAGAAGTGAGAGCTGGGCCTTGCAGGGTGAGTGGCCCTGTCCTGACCTTGAGAGACTTCTGCAGGATCCCAATGGGGAAGCCCTTGGTGGGGTCCGTGGTGAGCCACAGGCGGAAGCTGGGGTGCGGCTTGGTGATCTTCTCCAGCGACTTCTCCAGGTCCTTCAGCCACTTGACCAGGAGGTGGCAGTTCTGCAGCATGAGCCACTGCCCGCGGGCCACCGCTGTCTCCAGCAGCTGCAGCGCCACCTGCCGGGCAGGGGGGAGCATGGTGCTGGCTGGGCACAGCTATGCCAGAAGCCAGCAGCCCACCTTGCCTGACCGACCCCACACCCTATCCTTCCTTGGCCACCTCGTGGCAGGGCCGAGGGGCAGCAGCACTGGCCTGGGCAATCCAGAGAAGAATGCAGGGGGGAAGCAAGCTCCACCCGCCTGCAAGACCTGGGCTTTGAGGAGCCTCGGTGCGCATGCGCATCCTTTGCCTCTGTGGTAGGAGAGGACTTGCACTTCCGGTACCACCATTCCCATCCTGGTCTTGCTGTGTGGGCACCAGCAGTGGCATTTACCCAGAGCCACACAGACGTCACAGAGCAAAGCCAGGACTTGGGGGTCAGCCCGCCGTGGGACATGAATGTCAGGACACGGGATGAGCAGGCTGCCACAGGACTTGCATGTCTCCCCTGCCTGGGGGACCATGGCCTGGCCTCTCCACCCCCTTCCTGGCCCACGCATGGGGGTGTGAGGACACTGAGCCACGCGGGGCCGTGGCTGGGGAGGAGGCCGTGGGGCTGAAAGCACAGTAGTCAGCCATCACCATCACCTTCCTGACACCCGACCACCGCTCTGCAGTCTGCAGGTTCCCAGGCACTTGCGGGAAGGGCACGTGCAGCCTCCACCCCAGGACTAAAGGGCGCCATGTCTGTGGCACCAAGGCTACCTTCTCCTGCCCTTGGCCCATGGCGAGGAACTTGAGGTGGTTACCCCCAAAACCCGTTCGCTCGGCCAATTTCATCAGATCGCTGGCGGGGTCGGAGCCAGGGCTCAGGATGAACACGATGGGTGAGTTGGGGGTGCTCTGCTCAAAGATGGCTTCAAAGCTGATCATTGGGGGCTGCACGTACCTGGCGGAGGAAAGAAGTTTCGAAAGCTTTCCCTGAAGGGCCCCACAGACCAGGAGTCACCATCTGGTCAGTGCCCTCTCCCCCATGGCATCCAGAACCTTCCGCCTGCCTCTCTCCCACAGCACTGTCCTCCTGGTTTGAGACCCCAAGGCCCTGCCTAGCTGCAGTGACTTGACCTGCACTGGGGGCCAACTGCCTTCCAGGTGGGTGAACTCAGACCCCTCCCTGTGTCCCAGCTCCAGAGGGGCCTCTGTGCTGTGGGCAGCAGCTTTGTTCCCTAAGGCCCATTGCTACCTGCCTCTGGCGCTTCACTAGAGCCCTGAGCCAAGATAGCCGTCCATAGACAGCCATGGATGGCTCCACATCCACATCCACACACAGCCACGGACAGCTCCACATCCACATCCACACACAGCCACGGACAGCTCCACATCCACATCCACATCCACACACAGCCACGGACAGCTCCACATCCACCTCCACACACAGCCACGGACAGCTCCACATCCACATCCACACACAGCCACGGACAGCTCCACATCCACCTCCACATCCACATCCACACACAGCCACGGACAGCTCCACATCCACATCCACATCCACACACAGCCACGGACAGCTCCACATCCACCTCCACACACAGCCACGGACAGCTCCACATCCACATCCACACACAGCCACGGACAGCTCCACATCCACACACAGCCACAGACAGCTCCACATCCACCTCCACACACAGCCACGGACAGCTCCACATCCACACACAGCCACGGACAGCTCCACATCCACCTCCACACACAGCCACAGACGGCTCCACATCCACACACAGCCACGGACAGCTCCACATCCACATCCACATCCACACACAGCCACGGACAGCTCCACATCCACCTCCACACACAGCCACGGACAGCTCCACATCCACATCCACATCCCCACACAGCCACGGACGGCTCCACATCCACATCCACATCCACACACAGCCACAGACAGCTCCACATCCACACACAGCCACGGACAGCTCCACATCCACATCCACACACAGCCATGGACAGCTCCACATCCACATCCACATCCACACACAGCCACGGACAGCTCCACATCCACATCCACATCCACATCCACACACAGCCACGGACAGCTCCACATCCACATCCACATCCACATCCACACACAGCCACGGACAGCTCCACATCCACATCCACATCCACATCCACACACAGCCACGGACAGCTCCACATCCACCTCCACACACAGCCACGGACGGCTCCACATCCACATCCACATCCACACACAGCCACAGACAGCTCCACATCCACACACAGCCACGGACGGCTCCACATCCACATCCACACACAGCCACGGACAGCTCCACATCCACATCCACATCCACACACAGCCACGGATGGCTCCACATCCACATCCACACACAGCCACGGACAGCTCCACATCCACATCCACATCCACACACAGCCACGGATGGCTCCACATCCACATCCACACACAGCCATGGACAGCTCCACATCCACATCCACATCCACACACAGCCACGGGCGGCTCCACATCCACATCCACACACAGCCACGGACGGCTCCACATCCACATCCACATTCACACACAGCCACGGACGGCTCCACATCCACATCCACATCCACACACAGCCACAGACAGCTCCACATCCACACACAGCCACGGACAGCTCCACATCCACATCCACACACAGCCACGGACAGCTCCACATCCACATCCACCTCCACACACAGCCACGGACGGCTCCACATCCACATCCACATCCACACACAGCCACGGACGGCTCCACATCCACATCCACATTCACACACAGCCACGGACGGCTCCACATCCACATCCACATCCACACACAGCCACAGACAGCTCCACATCCACACACAGCCACGGACAGCTCCACATCCACATCCACACACAGCCACGGACAGCTCCACATCCACATCCACCTCCACACACAGCCACGGACGGCTCCACATCCACATCCACACACAGCCACGGACGGCTCCACATCCACATCCACACACAGCCATGGACAGCTCCACATCCACATCCACATCCACACACAGCCACGGACGGCTCCACATCCACATCCACACACAGCCATGGACAGCTCCACATCCACATCCACATCCACACACAGCCATGGACAGCTCCACATCCACATCCACACACAGCCACGGGCGGCTCCACATCCACATCCACACACAGCCACGGACGGCTCCACATCCACATCCACATCCACACACAGCCACGGACGGCTCCACATCCACCTCCACACACAGCCACGGACGGCTCCACATCCACATCCACATCCACACAGCCACGGACGGCTCCATATCCACATCCACATACACACACAGCCACGGAGGGCTCCACATCCACACACAGCCACGGACAGCTCCACATCCACATCCACACACAGCCACGGACGGCTCCACATCCACATCCACATCCACACACAGCCACGGACAGCTCCACATCCACCTCCACACACAGCCATGGACAGCTCCACATCCACACACAGCCACGGACGGCTCCACATCCACACAGACATGGACAGCTCCACATCCAGTCTTTGGAAGAGAGGATCAGGCACCCCCGGGCTTGCTGTCACCACTGTCAGCTTAGGGCAGTGGCTTCTTGGACCAGGACCCAATTCTCTTGTCTCCCAGTGTCACAACCCCATACCCACTCTCTGGCTGGCTTGGTGCTCCAGGCTGGAGCCTGTGGCTACCTAGGGCCTGTGGTGAGTGCAAATTCACAAGTGCCATAAAGTGTGGCAATGCTATTTATACTGGCTACATCAAATGATGACATGTATCATCATTTGTTTGTTTACATATGAAATATTTATCACATGTCCAGTTAAATAAACATGCTAGTCAGATGAAGGTAATTTCAATATTTCACCCATCTCCGTCCTGTGTGGCCCCATTGTTTTGTGCCAAGCACTGCTCCTAGGTACCCTAAGCTAGGTGCTGACCAAGATGTAGCACGCACTTACTTCTCGCCCATGACTATGGTCACATAGTCCGTCACTGCCCGATATACGCGGTCCACACGGAAACAGCGCAAAATGAGCAACTTCTGGAAAGGTGTGATGTTTTTATCATAGCCCAGGGGAAAGGGAAACTGCTCTAGCGAGTCCAGGTCATACCACTGCACAAAAGAAAGAACACTGGCTACGACCACCTCAGAGTTTGGGTAGCTTCCTGATGATGTGGAGAACCATGAACTTCAGAATGGGAGAAACTGAATCCCACTTGCTGTGGACTCTCCAGTGCCCATTTAGGGCATGGTACTTGATACTCAAGAAATTATTACTTGGACAGAAGGATGGATGGATGGAAAATGGATAGATGTGTAGATTTTGGATGGATGCATGGATGTTGGATGGATGGATAGATGGGTAGATGTTGGATGGATGCATGGATGTTGGAGGGATAGAGAGATGTGTAGATGTTGGATGGATGCATAGATGTTGGAGGGCTGGAGAGATGGAGAGATGTATAGATGTTGGATGGATGCATGGATATTGGATGGAGAGATGGAGAGATGGGTAGATGTTGGATGGATGCATGGATGTTGGAGGGATTGAGAGATGGAGAGATGGGTAGATGTTGGATGGATGATAGACAAATGAATGACAAATTGATGGTGGATGGACATAGAGACTGATGGTTTCTCTCACACGGCCAGCTGGATTGGCCAGGGAGGCCTGGAGGGCTCTGAAGATACAGAGTGGAGTTTCTGTAATGCTCTTGTGTCAGGGCCAGGCTTCAGTGTCCACCCAGAGCTCTCCAGCCATCAGGAAGGGAGAGGTGAAAGGAGAGCTCACCTCCTGCCAGACAGTCAGCTGGTCCTCCACGTCATCAGGAAGCTGCCCAAACTCCTCTGAAAACATTTCTGACAAAAGAATAATGTCTTCCCATCCCTGGTCAGACAGCCAAGAGCACGGCTTCTTCCTCTTGCTTTTCTCCAGGGAGATGTTTCCTAACCACAGAGGGAATATGCCATGTGCCACCCATGCCTCGTAGTATTGTCCATGCTGCCCAGTACTGCCCATACCACCTGGTACTGTTCACACCACACAATACTGCCCACACTGCCCAGTACTGCCTGCACCATCCTAGTAGTGCCTACGTCACCTGGGTACTGCCCATGCCAAGCAAGCAGCTGGGCACTTGGACATCTCATGCACTAGAGGAAAGGGGGGACTGGGAGGAGGGGGTGGCAGCCAGCCCTGTCCCCCCGACCCGCCAGCCTGCTGGGCTCTGCTTCGGCCTCTGTGCAGTGAAGCTGGGCCGCTCTGGGGTTAGAAGCCAGGCTGGAAGGAGGACATTGCAGGCAGTGTGGTGGTTAGGAGGCACATGCTCCCCCGTGGGTGGAGAGGGGGTGCATGTGGCAGGGCTGGTACCTTTCAAGAAGAAATCTAGCTGGTCCTGTGGGACCCGGCCCTCGGCCTGCTCGATCTTGATGGTCATGTTGAAGGAAAAGAGCAGCTTGTGCCTCTCGAACAGCCCTGTGGGGACATGGAACTCATCTGGAAACCACAGGGAGCTTAGCTTTGGGGTGGAGGGATGAGAACCCTGATGATGTGCTCCATTCACCCCTCTGTATCGCCCAATGCACAGAAGCCATCTGCAGCAGGGTGCTGCGCCCCTGGTGGCCGGCAGCAGGGCAGCGGCACAGGTGGGTGGCAGGAACCACGGCTAGGCCACAGGGGGACACGGTGGTGGCGGGCCACAGGCCTTGCCCAGGCAGCTAAAGGCGCACCCCAGTGAGTACTATGGCAGCTAAAGGCGCCTGTGTGTACAAGGCCCCTGCCTGTGTGTACAATGGGCCCCTCACAACCTGGGGGTGGGGTGGGGGGAGGAACCACCAGGGCTGTGCCTGGCTGGGTGGTAGGTGTGGGGCCTTACACTTCTGCTCCAATAAAGTAGAGTTTTTTAATATAAATTATTTTTTTCACTTCTACTGAAGTGTTTTTTTGTTTATTTGTTTTGGTTTATTTGTTTGGTTCTTGTTGCCTTGGTGCCTGTACTGGAGCTTTAACTCAGGGTGCTGTCCCTTAGCTTTTTTGCTCAAGGCTGGCACTTGTACTACTTGAACCACAGTTCCACTTCTGACCTTTTGGTGGTTAACCAAAATCATGATCCTTAGATCTCAGTCTCTTGAGTAGCTCAGGCTACAGGCGTGAGCCACAGGGCCCAGCCTGTTTTCAGTCTTAAGGTTCTACAATTCATGCATTAAGATATTTTGTATTTACCAGCAAAAATCCACTTTGCTGACATAAACTGGATTCTGAGTGTAACCTGGTATTTTACCACCCCCCTCCCGCGTGTGCACGTGTGTATGCTCAGGTGAGTTTCTGTTGGGGACAGCTGTGCCTTTAAGAGGGGACGGCCCATTTAGCCCGTCCCCCCACCTTCCGGCTTCAACCAGAAGAGAAGCAAAGCAGCCCCTGACTCTCGGCTCCGCCACGTGTGTAATGGCGGGGACCCCAGAAACCCAGTCCTTGGGGGGCTGTGGTCTCCACCCATAGAGGAAGTTCCGTGACATCACCTGATGGATAGTCCATCAAGCCAATCGTTAAGATCCAGTAGCCCCTGTCTTCTGGGGGTATAAACTGTTGGCTCCTCCTTTGAATAAACCAGAATGCCCCAGAGGCTTTCTCTGGGACACCCACACGCCCGTGTCTTCCTTGGGATGGGAAGAGGGCAGGGGTCCTGTGACCACAGGCTAACTAAGGCTACCTGTGGTCTCCGCCCCCACGATTAAATCCCTACTGGCCAGGGGACGTGAGAGAGTGAGAGAGGACCACATGGAAGAGGCAGACAAGCCCAGGACTCCCCCCACCCACGTGGAGGGGGGGGGTAGAGTGAAGCCCGGCAAGTTTCTGGACCACAAGTGACTCTCACTGGAGAGACACCCCAGGCAGCAGCGCAAGCAGGCGAAGGGGCCCGGAAGGGAAGGCACCATGGCGCCTGCGCAGTGCGCACCTGTGCACCCGTAGTTGTAGATATTGAAGGTCAGCGTGTCCATGATGTTGCGCAGGCGCTTCGCAAGGATGGAGTCAGGCAGCGACTTCTTCAGCGACAGCGCAAACACGTCCAGGAAGGCGGTCAGCGAGTACTGGTACATGGAGTTGACCAGGGCCATCTCGGACAGCACGAAGAACAGGATGGCGCCCCTCCGGGCAGCCGGCCGGTAGCCATCCCGCAGCCTGTCAATGTCCATGGCCGTCTTCTCCGCCAGCTTCAGCTTCTCTGTCACCTGAGAAAAGGGGCCAGTGACCCCAGAAACAGGAAGGCTGGGTTGGGCAGACAACGAGCAGCAAAGACAAGGCAGTGCTCCCCCAGAGAACAGCCTCCGGGGCTGCGGGGGCTGGCAGCGCCCACCTTCTCGCGAGATGGGATAGGCATTTGTGAAGTTTTGAATCCCTGTTCCCCAGCCTCCACGTGGGCTCCACCTCAACTGCAGGGCAGGCACGTGTGGGAGGCCCAGCGAGTCCAAGCCACACACCCCAGGCCTTGGGGACTACTTTGGGGTGGGCCTCTGACTTATATGGCTCCACAAATTCTCACGGATCGCCTTGAACTTGGGGAGACACAGGGCTAGATCTCTGAGGCCAAAACTGGCAGGGGATGAAGGTCCAGCCCAGAAATGGAGGGGAACTAAGTCCAGATGTGGTATTTCTAGAGCTCTGGATCTAGCCCCACCTGAAACCATCCTTGGGCTTTTCAGGACCTAACGACTTCCCTTTTGACTTATACCAGCTGGGGTTGTGTTTTTCTGTCCATCCCGGTCTCAAGAATCTCATGAAAGCCCCGGTGGAGCCCGTTCCTCAGCCGCTGTGGGCTGCGACCATGTGCTATCCCCAACCATGACGGAGCCCCGAGGCGCCGGCTACCAGGGTACCTCCATGGCCTTGGACTTGGTCTCCTCCAGCGTCTGCACCAGCTCCACATTGTCCAGCATGTTTCCCGTGGACGTGGCCAGCTCGCGGAGCAGCGAGTCCTCCA
This sequence comes from Perognathus longimembris pacificus, assembly GCF_023159225.1. Taxonomy (NCBI): domain Eukaryota; kingdom Metazoa; phylum Chordata; class Mammalia; order Rodentia; family Heteromyidae; genus Perognathus; species Perognathus longimembris. The sequence goes on along the minus strand of NC_063163.1, from coordinate 87,936,687 downwards.
GGTCCTTCAGCAGGTTCTTGTTCTCGCTCGTCTCCTGGATGAGGTGCTCCCTCTGCTCCTCCAGCTCCCGCCTCTCAAAGGCCACCAGCACACTGAGCAGCTGGTCCTCCAGGCCCTTCAGCGTGACTGCGGGCACCAGGCGCGGCCTCACCGCCAGGGCCTGGCCGGCTGCCCGCACGCCTGCCCATCCCCGCAGGGCGGCGGCAGGCCCCATCCCACCAGACCTCACGCAGAGACCTCAGAACAAAACAGCCACGCAGCAGGGTGGGAACAGAACACGAAGACCCCAGCCTTGGAGGCAGGCCTCACATGCAGGGGGGACATTCTGTCCAGGTAGGAACACCAGCGGAATCCACACCCAGGCCCCATCCCTTCTCACCCGTGTAATTGATCACCATCGCCTTGCCGAACACGGAGGGGGAGTAGCGGGGATTGGCCAGCTTGGTGTTGAGGTAGAGGCGGAAGTTGGAGTCGTAGTCCACCTCCTTGTCCCCAAGGATGATGAACTGCCGCCCCTGTGACACCTTGATGTTCTTCTCCAGGACGTTGTCGATCACCGGGTCAATGTATTCATCCACGTCGTGGAACAGGAATGGGCTGCCGTACTTGATGGACATCTCCAGCTGCTTGAGGAAGTCGGGGTCATTAAAGGAAGCCACCTGAAAGACAGGGACAGACGCTGGAGCCACCAGGCACCAGGGAGCGTGCGAGGAGCGCCAGGACAGGAGCAAGGGCCAGAAAAGTGATGAGGGGCTGGCTAGGAACCTACCATTTGTTTGTGAATGACTTCAGAAGACAGCATGGTCAGGCCCCAGAGGCCCTCTCCTAAGTGTGAGCCCCCCAAGCCTCAGTGTGTCCAGAGAGCACAAAAGTCCATAGCTGAAGCTCATCAGTGGAAAAGCAAAGAGAGATGTGACACAGCCCACAGGGGAATATTATTCAGCTGTAAAAAGGAGTGGAGCCAATGTGTGCTATAGTGTGGGTCAACTTGAACACTTGATGCCAAAGCACAGCATCCAGACACAAGAGGCCCCCAGAACTCCATCGATAAGGAACAGGCAGAACTGGCGAGTGAACAGCACTGCTACAGAATTTCTTTATGGGGTGGTAAAAAACAGTTTAAAATTGATTCCTATGACTGCAATACAATTGAGTGACTTGCTTAAAACTGGCTTATATATATGCTCTAGAAGGGGAACCAGATGGCGAGTGAATTCCATCCCCATGAAGCTGCTGCTCCTGTCCTCCCTCCCTGCCCAGAAGGAAAATGGAGGAAACATGATCTTCTCCCTCAGACGCTCCATGGTGTGTGTGTGTGTGTGTGTGTGTGTGTGTGTGTGTCAGGTTCACACTGCTCTGATGCCTAGGAGAGCCAAGGCTGGCAGAGGAGAGGAGGGAGAGGAGAAGGAGGGAAGGAAGGGGAAGGAGGGGAGGTAGTGTGCTGTCATGGGCTGCCCTGTGAGCTGGCACTGGAGACTTGGACATGAGGGCACACTGGCCGTACCCCCAGGATGTGGGGACACGCTGGCTGTACCCACAGGACACAAGGGTACTCTGGCCATATCCCCAGGATGTGGGGACACACTGGCCATACCCCCAGGATGTGGGGGGGCACATGGCCATACCCACAGGACACAGGGGTACTCTGGTCATATACCCAGGATGTGGGAGAATGCTGGCCATACCCACAGGACATGGGGTACTCTGGCCATACCCCCAGGAGGCAGGGGCATGCTGGGGGTGTCCCCAGGATTTAGGAATGCTCTTGCCACACCTCCAGGATATAGGGGTGCACTGGCCATACCCGCAGGTTGTTTTTCTCCTCCTTCCTCTTGATCCAGTTGAGCGCCTGCTGCTGCGGGTCGATGCAGAGTGGGAAGCGGCTGGCCCGCGTGGTCAAGATGCCATTCTGCACAGACAGCTCGTCGGGGGGCAGCCCCTGAGAGCCCCACCTGGAGGGACAGCCTTCCAGAACAATCTGCCCATGGCCAGGCTGCCCAGCCCTCCTCAGACTCTGAGGAAAAGGACTGCGCTGTGCCCTCACCACATCTTGGGACACCAGCCGCACCCCTCCCCCCCCCCCCCCCCCCCCCCGCCAGCTGCAGGCTAAGGTCTCCCGGACCGCATCCACACCTGCTGATCTCCACGTCATCCGTGAGCAGGCTCTCAAGGCGGAAGGGCTGACTCAGCGGGATCTCCCGCTCTAAGATGTCTTGCTGCCAGACCTCGTGCACCATCTCCTTCCGGAACTCCCAGGTGAAGGCGCCCTCGTAGCTCAGAAAGGCTGCGCAGAGCAGGCAGTCACCCAGCAGCTTCACCCGCCGGTGCATCAGCTCATCCAGGTCCTTGAGCCACCTACACAGGACAGGGAGGCTGAGCTAGAGACCTTGCCGCTACCAGGATGATACTGCACCCCACAAGCATGTGCAAACTTGTGTCAGTGAGAATGAGAGGGGGAGGGCAATGTCTCCAACAAAAACGGATTCCAACCACAAGCAGATAAATACGTGAAGAGAATCAAGCACCTGGGTGATTTAAGACCAACTAAGAACAACAGCTAAAGCGGCATTCTAGAAGAACCAGCTCAACACCTTGCTAACCATAGAGTCTTTTGGTTTTGGGGATTTTTAAGATATTCTCTCTCAGGCTGGGAATGTAGCATGCATGAAGCCCTGGGTTCGATTCCTCAGCATCACAGATGTAGAAAAAGCCAGAAGTGGTGCTATGGCTCAAATGGTAGAGTGCTAGCCTGGAGAAAAAAGCCAGGAACAGTGCTCAGGCCCCGAGTTCAAGTCCCAGGACTGGCAAAAAAAAAAAAAAAGATATTCTTTTTCTTCTAGAAAGAAAGCTCTATCACTAGTCCAGCCTTGGAAAAGCAGCGTTTTGAAAGATGGTTGAGGCCAGCCTCCAGCAGGGGGCGCCACACTCATTAACAGAATTCACTTGTCCCAAAGCTATTGCTCAGGTCCTAATGGCAATGTTTCCAAACATGTCATCTGAGATGAGACATATAAATAAGCCCAGCACAGCTCAGAGCTCTGGTCCTAGCTGATGACAGAATTCTACACAAGATAAACAAAAGGAGATGTTTATGGGGAAAGAAGGAGGGAAGGAGTAACAATGTCCAAAAAGAACCCTAATTATGTAACTCTAATCCCTCTGTATAATAACATAAAATTTTGAAGTAGATATATTAGTTTTTTTTCTTCTTCTAGAAAATACCTATGGTCTCCTAGGTTTTAGAAATACTGGACATTTAGCCTATGACACATTCCAGTGGTTTCTGTTTGTTTGGTCACTTGGCTGGTCTTTTTTTTTTTTTTTTTTTTTGCCAGTCCTGGGCCTTGGACTCAGGGCCTGAGCACTGTCCCTGGCTTCTTCCCGCTCAAGGCTAGCACTCTGCCACCTGAGCCACAGCGCCACTTCTGGCCATTTTCCATATATGTGGTGCTGGGGAATCGGACCAAGAGCTTCATGTGTAGGAGGCAAGCGCTCTTGCCACTAGGCCATATTCCCAGCCCCTTGGCTGGTCTTTTGAGACAGTATCTTGCTAAGTAGCTCAGGCTGGCCTCAAGCTCACGACCCTCCTGCCTCTGCTGGAGATGACAGGTGTGTACCACCACACTCAGCTTTGTGGTATACACTATACCATAATAATGCCAGATCAGAAGTGGAGCCATGGCTCCACTCCTGTCCCAAAGCATAAAAGACCAAGGACAAGAAAAGCCACCAGGGCCCTTACAAGTCACCTCTGTAGCAACTTGTAATGCTGGCCCTTGGGAGGGAGAAATGGAAGGATTACAAGTTTGAGGCCAAGTTCTAGGCCGGTTTGCACTGAGACTCTGTCTAAAGAAAACTTTAAAAAATAGAAATAAGCTGGGTGCCAACAGCTCACATCTATATCCTAGCTGCTTAGGAAGCTGAGATCTAAGGATCATGGTTCAGAGCCAGTCCAGGCAAACAAATCCAAGAGACTCTCGTCTCCAATTAGCCAGGAAAAAAAAGCCAAACAAGACTGCAAGGCTCTGAATTTAAGCCCCAGTCCACACACACACACACACACACACACACACACACACACACACACACGGGCTAAATAAAGGCCACCAAGAAGTCTCTACCCCCAGACAGGATTGTTTTTGGGTCTCCACAGCCCCATGCCGGGTTTAACACTTACTGGTGGCCTAATAATGACAACACCAGTAGGAAATGAATGCATTATAACGTAACTTCACATGGTTTTCAGATGAAAGAGCATGGAATGTAGAGTTCGCAGGTGACACTGGTGCGGGCGGACCTCAAAAGGTCTCCTGTGGCACCACGCACAGGGCGGCCCTGGTGCCAGGCTGACCTGATGTTTTCTGATCCCAGCCCGGAGATGAGCTTGTCAGCAGCGATGAGCCGCCTCTCCATCACCTCCGCCTCCTCTTGCAGCTTCTGCTTCTCCAGGATGGCTGCCTCGTACTTGGCACCCAAGGCTTCCAGCTCTTTCTGGATTGCAGACAGCTCATTCTGGATCCTTTCTAGTTCCCGTTTAGATAGGTAGAAATTCCGCTCCAGCCTGGCCACCTGGGTGAGGACAAGTTGCCAAATCATGAGCAAAAGGACCACAGTAGGCACCCCGTGCCCGAGCGCACGTCCACACTGTTTTCTAGTGGTGGTCGTGCACACTGGGACTACTCTACACTCTGCCAAGACATGCAGAAGAAAGGGTCAGGAGGATAGGGGGTCCACATCAGCCCAGAGTAAGAGTTAGGGAAATCCCATCTCAATAATAAACTGGGTGTGGTGTTTTACACCTGTGATCTCAGCTCTACAAGATGTAGAGGTCAGAAAACTGCCATCCAAGACTGTGTCTGAGCTACAGACTAAAAGCAATGGAGCCAGAGTGTGGCTTAGGGGGTATGGTATCTTTCTAGAACTTATACCCAGCCCTGCTGCATCCCATTTGGAAATGATACCCTGCACCTAAGTGAGCTGTTGGCGTGCTTTCCCCGTGTGCCACGTTCTCCGGTGGGAAGCTCCAGAGCACGCGTGAGGACCACGCAGAGTTCACACGCTCCAGACCAGCTGTTCTCAACAGCGGCCCATCTTGGCAATGATGGGGGGCACTTCTGGGTGACTTGGGAGTAGAGACCAGGGTTGCTGGGGCCAAGGTGGCCTCCCTCAGGAAGGAATGACCCCCAACAAGCAAAGCCCTGCACAAGATGACCCAGCCCTATTTGGCAGCCCCGCTTGGGCTGAGACCCTCTGCCTTAGTGCTAGAAAGTGATTTTGAACATTTCCCATCCTACACTTTTTGCACAGAATTTTTAAATCTTTAGGACCTCGCCTCTATTCACAGGGTCTGTAATGAGAGCTGTAACTCAGGTCACCATTTAGTGGGGAGACTTGTTGAACGTGCTCCAACTTTTCCAGTACAGAGGCGGACACATTCCTCTGACTCCAAAGCAGCCTCTGGGGGCCAGGGGGTTGTGGTGGCCTTGTGTGGGGCGTGGCCCTGTGTGGGGGCATGGCCTCTAGTGGGCATGGTCTCGTGTGGGCATGGTCTTGTGTAGAGGCATGGCATCATCTCATGGGTGTGGCCTTGTGTGGGGCGTGGTCTAAGGTGGGCCTGTGGATTCTCTTGGCAATGGGCTCTCAAACCTTTTCTCTTTTGGGCTTGATTTCTCTGAAGACGTCGCAGTAGCCCATCACGGCCTCCACGAACTTGAGCATCCCCAGCCCGGCCTTGCTCACGGCCTCCATCTCCTCAATGGTGGTATTCAGGTTCTTCAAAAGGCCTGAGTGTCAGGGACACAAAACTGGGGGGTCAGTGCCTGTGGACAAAGCCCCCAAAGGGCATGAGTGGGGGTAAGAAGTGAGCCCTGCATGTGGGTACTGACTGGGGGTGGGGTTTAGAGAAATGTGATAGCCACTGCCACCTGGGACAGCTCATGACCCTGGTGTACCCCACAGCCCTGGGGACCCCAACTGGGCACAGCACAGGCAACTAACACCCTAACCCTCTCATGTTATGTGCCGCACTCTCACCCCAGGAGCCAGCTGACAGAAATGGGTGGGGTCCGCCCACATAGTAGTTTTCAGGTGAAGGAGACCTTGGGGCTTCCCAGCTATGACCACTGAGAAAGAGCCGGGGGCCTGGGTGCTAAGAGCTGCCCGTGTGGGTGAGCAGCTCTCCTTTCATACTGCCATGGTTCTGCTTATACCGCCATGGTTCTGTCATGGTTCTCTTTGTTTATACTGCCACGGTTCTGTTCATAGCCCCATGATTCCCCTGTGGTTCTGCCTAAGTGTTGCCTAGGGCCAGGGCTCATCTCTACCCGAAGACTCGCAGCTGGCCACAGGTGATGCCATCCTCCCCCACCTATTCTCCCAGGGCCTGCAGAAGCTTTTGGGGCAAGGGAGGTAGGAGGGGCAGGTGAGGTCAGCCGGGTGCTGGGGCCATCGTGCACAGTGGGGACATGGGGGTGGCCAGGCTGAGGGCCAGCATGCAGACCCTGTCCTCTGAGAGGGGCCTCCGAGGTCCTGCTGGCCCAGTGACCAGGCACAGGCTGACCCATCCCCAGGGCACTGAAGAGAGCTGCCACTTTCTCCCCAAGTCACCAAAGGGAAGTGTTGCTTTCCTTCTGCTGCATGTGAAAGGCTTCCATGACCCTCAGGCCTACCGTGCACCCTCTTTGGTCCACTTACCCTTGATGTTCTTGACCTGGCTCTGCGTGACGGAGTCAAAGTCCATCTCCATCAGAGACCTGAGGAAGTTTGGGTCGGACATCATGCCCTTGGCGGTCTTCCAGTTGAGCTCCTTGTAGCCCTTCATGATGAGGATGCACTCGCACACCGTCTGCACCTGCTTCGGGGGCTTAGCGAAAGACCTGGCAAAATAAGAACATCAACCAGAAGGTGCCTACAGTGGTGGGAGGGGGTTGTGTGTTGGTGCCAGGGAAACAAAGGCACACACACACACATCCACACACATGCATATCAGGCCCTGTTCTTAGGGATGGAGGCCCAGGACAAGCCACCTTTCCTATCTGCAAATGAGGGCAGTGACTGCAGCCACCTGGGTACATGAGGGTCCCTGGTGTGAGTTTCCCAGGTGCTCATGGGGGTGAAGGAAGGAAGCACCAGGCAACTTGTCGGCCTGGTTACCTGATCTCGGTCACGTCTGACTTGTCCAGCTTCTGCAGCTCCAGCTTGGCCGCCTCCAGGATGGGCATGACCTCGGCCAGGGCCGTCTCGGCCTCTGCCTTCTCCACCGCAATGATCTTGTTCTGCTCCTCGATCTCCATGGCCTTCTCTTCTGCCAGCTTCTTCTTCTCCTCGGCTGTGGGTTGCAGGGCTGGTGAGCCCCCAGCGTCCCACAAAGCACGTGCAGGCCTCAGAGCTGGTTTTGAGGGGCTCAGGCAGATGTGGTGGCCTTGGACATTCCCATGAGGTGGCGTGTGGGGTCTCTAACAGCAGGATGGCTACTCTAGTCCCCACCCCATCCCATGGCCAGTCACCCCACCCTGGGACACCTCTACTCCTACCTGGTCAGGGTTGCCTGGGGACCCGCCTGCCTCCCTGTTCTGACCTGGATCTCCCTGTCTCTCTGTCCTGCTCTCCCTCTCTCCTTATCCCTTTTTCTGGGGTTCATTCAGGCCCATGTGGGAGAGTCACCCCTCTGTCACTGCAATCCATTGCTGACTGCTTGCCTTCTGGTCATCACCAAATCTCATTCGGTTGCTGGTGTCCCCGGGGCCTGTAGCCCCGACGCCTGGGCAGGGCTTGGCTCATGAGAGCAGGGCTGGAGTAAATGAGGCCCCCCTGCAATTCCTGCCCACTGGGGCCTCCGCGAACTAACTTCCTTGGGAACAAAGGGATCAGCTAGGTCGGGTTAGGGTCGCCCCGCCTTTTGAGGAGGACATGCCCCACACTGTATTTGTGGATGGTTAATGTCATTGTCCCCTAGGTACAACCAGGATGTGTGAAACAATTTCTAAGTGGGGACATGGTCAGATACAGCCGCGCACTGGTGCGCTGGCGTGCAGTGAGGAGGCTGGCCGTGATGCGGTGTTGGAGTGAAATGTCAGATATAAGCCAGGACTGGAGGGGAGCCACCTCCAACCTTGGGGCCCACTCCCCACACTCGCCTATGGCTGTGTTGGTGGCAATCTCCTCCAGCAGGGCCTCGCAGGCAGCGGACTTTTCAGCCAGCACGATCTTCTGCTCGGCCAGCTTCTGGTTGAGCTCGTCCAGCTGGATGGATGCCTCCTTCAGCTTATCCAGCCCACCCTCCAGACGCTTGCACTGAGCTGGAGATAGACACCACCACTCACATGCAGGTGACACTGTCCCCAGCAGGTGGTCCACCAGCCCTGATGACACTTGCTTGCCAGGGGAAAAAATCACTTTTGCTCCACATTGTTCATCTTCCAGTACCTCCAGCCCCACCAGGCACCAGCAAAGTCAACAGATTTCTGAAACCAGTCTCCGTGGACTCACAGCCAGGGCCCTTTCTACTGAGCCCCGTCCAGCAGAGCATGCTGCCCCCCAAGGGCAGCTCCAGGGCAAGACCCCAAAGAGCTGCCAAGTTCCTGGCCAGCACTAGGAATAGTAAGAAATTATATCTATCCACAAAGAAAGAATTACACAAGCACTCAAGCCAGGTGCAGGGGCTCTGCCTGTAATCCTAGCTACTTAGGAGACAGAGATCTGAGGATTGTGATTTGATACTCAGACAACTATAAGAGGCTCCCATCTCCAATTAACCACCAAAAATCCAGAAGTGAAGGTTTGTCTTAAGAGAGTTAGCCTTGAGCAAAAGAGCTAAGCAAGAATGCAAAGCCCAGAGTTCAAGCCCTGGTACCGGTGCATATACACACACACAGACACAGACATAGACACACACACACATGCCCTTGAATCCCCACTCGTAAGCCAATGACATGGGCTAACCATCCTTACCTATGTTATACTGAGTTTTCTCATCCAGCAATTTTGAGTATGTGTTAATAAAATCCAGGTAATTCTTAGGGGTCACATAGTTGCTGCGTCTCAATTTCTGGAGGAACTGCTTGCTAAATTCACCCACCGATTGGTGAACCAGAACAACATGCTCCACCAGGTCCTCGATGTTGTTTGCCGGGATCAGAGTATTGTCACCTGAAGGAGAGGGGACAGAGAAGCCTTTTAAAGAAGGGAGAATGGAAGTTTCTCAAAAAGTGACATGCAGAGGGGCTGGGAATGTGGCCTACTGGTAGAGTGCTTGCCTCGCATACATGAAGCCCTGGGTTTGATTCCCCAGCACCACCACAAGTGGCGCTATGGCTTAAGAGCTAGAGTGCCAGCCTTGAGCAAAAAGAAGCCAGGGACAGTGCTCAGGCCCTGAGTCCCAAACCCCAGGACTGGCAAAAAAAAAAAAAAAAAAAAGTGACATGTAGAAACTCAGGGGTGATAATGCATGCTTGTAGTCCCTGCTCAGCCAGGAGAAAGCATTCAACCCTAAACTAAAGGCAAAAAACATTGTCTGTGTGGCTCAAGCAGTAAGTGGCTCACCCAGAAAACTCAAGGCCCTGAATCCAAAAGCCCAAAACCACACACATGCTCCCTATATGGCTAACATTCAAAAAGGTTACATTAAAATATACTTGATATAGATTAAAATGTTGGTGGTACTTGTTCGCTAGGCAGGAGCTCTGCCACCAAGTCATTCCTCCAGCCTGATAATTTTTCTGATGGCAGGTTGGTATTACCAACTTTTTGCCCAGGTTAGCCTTAAACTACAATCTTCCTCTGTCTCCTGAATAGCTAGGATTGTGGGCATGAGCAGGTGCTGGTGGCACATGACTGTAATCCTAGCTACTCAAGGACAGTGCCAGCCTTGAGCAGAAAAAGCCAAGCAAAAGTGAGAGGCCTTGAATTCAAGCCTCAGTACACACACATGCGCGCGCGCACACACACACACACACACACATACATACACGACTGAGTGTGATGGCACAGCCTGTAATCTGAGCACTCTGGAGGTTACGGAAGAAGATGGTGACACAGAGCCACTCAGTTGGTTTTTATTCTAGAGAACTTAGGAGTCTCTTGAAATCCCTTTGGACTTACATCACAATAGCAATTTTTAAAAAATAACTCATTAGCAATTTTTTAAAAAATCATCCATTACCGCAGTGAATCTATGGGACCAAAATTCAAAATCAGAAAGGCAATACAAATGGTTTTGTCAGGACAAAAGTGACTTACCTAAAAATGATTTGGCAACTGCGTGCAGCGCCTGGGAGGGCCAGGGCATGAACCAGTCGATGCCAGTATTATTCACCAGACCTTGAAGAAAAAAGAGAGAAGAGAAGTCCTAAGTTCAAATCCCAGTGCCACCAAGAAAGAAAGAGAGAGGGCGTGTTATACACATGCATGTAACATGCTTTGATCAGAGCTCCCTCTTGTCATAGCCCTGACCCACCCCTTTTGAGAACGTTAGCAGGCTTCTAGTCCACACACATGCCGGCCACAGAGGGCTTGCCACCTGCACCATGGAGCAGCCCCCACCTCGCATCCATGCCCCTTTTTAGGCCCAGCTTAGCATCCTGGGATACTCAGCAGTACCCTGCATCCCTGTTGGCGGGAGCTCTGGCAGCTGTGCCCACACCCCACGCCCGTGCCCTGCTGCCCTGGGAGCAAGGCCCTGGTACCTGGGAAGTTTCTGCACCAGGTCCTCAGGGTGTCCCCGACGGGCGACATGCCCAGGACGATATGCAGGTTGTTGGCACTCTTCTTCACAAAGTACTGCCACACGGACTCCTTGGCAGGCCCCATGCCCAGTTTCAGGGCCTCCTGGCCCACCTGGCTGAGGATACCCTCCTTCTCCTCCTCAGGGAACAGTGCAGGGACCATCCCTGTACACAGATGCAGGAGCTGCCTGTCCACACCACCTCATGTGGCGCCACTCATCCCCACTCCCATGTGGAACAGCCAGCCCTGCAGGCCGTCCCGGCCTTCCAATGGCCCTTCCTCTCCCACCCACCCCCTCCAGCCTCATCCCCACAGGCACCAGAGGAGCCTCGCAAAAAAAAAGCCAGACATCCCTGCAATGCTTTACACGCACGCCCCACAAAGGGGCTAAGTGCAGTGCTACATGCCTATGATCCCAGCTGCTCAGGAGGCAGACTTCGGGGTGTTTATAGTTTGAGATGAGCTGGGGCTAAAAGCAAGGAAACCTCCCTCTCAACTATTAATCCAGCTATGGTGGCTTATGCTGTCATCCCAGCTATGAGTGAGGTGTGAATAGGTAGATCAAGGTTTGAGACCAAGTCAGGGCAAAACCGTAACATCTTGTAGAGAATCAGTTGTGGTAGAGATGAAGATGGAGTCTGGACTGAGGCAGACTTAGTAAGGTTTCACCCAGAGGTGGGGCCCTTCAACCCTCTGCAGCATGTCTGCCTCAGCTTCCCCAGCTGCAAAGCAAGGTGGGAAGACCCCGGTACCTGAGGTGAGCATGTTGTTGATGAGCTCCAGGAAGCCCTCCTCGGCCACCTGTGCGTCAGTGAACAGGAAGATCATGGTTTTGTTCTCGATCCCCAGCTTCAGGTAAAGGTTCTTCAGGTCCTCCCGGAAGGTGTTCTCACAGTAGCCGCGACTCAGCATGATCTCAAACACCTGAGGGTGCGGGTGCCAGGTCACCCAGGACACCACAGCCACCCAGGCCACTGCCACCAAAGGCCACCGCCACCAAAGTTACCCTGGCCACAGCCTCCCTACCCCCCTGCCAACTTGCATTGGACCTTTGAATTTGACACCTTCATCCCTCAGCATGGTATTCTGGTTTTCACTAGCCCGGATGTTTGCCTCCAGAAGTTGGGCACAGGGACTCACCTCATAGCCGGCCGTGTAGGCTGCCAGCTTGGCCAGCGACTGCTTCCCTGAGCCGCCGACGCCCACCAGCAGGGCGTGGCCGCGGTCCATGCGGATGATGCGGTGCACGCGGGTCAGGTGCTCCAGCGCGTCGTCAAACAGCACCAGGTTCATCTTGGTGTTGCTCTCGTTGTACTCTTCCAGGATTTCCTGGGGAGATGCACTTTACACATCACTCTGTGTGTGTGTGCTTTTGTGTGCACATGTGTGCGTGTGTATGTGTGTGTGTCCTTGTGTGCATACATATGCACACACACCAGTCCAGGGGCCTGGGTGCTATCCCTGAAATTTTTTCCTTCAAGGCTGGAGGCTCTACCACTTGAACAACAGCACCACTTTCAGTGTTTTTGGTGGTTCATTGGAGATACAAGCCTCACAGACTTTTCTGCTCAGGCTGATTTTGAACCATGATCCTCAGATCTCAGCCTCCTGAGTAGCCAGGATGACAGGTGTGAGCCACCAGTGCCTGTTCCACTAGGTATTAAGAGATGGCTCCTTATTTCAGAGAGATTAAGACTGGGGAGATTTTTTTCTTCTCCAAATATCTACAATTAACTGAAATAATGAAACCATTGGTACTTCTATGACTAAGCTGAGCTTTATCAATTTCATTCTGCTAGGCTATTTTACTTATTTTGGCAGTACTGGAGTTTGAACTCAGGGCCCTGTGAACTTGCCAGGCAGGCATTCTACTACTTGAGTTACTCTCCCAGCCCTCTTTGCTTTCATTATTTTTTAAGTAGAGTTTCTCTCTCTCTCTCTCTCTCTCTCCCTCTCGTGTGTGTGTGTGTGTGTGTGTGTGTGTGTGTGTGTGTGTGTGTGCTGCCCAGACCATCGCCCTCCTATTTTATTTTTAAGTGACAGGTGTGTGCTACTATACAGCTTTTTCTTGGTTGAGATGTGAGAGGGGCAGTCTCCTGAACTTCTTTCCCAGGCTGGCCTCAAACTGAAATCCTCCTAGCCTCCATTTAACTCCTGAGTAGCTCAGACTGTAGGAGTGAGCCACCACACGTGGCCTGGCTGCTGTATTCTGCCTCGACAACAGTGAGCCAGAGTGAACCACAGAGGTGTGAGCTGAACAGGCTCACATCCCACCCTGCAGGGGAGACATGGGCATTGTACTTCCGGGGGGGGGGGGCCTGGGCCTACCTGGAACAGAGCCTTGGCTGCCTCATAGTCCTGAATGTCTTCATAAATGCGCACCTCCTCCTCGTGCAGAGCCATACGGAAGTCCCCAAACAGAATGGGGTCCCTCATCACTGACTCCAGGTCATCTTTGAAGTACTCTTCCACCAGCGTTCTTATGTGTTGTTGCACCTGGAAAAGCAGATGAACTGTGCCAGGGCCCAGCCTCGAGGGCAGCACCCGGGGCACTGGCTGCAGAGAGGCATCGCTATCAAACAATTCACCCATGAGTTTTGCCTCAGAGACTGCGGGGTTCTCAGTAACCGCACCACCCCCCCGCCCCCGCCATGGCTTTCCAAGCCAGTGTCTATTCTGCTGCAACCGAGATCCTGTATGGGAACCCCGGGTTTGTAGGTGGTAGTGGTGGTGGTATTTTTTTTTAACACTTGTTTGTTCTGCTCTGGCTGTTCTGGGAGGAATTTGGGGGCACGCATTGAGCCCCGGCTCCGCTTCCTGCGCACTGACCAGCTCCTTGTCTGTTTCGTTGATCAGCCGGTCGTGGAAGACCCGCAGACACTCGTTCCTCCACACCCTCACCATCTGGGCCACCATAAGGAACCTGCGGGTGGACGGAGGGCGGAGTCAGCCGCAGCGCTGCTGCCTAGAGAGGCTGCCAAGGGGGCTGAAGGCAGCCACGACAGGAAAACCACATTTCTGGAATCTTATTGCCTCACCTAAGCTCTCTGGAAGCCAACCAAATTAAATGTAAATACCATAAATATCTCCCCAACTTATACTGCTCTAAGGAAGGAAAAGAATCTCTCTCTAAATACCATACATAGTAGAATCTTAGTAGCAGACACCACTTACTGGAATATATGAATTTAAAATCAGTATCAGTAAGAGCCAACACCATCTACCTCTAGTTCTAGAACTTTCCCTGGCCAAGACTGTTAGCCACCAAAATGCCTAGAGCTGCCTGGTCCCACATGCTCTGCATTCTGAAGCTGTCCAGGGCATGTGTCCAGGGCTGGATTCATTTCCCAAAGGCCCTTGACCCTGCTCTGAAGCAGCCCAGTGGAACTGGGTATGCAAATCTATGCAGACCTGAGTCCAGTTTCAATCAGAACCCATTTCTCCCTGACTTACATCTTTTCTATTCCCTGCACGACTTCTCACAACCTGTATAGCTGATGGGGGGGCCTCAGGGGTGAGAGTCTGCACAACCAAGGGCAGCCTTGGAGCTGAGGAGGGGTGAGTGCAGCCAGCAGAGCTGCCCATCCTGCGCCCACCTGACTCCAGCTTCTCCCATCCACGGACTCACAAGGCATCAGGCCTGAAGCCAGGCACTGATCTCTTCTCTTGGCTCAACATAAGCAAAAAAGTGACTTGTTCACTGGGGTTTAAGGTCAGTCCAGGCAAAAAGTGAGATCCTACATGGATAAAAAGAATCTGGGGCATGCTAGTGTGCGCCTGTCATCCCATCCATGCACAAAGTGTAAATAGGAGGACTGCAGTCCAGGCCAGTCAAGGCAAGAAAAAGCCTGAGACCTACCTGAGAAACAGCAAGGAGGTCTGCAGCACTGGCTCAAGAGGAAGAGTGCCTGCCCAGCAAGCATGAGGCCCCGAGTTCAAATCCCAGTACTGCCTAAATAAATAAACTCATCACTCTTTGCAAGACAAAACCAACCTACCGCTCCGGGTGAGTAAGGACAAGGCCATTGAAGACCCTGGAGAGATCGCGAAGGTTGAAGATGTAATGGAACTTGGACGGGGTGGGAGGCAGGTCCTGAACGATGGTTTTGTAAAGAAGTAAGGTGCAGGAGGTCAGCTTGCCGCTCACAGCTGCGATGCTCTCGTGAAAGTTCTAAAAAAGGAAGTGAGACGCCCCCACTCCCCATCAGTGGATGAATGGAGTCACAGCCATGTCACACACACACCCCCCCCGTCCTACCCCCACCCCGGGGTACTGTACCACAACCAGGAACAACACTCTAGCAGCCTAGAGAAACCTAGAAAATGGTGCTGAGTCGAAGAAGGCATGCACAGAGGCCACGTGTAAAACCCTCCATTGGAAATGCAAGGATGGCTAAGTCCATGGAGACAGAATATTCTGTGAAGGAACTAAATGCTGCAGATACTAAACTTCTATTATTTATCCTCCTGCCCAGAAGCCTTTGAGCGTGTAGACTTTTAGCATACAGACGCCAAGTTAGGAGTAAGAAAGGGACTAGCGAGGCTTGGGATGAGAAAAGCCGGTTCCCTAGAGAGAGCACATGAGCCATTATCACAATGCACCTAGCCAGCCAGGCTCTGTGGCTCATGCCTATAGTTCTAGCCTCTGGGGAAGCTGAGATCTGAAGTTCACAACTCAAACCTGGACAATGAATTCTGTGAGACTCTTATCTCCAATAAACCAGCCAAAAAGCCAAAAGTAAAACAGTAGCTCAAGTGGTAGAGTGCCAGCCTTGAATGAAAAAGCTAAGCAAGAATGAGAGGTCCTGAGTTCAAGTTCTGGTACTAGAGCATGTGTACATGAGGGTGTGTGTGCGCACGCACACACACACACACACACACACACACACGAGTGTGGGACCAGCTGTGTACCACCCACTTCAGTTTTGGGCTTTCGATCTCCCCAAGCCCCGCCTTCATCTCTCTGTCCCAGACAGACGAGGGCAGGACAGGGCAAGACGCAGCCCAGGGCCCGGATGACACAGCTGCCACTCAAGCTGGCACAGGAAACGGCCACATCACAGCTCCCAGGAGCCCCTGGCCCCTGACCCATGAAAAGTATTAATAAATTAGACTTTATGACTGCCATGGTACAAAGAAGCTTTTCCTCTGAATCAGAGAAGAAAAGCATCATCAGGGCCACCACCCCTGCCGTGGGTGTTGGGCCTGCGTGGTGTGGCATGGCATGGCGTGAGCAGCCTAGGTTGGTGATGCCCCTCACCGAGGTATGGCCAGTCAGGATGGAGGAGTAGATTAAGTGCAGAGACTCCTCAGAAGGGAAGGGCACGTTGAAGACATTGAACAGCGAGATGAACCTCGGGTCCACCTCATTGCGGCCACCCCCAGCCTTGCCCATGGCGGCGACAAAGCCCAAGTCCCGGATGCTCTTGCAGTTCAGCTCCTTCCCGCGGTCGTATAGGAAGCCTTTCTCCAGCAGCAGCTTCAGCAGCGCAATGGGCTGCTGCGTGCCGTACTCGTCCACCTGGGGGGACAAGGGAAGGCGGGCTGCCGTCTGAACCAGGTCCGTCACTCCCACACTCTCGCTCTGTACCCTGTCTCAGCTCAACGCTTCTCAAGATGTGCAGGGACATATCCCTTTGTGACATTTTAAGTCTGTCTCCCTCACTAGGCTGTAAACTCCATGAGGGCAGTAACAGCCATTCTGCGCATAGCCCTGATCCTGTGGCAGTGGCTCAGTAATGGGAGCAACTGGATGGATGATGGGTGATGGGTGATGGATGATGGGTGAGGGGTGAGGGGTGATGGGTGAAGGATGATGGGTGAGGGGTGATGGGTGATGGATGGATGGATAGATGGACAAATGGGTGGATAAATGGGTGGGTTGATGGATGATGGATAGGTAGATGGTTGAATGAACGATGGATGGGTAGATAAGTTGATAAGTGGATGGATGGCTAGATGGATGGACGGCTGGTAGATGAACAGTTGGATGATGGGTGGATGGGTGAGCACACACCCCTTCCCCTCCCCGCACACTGTCTTCTCGGGGCACCTTTGGCATATTCATGTCATCCATGAACACCAGAAGGCGTTTCCCCATGGGGGGGCCGTAAGTGTCTTTGGTTCGCTTTTCCACATTTGCTTCTAGGTTTCTCTGGATGTCTAGGGACGTGGTGCGTGAGGAGAAGTTGACTATCAGCACAATCTGAAAGGGAAGGAGGAGGCAGCAAACACCCACAGTTAATGTCTGAACAACTCAGTGTGTGTCTACCTGCTCTGTGCCCTGTGAACCCTGCTGTGGGCTGACCCCAGATTCCTGGGTGGGAAACCAAATCCCCCAATTCACGTTCGCAGGAATTGGAGCTCTTTGGATAGAAGTTGGACCCTCGTGAATGCTTTATCCCATCTGTCCAGAAGCTACAGAGAAAGCGACTTTTTAAAATACATGCATGAGGGCTAGGGATATGGTCTAGTGGCAAGAGTGCTTGCCTCGTATACATGAAGCCCTGAGTTCAATTCCCCAGCACCACATATACAGAAAATGGCCAGAGGTGGCACTGTGGCCCAAGTGGTAAAGTGCTAGCCTTGAGCAAAAAGAAGCCAGGGACAGTGCTCAGGCCCTGAGTCCAAGCCCCAGGACTGGTAAAAAAAAAAAAAAAAATACATGCATGAATACAGGCTTTCTCTGGCAGTCTGCTATGGCACTGCTGCAATATGCTGTGGAAGTCAATGCTGGCACCATGGCCACACCTGTAATCCTAGCTGCTCTAGAGGCTACCTGGGGCCAACACACACTGTGCTGGGCTGACTTGTTACACAGCTATGGGTGACTGACATATAGACTTACATTAGTGTCTTCATTCAGACCATTGAGGAAGTTCTGGGTGGTGGCAGTCTTAGAAGTGCCAGATTCACCAACAAAAAGAATGGGCTGCTTGATTTTGACCATTTGCTCCAGCATCCAAGTGGTGCGGGTTGTGTCCACTGTGTGAACTGGAAGGTGAAGGGCAGACATTAGCAGGCCCCCCCAAGACCGATAAGCATTGTCACAGAACTCCACAGATGCCAGAAAAAGCAGACATCGAGGGACAATCTAATGGACATGGAGAAAACCACTGTCCCCGCCATTGTCTCCTAGCTTCCCTGAGGTCAAAGTCCCCCATTCACAGAGCATGATTGGTGGCACATCTGCCTAGAGCGCATGAGCACAGCCACAGCCCAGGATTCGAAGCCCCGAGCTGTCTCTAGCAGGGCTCCTCTGGAGACATCACATCCAGCCTACCCACTCCTCCATGGCAGGCTTTAATCTCCACGGAGTCCTGAGAGACATGGGGTGAACAAGGAGCCCTCCCCACCAGGGAGAGGGACTGGCAGAGAGGGGCCAAGGGCCCCAAGACGAGGACCCCCGAGGTCACTGCCCAGGAGCCCACGGCTTTCCCCCACCTTGGCTCTTCTCAGCCAGCCACAGGCCTGCTCCTACACACAACCAACCCATACGTGGCCACCACTCACCCAGAATGTCAACAAATTTCCTCTGGTGGTCGTGAATGTACTCTGGGACAAGTTTATTCCATGGGATCCAGCAGTTCTTTTTGGAGTCAAAGTGGAAGTCGTACAAGGATGGAAGATGGCCTGTGGGGACAGTGGTCCCCCCTAGTGTGACTGGCATGGACACGGGATTAGTGCCAGCAATGTCCACGTGAACTAAGGTGCCTGACCCTCACACAAAGACTTATGAAGTATCCTTGCTGAGTACTTATCACTACACCTTCTTGGACAGGTGCTTAATGAGTACTCAGAATTAATGCCACTCAGTCATTTGGGACCAACATTGGCTGTTTGCTAATTTCCCTGGGAATACAAGTGTGTAACATAGAGCCCAGCCTGCCCCTACGGCTGCGGAGGGCAGGATGCAGGCGAAGGCTGAGGATTCTTGGTGCAGAGTGCTAAGTTCTACTTTTTTTTTTTGCCAGTCCTGGGGCTTGGACTCAGGGTCTGAGCACGGTCCCTGGCTTCTTCTTGCTCAAGGCTAGCACTCTGCCACTTGAGCCACAGAGCCACTTCTGGCCATTTTCTGTATATGTGGTGCTGGGGAATTGAACCCAGGGCCTCATGTATAGGAGGCAAGCACTCTTGCCACTAGGCCATATCCCTAGCCCCGGAGTGCTAAGTTCTGCCATAGAGAAGCAAGGCATGAGGTGCCCACACTAAATCACCAAGATAGGTGTGGAAGAGGTGGAAAAAGCACCAGGGGTCACAGGCAGCCCCCCTCATTGTCCCGGGGCAGATGGCATCACAGGGCCCCCTGCCACAGCTTGTGGACACGTCCCATGTACAGTGCCGGGCACCCCTTCCACAGCGTCCTGAATGTTCCTAAACCCAATGGGACCACCCACAGTGCATAGACTGGGCAACAGGAACCTCAGGAATGAAGGAAGGAATGCGGCTAGAGACAGACAGGGAGCTCAAGTAAGAAGAAACGAAGAAGCAGCAGAATGTGGGAGGGGCAGAGGCCTTCGCCCAGCCAGGGAGTGAGGGCATGGGCTGTGGCAGGCACAAGGACACGCGGAGACCCAGGCACGCACGACCATGTGCTCAAACTGGAGGTGCTCTGACCACTGTTTCTCTTTTTTTTTTTTTTAATTTGGCCAGTCCTGGGCCTTAGACTCAGGGCCTGAGCACTGTCCCTGGCTTCTTCCCACTCAAGGCTAGCACTCTGCCACCTGAGCCACAGCGCCCCTTCTGGCCGTTTTCCATATATGTGGTGCTGGGGAATCGAACCGAGAGCTTCATGTGTAGGAGGCAAGCACTCTTGCCACTAGGCCATATTCCCAGCCCTGACCACTGTTTCTTGACAGAGTACACATGCTGGGAAAGCCCATGCTGGCAGAAATATGGAAAAGAGGGTTCAAATCCTCTGCCTGTAATCCTGGCTACTCAGGAGGCTAAGATCTGGGGATCACAGTTCAAAGCCAGCCTGAGGCGCTTATCTCCAGTGAACCACCAAAAAGCTGGAAGTGGAGCTATGGCTTAAGTGGTAGAGCAGCAGCCATGAGCAAAAAAGCTCAGAGACAGCATCCAAGCCCTGAGTTCAAGCCCAAGCTCCAGGACTAGAGAGAGAGAGAACAGTAGAAAGCCCTAGGGGTGAGAAAACAGTACTCAGCAAAACTCAGTACTGACACTCAGTTCTTACCTGGCAGCTCCCCAGGCTTCGCCCAAATCCCTTCGATTTCAGCGGTGGGCAGGGACGCGAGGCGTTTGATACATTCATCAAATTTCAGCCGTCCGTCCTCCAACAGCGAGGCGCCCAGTGAACAGTACAACGCCTCCAGAAAGAAGCACTCGGTCAGGTCAGGGTCCTCGATCTCCCCCTCGAGTAATGAGTCCAGCATCTTGGTTAACTGGGTGACCTGGGCCGCAGGAAAACATCCAGCAGGTGAGCCATCACCAGGCCTCCAAGGGTCAGCTCTGTCTGACCCAGCGCGAGATGCCCAGCACGCAGGGTCTGCCATATTGGTCCAGGCTGATGTAGCCCAGCACTTGACTTTTAAGCATCCCCCAGGCAAGGCTCCCCCTTTGCCGCACTCTGCCTGGTGCCGGCTGACCCCATGGCCATGCGTGAGGTGGCACGAGTCCATCTTTGGCAGCACCGGAATCCTACCATGTTCAGGTCCGTCTGCGGGACAATGGTCTTCAGCTTCTCACACTGCCGCCCATCCACAATGCCCTCCAGGATGGCGTCCATGAGGTAGGGCACGTACTTCTCAAAGAGGTTGTTCAAATCTCTTTGCTCTGCCTAGGGGACAGAGAACCCCAGGCATTTCCAGGGGCTGTTGATTCTTCATTATTAGGTTAGCTTCTTGGGTTCTCATTTTTTGAGTACTTAGACGACTCGTGTGTGTGTGTGTGTGTGTGTGTGTGTGTGTGTGTGTATGTGAGAGAGAGAGAGAGAGAGAGAGAAAGAGAGAGAGAGAGGAGGGGAGAAGAGTGGGGCTTGTCCTTGGGGCCTCACACCTTGGCTTAGCTTTTTCATTCAAGGCTGGTGCACTACCACTTGAATCACAGTTCCACTTCTGGCTTTGAACACATTCTGAACAGCCCAGTGCTCAGCTGAAACTATGGGGCTGTGCACACAACTGAGTCAAAGCTCCTGGCAAGAACCAGGCTTCTCTTGCCTAGGACTGCAGAGTGCCATCCACAGCTGCCTGGCCCTCCGCCCTCACCCACGCCCAGGTCCTCACTGGCACAGCACTGCCACTGGCCGTGGTATGGGCCCCAGTCACAGCCATCAGAGCCATTCTCTAGCCCGCCAGTAGAAACTATCTGAAACCCAGTAAGTGCAGCTGCCATATTGTCCTCTGATTCAGGCTCAAGGTATTAGCAAGGTCACAGTCACGGTGTTCCACTACAAACCTCCCCCTGGGCCTAGCCACCAACACTACCAATAACTTTTCCATTTAGCTGATGACCAAGTTGCACCTTGTTTTGTATTTGTTGGACCCATTTCTTCCAGTAAGGTTGATATTTCAGGTTTTTAGGATCCACATAAACCATTCCACACCGAGACACGGTTGCAGGGGAGGCGTACTGCAGGTCTCCCACCTGGAGAGAGACACGGAAAACGGTTCATGCCACAGCTGTCAACACCGGGCATGCCCGAAGGCCCCTTCTCACATGAGGTTTCCCTGCAGCACAAAACCAGCTTTCACTAGTCTTTTAACTGAACATTATAATAAGATTATACATCTCTGTTATAACACTTCAACTTTTCCATTGTTATATAATCAATATGAAAATAACTATGTTATAGTATCTCTGACAAAAATAGGTTAGTATAAAGAAGAAAACAAATCCAAATCATCCCACACAGAACCAAAGAATGCATTTGTATGCTTTCCTTTTCATCATTTTTGTTATTATTAATCTAATTGAGATCAGGTAGCATAAAAATTAAGTGTATAGTGAAACTAGAAATACTGACAAACCTCTCTCTCCCTCCTTCCCTTCCCTCCTTCCCTCCTTCCCTTTCCTCCCTCCTTTCCTCCCTCTCTCCCTCTTTCTCTCAGGAAAAGGTGCAGTTCAGGAGTCAGAGGATGATATGCACAAATACAAAGGCTTACAAATTCTGTAGGCCAAAGCTAGAGTGGACAGTTAAGTCATGGCCCGCAGCTGTGAAGTCAGCAGTTCTATTATAAGCAGGGAATAGAGGGTCTTGAAGAGCAGTCTCCAGGAAAAAGGGAATCTACACAATATTTAATATAAAAAGTTTGGTTTTTTTTTAAATGAAGATAGGCAGTGGAGCTGTGGCTGAAAGTGGTGGAATGCTAGCCTTGAGCAAAACGAGCTCAGGGATAGCATCCAAGCTCTGAGTTCAAGCCTCATGATCAGAAAAAACAAACACACACACAAAAAAAAACCAAAGAAGATAAGCAAAGGCAAATGGCATGAGAGGGAGGAAAATAAAAGCAATTGCAAACTCTAGACAAAACAAAGGGCTCTAAACAGTAAACCTAGGTATAATATCCTCTTGGCTCTATATTCCCAAAATGTGAATACAGTCCACTCTTAATCAGCTTAGCAATGTAGTATTTTGAATATTTATTTAGCAATAAGTAATGGATAGTGGATAATAAATAAATCCTCACTTTCATAGTACTCAACCAAAAATGAATATAGAAACCTGAATTTTTTTTTAAAAAAAAGAAGTAGTATAGTAAGCATGTTACATGTTAGGATAATTATCAGAAGGAACAACTCAAGTTAAAAAAAAAAAGTAAAAGTAGTCAGGGTAAAAAGGGGATACAACAGTATAGAGTTGTGATCAAGCCTTCTGCACTTTTAATGGTCACCTATGCTTGATACTGGTTTAATAAACATTTTTACTAGTGTACTGAACCATTATTTCCTAAGATACTATTTATTTCATTTTTAAATTAAAAGGCTTAGCTGTGAAGTGATTTGTGATCTCTGCGTGCCTCAAAGAGCAGGGCGCAGTGGGTCTGAAGCCGGATGCGCTCGCCGTTGGCCAGGGTCAGCAGCTTGTTATCGTCCATCACAGAGTTCATGTTCTCCACCCACAGAGCGTCCACATCACCATCAAACAAGATGTACCTGCAGACACGGGGATGGGGGCCCCGGTGCTGGGGAGCTTCCAGGTATGGAACACACCAGAGCTGGCCTATTCCAATCCAACACCATCCTGTTTTTCTAGCCAGCATCCAGACAGAACACTGTCCTGCAGCCACAGGTTAGCCACAGCGTACTAAACACTGCCCGAGTTCGTTAATAATATTTAGGAATCAGGGAAGTTGGGACAAAGTGGCAGGTCTGACCAACTGCTGAGGCCCACGGGGACAGAAAACACCACAGCCCATCTCCCCACACTGCATTCTTAAAGCTGGGGCTGAGTTGGGTGAGACTCTTATCTCCAATGAACCACCAAAAAAAAAAAAAAAAAAAGATAAAAGAGGCAGAAGTGCCTTTGATGAGATGCTAGTGACACCCTCCCCTGTGGCACTTCTGTAGTCACAACCTAATCATGAAATAACTCCTGACAAAGCTGAATTTCTACCAAAGAGCAGAGCAGAGGCTCCAGGCTCCCATAGGAAGGAGTGGAGGTTCCAGGCCTCATCACTGTGGCAGAGAGCAGAGGCTCGGGCCTCTGGCATTCTCCCATGATACTTTGCACACTCCTTCTCTGGCTCACCCAGCCTCATGGTGGCAGCCTGGCATTGTGGGGACAGGCAGCCTGGCATGGTGGCTGATTCCAGGGCTCACACATCCCAGGTCTGAGTTCCTGGGGTTGGCATAACCTTCTTACTTTCTCTTGCCCTGGGAAACTAGGTAGGTCCCAACACACACCACGTGGCATGAGGCCCATTAAAATCACAGAGCAAAAGCCCCAAGATGGCCCCATGCTTTGTCTGAGGGGCACCTGGGTCTAGCCTGCATTACACATGTCCCCACATTCACCCCCATTAACATCTGCCCCCCACCCTGGCTCTGCCACTGATGAAGGTGCTCACTTGCGCTCCTTCTTATCAGTTGGCCTGTTGATCTCGCGGAAGATGTTTGACAGCACCCCATCTGTCCAGTCTCGGGTGGTGGGGTCCAGGATGCCGTAGAGCTCAATGACACTCACAGCCTTGGGGTTCAGGATGTACAGCTTCGTCATCAGCCCAAGCCTAAACCACAGGGGTGTTGTCAGCCGTGGCTCAGGCAAACACACAGGGAGCAACCGGGGCCCTGGCAAGGGGCTGGAGGCACCAAGTCTAGTGGCTTACGTGGCCCACGCTCCGACGGGCTCCCACGTGTTGCTAGGGGCTTACACTAAGTATAAAGGAGCCGTGGACATGAACACGAAGTGGAAGCACAGCTTTGCCTTGCGGCATCAGGAGTCTGACTTCCACGCATGGGGGATCTGCACGTGTGTAACACTGCATCACAGATGGAAGAGGCAACCTACGTGGGGCGTCTGCTCTGTGGGCAAACTTTATAAATCCAGTGGCTTTGCAGTTTCCTTCCTAAAGACTTGTGTGATTCATCCAAGGAGACAAGACCTCACACAATTCCGGGAATGTGTACAACAAGCTTGCCCACCCACAGCGGTGCCTTGCCACACACTCACTTAGTCTGGGCCTGACACAGGGCGTTAATGACCACAGACTTGCCGCCTCCCGTGGGCCCCACCACCATCGTCGTGTGGCGGGTGAGCATGGTCTCAAACATCTGCACCACCTTATCCACCTGTGAGACAGAAACCAGCTGCCCTTAGCTCATCTTGAAGCACGCAGAGAATTGTGACCTTACAGAATACCAAGACTTTAATCTCATTTTTTTCTAATGGTTAAGGTAGTAAAATTGGTTTTCAAGGATTCTGAATCCTCCTCCCTCTTCCTGCCAAGTGCTGGGACTCCAGGCATGCACTACCATACCTGGCTACATTTTGTATTATGTGTATCTTAGCACAATTCTTCTAAATGAGAGCAAGTGGTTGCGATGCTCCAACTTATATTATGAGCTACAAAAACTACAAGCAAAGCAGCTGGAAGGCCGCAGGAGCCCCCCACCCCCCGCCCCCCGTGTCATTCCACACGTGACCTGGACTGGCAGGAGGATGTAGCCGCTGTCCTCCAGCACCTGCTCCACGGCGTCGTTGAAATCGGGATAGCGCACGCGAGGACAGTCCAGGCCCGGAAACAGATCAGAGATCAAGCCGAGGAACAGAGGCACATCCTCAAACACAAACTTGGGCAGGTTCATGTCCCGCAGGGCTCGCATGAGAACCACGTCCTGGAAGAGCGAGCAGAGGCTGGGAGGTTTCACAGGGTATAGGGCTCATCCGGAGGCCTGCTCTGGAGCATGGCACAAAGAAATGTACATATATGACATGAGGATGAGGACCTAGGGGTCACGTGGATGGGTGGGGGCAAGGCCAGGCCAGGCAGCTCCAAGATGGAACAGCTAGGACTTCAAGTTCCAGTCTGAGCACCACAAAGCACTAGCACTGTGTACTAAGCACAGGGCACCGCCGTCATCTACCCCCCCCCCCCCCCAGCCCTGGTGTGCCAGGAAGTCCCACCTCCGGCAGGTCAGGGGAGCCCCTCTTCAGCTCGCCAGCCATCACCAGCACGGACTTGAGGGCACGGAGCCCAAAGTCGTAATGGTGCTGCTTGGACAGCTGCTCCCGGGCCAGCTTGTACAGCACTGTCATCTTCTTGGCCAGAGTCTTGTCACAGCAGAACAAGAGCCACGCGTTAGGAGGTAGAAGGGGGCCATCCTGGGGCTTACAATCCTGGCTCTATCCCCTCGAGTGCTAGAGCTGGGGACGCCATGTGTCCTGACTGGGACACCATCCACTGCAGCGTGGAATGGAGGCCCCCGAGCCAGCCACGCCACACAGGTCTGCGTGCTGGCTCCCAGTGACCCGGCTCCCACCCCCCAGAATCAAGGCATTCAAAGCAAATGCTGTCATTCCAGACAACCAGGAGGAGAGGGTGGACAGGAGGTGCCTGCACACATGCCTGTTCCAAAGCCAGGTCTGGGCACACTCGGCCGGGGACCCCTCCTGGGACCCCACCCCCCTCCATGTGACCCTGACCCCGTGTGCCCCACCTTAGCCCACAGGAAGCCCTCGGAGAAAAGCATGATCTCGCAGATCTGCTGCAGGTCTGGCACGATGACCACCACAGGCCGGAAGAGCGCCTTCACCGACTCAGGCAGCTCCGTGCGGCCCGCGTAGCCAGGGTTCATGGTGATGAAGATACCCATGCGCGAGTCCATGGAGATCTCCTGCCCTTCAAACTGGGGCCACAGGAGGTGGGGTCACAGGGGGGGTCATGGGGGATACATGGCCCGTGGCAGCTGGGGAGGGGCGGGGAGGTGGCCACAGATTTCACACACACACACACACACACACACACACACACACACACACACACACACGGGACACGGCACGCCTGCATCCTGGCCCCCCATCACCTGGAAGGTGGTGAGCTGGTGGATGAGCGCATTCCGGATGGTCTGGATCTGGGAGGAGATGACGGACAGCACAGAGGCATCGATCCGGTTGAACTCATCGAAGCAGCCCCACGCCCCACACTGGGCCAGGCCAGAGAAGATCTTCCCCACAGCCTAGGGTGACAGAAGACAGTGCCAGCCCTCTCCTCACATCTTCTAGCTCACACAATGTGGCAGGCAGATGGCAGCCAGCAGCCAGCCGGCCTTCACTCACAGATCTTTCTAGCAAGCTTTCCCAGGTCTCTCATGGGTAATGCTTACTCCAAATCTTATAAATCAACATTTGTAAACCAGGCACTAGCGGCTCACACCTATAATCCCAGCTACTCAGGAGTCTGAGATCTAAGGATCCAGGTTCAAAAACAGCCTGGGCAAGAAAGTGTATGAGACTCTAATCCCTAATTAACCAGAAAAAAGCAGAAGTGGAGCTCTGGTTCAAGTAGTTGAGTGCCAGTCATGAGCAAAAAAAAAAATCCAAGTGAGATCATCCAAATACAAGCCTTAGTGTGTGTGCACACACACATGCACACACGCCCAAATGTATGTGCTGTGTGTGTAAACCTACTGATTTCTGGCTTTTCTTGAAATGCTGAAGGTCTAGCACTATGGGTCTGCTCTCTCAAGCCATGATAATGAACCGCGACTGAGCGAGCTGGAGCCTGATTCTCTAGTCGGCCACACTCCCCATTGTCTGTCACACTGCTCTACAACCCCCCTAGCCACGTAGGAGAGTGAGCTCAGGGCTCCTTAGCTACTACCAAAACAGGTATGTCCCATCTCTTCGATGGCCTCCGCCCGCCTCCTCTGCGTTTCTGCAGAACAAGGCTGGCCCGATGCCAGGCAGCCTTACCTTGTAATCCATGCCTTCACCACAGTTGGTGACGACACACAGCAAGCCCAGTGCTTTCGCCAGGTCTTTGGTGGTCTCTGTCTTCCCGGTCCCTGCAGGGCCAGCGGGGGCCCCTCCCAGGTACATGGACAGGGCCTAGGAGCCAGGGGCAAGACACATGTCTCCTGACCACACGAGGAAGCAGTGTCCCTTCCAAATGTCATGTTCTGACTGTGACAAAATGTACACACACACACACACACACACACACACACACACACACACACACCACACATTCGGTATCACATATCAACTTGACAGATTAACAGTTGCCCAGATGGAGGCCAGGCACCATAGTACACGCCTATAATCCCAGCTACTCAAAAGGTGGAGAGAGAAGGATTGAGGTCTGAGGTTGGCCTAGGCAAAAGCATGAGACTCTATCTGAAAAAATAAATCCAAAGCAAAAGAACTGGGGCATGGTTCAAATGCAAGAGCCTTTGCCTGAGAACATGAGGGCTTGAATTCAAATCTTAGTAATGTGGTAAAACATTATTCATGGCTCATCTGTGAAGGAGTTTGGAGTGAGGTAGGCATTTGCAGTGGAGGCAGAGTAGAGTGGAGAAACTCCTAGCAAGGGTGATGGCGGGTGTCTAGTCCCTGGAGACTGAAGGGACAGAAGGCCAAATCCAAAAAAAGAAGGCCAAATTCAGCCTCACCCAGTCTCCCAAGCCCCACAGGCTGGCCAGGGCTGGGGCCTGGTGTAAACCAAGGAGCTGGGAGCTCAGAGACATCCTGTGCCCTGCCATGCCCTGGAAGAACCCGGTGGTCCTGGCCCTGGCTGTGGTTGCCAACCACTGGCACTATCCCAGGAGACACTGTCACCCTCAAGCTGAGCCGTGAAAAACACCCAGAGTAAAAGCCACTGGACATACAGACGAGGTGCACTGGACTCAGGGGTCACTGCCTCCACCCTACACCTCCTCCCCCCAGCCATTCTGCCTGTCCCCATGCCCCGTGGTGACGGTCCGCCTGGCTCACCTGTGTGAGCGTCAGGTAGATGCGGTCGGTGAGTGGCGTGATGACCAGGCGCCCATTGAGGCCCATGTACTCGTAGCCATAGCCGAAGGTGCCAGTGCACTGACGGATGTTCAGCTCGTCCGGCTCCCGGTCCCAGTAGAAGCGCAACTGGCTCTCCCACTCGAACTCCTGTGCCTCGAGGATGCTGGGCAGACACAGAGGAGGAGGAGGAGGAGGAGGAGGAGGAGGAGGAACTGAGCCCTGCAGGAAGCACAAGAGTCTGGGCTGGTGCCCCAGCCCTTGCCAGGGACTCACCTGCTCCTTATGAAGGAGTCCACAATGTCCCTGGCGTGCACGTCGATGATCAGCACAGTGTTGTATTTCTTGCGGTCGTTCTTGCTCAAGGGCAGCGTGATCCTGGTGACCAGCTCGTCAATCTGCTGGTGCATCTTCTTGCCATAGGTCTTCATGGCCTGCTTGTCGCCTTTCTGTACCTTGTTGAAGACATCCTCCACCTCCCACGTCCACCACACCTGGCTGGCAGCCAGCACCACCATACCTTGGTACAGGAGCATCCAGTCGACTCTGGGATAGGGGTGGAAAACAGAATTTACTTCTCTGAGGCATAGAATGGGAGCTCATGCCCGTAACCCCAACTACTCAGGTGGTAAAATGCAAGATGGTTTGAGGTTGGAGACCAGCCATAGCAAGAGTTACTAAGACACCTCCCCCCATCTTAACTAAGAAGCCAGACTTAATGGCACATGCCTGGAACCCAAGCTAAAGCTATACAGAGCCTTGTGGCCCAAGGCTAGCCCTCTGCAGCATCTAGAGGTACTATCTGAAAAAGTAGCCAAAGGACAAAAGGGCTGGGTGCCTGACTCAAGTGGTAGAGCACTCACAGATGCAAGGCCTTGAGTTCAAAACACCAGTACCACCCTTTTGAAAAAATGTATTACTTTGTGCTGGAATAGGAGACACAACTTCACATATGAAATGACATAAGAAATAAGAAAGGTCTAAAATAGACCTCTCAGTAGATCACAATAGCTCAAAAGCTATGTATGTATGATCATATAAGACAAAGATAAGCAAACTCTATTGCTGACGTTATATTTAAAGTTCTAGGTGAATTTCCTTTGGCGTATACCACGTGGTTACTGTATATGATTTTGGTACACTAGGTATTGTATATATGCCTACCTGATCTAGGGAAGGGAAAGAAAAAACGAGGGTGTAAGATATCACAAGAAATGTACTCACTGCCCTATTACGTAACTGTACCCCTTTTGCACAACACCTTGTCAACAAAATTTAATTAATTAAAAAAAAGAAATGACAGTGAGATACTAGCTACATAGTAAAATACCAAAAACAAAACAAAATTACAAAAAACAACAACAACCCTTGCAGGTTCCCTACAGCATAGCAAGATGCCAGATTACTTTTTAAATATTTCTTCAAGGGTTTTCTGGGTCACTTTGCACTGCTGGGGTTTAAGGAAAAAGGGAAAGAACTCCAGCAGGGAAGCAGCTCACCTGAGCCCAGACTTCTTGGGGACCCAATACCTTCTCCTTCCCTTTCTGATCTGACCAGAGTTGGGGAGTGCAGGGATGGGGGGCCTGTCATGTTACATCTTGATTTTCTCATTTTCACAGGCCTGCCTTGAGGTTAGCGGATACCGAGAAATTCCCTTTCTAATTAACTAGAAAAAAGCTGGAACTAGACCAGCTCTGCTGGTCAAGCAGCACAGTGCCAGCCACAAGTGAAAGAGCTGAGTGAGAGTGTGAGGCCCTGAGTTCAAGTTGAGGAGGAGGAGGCAACAATGACAAAAAAGAAGAGATGGAAGACCTCATTTGAGGTTGAGGGCACAGACATGGAAAAGCACAGGTATGATCCCAACAAGACTGTCTCAGAAGCAAGCAAACAAACAAGGCATGGAGTGTAGTTCAAGTGGTAGAATGGTAGGGGCTTAGCAGGGAAGTTGGGAGGGAGGGAGGTTAGGAGGGAGACAGGACAGGCAGGAGGGAGGGAGGGAGGGAGGGAAGGAAGGAGAGAGGACACCTCTGTGCCTGGGGACTCTCACCGGCCGCGGTCCGCGCAGTAGCGGAAGATGGCCTCCTTGGTGATGAGGCGGTTGGTCCTCCTCATCTCCACCAGCACAGCCGTCATCCAGTCCTCCACACGTCCCTCAGCCCGGACAATCTTCCGGAATTCCATGACCTCCCCTTCGGCAGAGATCATGGCGGACACCAGCTTCTCCCCGCTCTCCCCGTCGTTGAACTTCAGCAGGGCAATGTTGTCATACATCTGCAAGACAGTGTGATGCTGTGAGGGCGGCTGACCCCCAAGTATCCAGCACTGGACGAGGAGCTGGGGTAGACACGGGAAGGGATGGGGAGGCAGACTCTCAGGGGCCCACTGACATGGAAAAGGATGCCCAGAGAGGTACCAGAACTTGCCCAAGGTCACACAGAAAATGGCTATGGGCTTGAACCCAGGCAGTCTGGATCAAGAATCCATGTGCTGGGGCTGGGAATATGGCCTAGTGGTAAAGTGCTTGCCTCATATACATGAAGCCCTGGGTTCAATTCCTCAGCACCACATATATAGAAAAAGCTGGAAGTGGCACCATGGCTTAAGTGGTAGAGTGCTAGCCTTGAGCAAAAAGAAGCCAAGGACAGTGCTCAGGCCCTGAGTTCAAGCCCCAGGAGTGGCAAAAAACCAAACAGAAAAAAAAAAGAATCCGGGGCTGGGGATATAGCCTAGTGGCAAGAGTGCCTGCCTCGGATACACAAGGCCCTAGGTTCGATTCCCCAGCACCACATATACAGAAAATGGCCAGAAGCGGCGCTGTGGCTCAAGTGGCAGAATGCTAGCCTTGAGCGGGAAGAAGCCAGGGACAGTGCTCAGGCCCTGAGTCCAAGGCCCAGGACTGGCAAAAAAAAAAAAAAAAAGAATCCATGTGCTGAACTGTGGATTTGCTCTCAGTCACCTACCTGTCTAGAGCATTCATCTGTGTGCATTTTTGTATTTTTTTTTTAAGTTTCTCAAAAAAGGAACACAAGTTTTTGGGCTGTGGAAGGGGAGCCCTGGTGTGATCTCATGCAAGGCGATATGGCCTGGTCCTTGGGTTCCATTAAACATCATTCCCACTCCATCCTCCTCCATTGTCCACCAGATAGAAATTCACTGCCAAGAGTAGGCTCAAACAATTCAGTCACAAAGAGTGACCCACAGAGTTCCCTGTGTGAGCCTGATGGGTTGACCTTGGCCTGAGCCCTGCCTTTGACATTGTACTCTGATCATGATCTGTGTCCTGACCTTGATTTGTGGCCTGACCTTGATCATGTGCTCCTGCACACACAGCGGGTCGCTGTTGCCCAGGATGCTCAGCAGCTCGTCATCGGAGATGAAGAAGAACCTGGGGAAGGCATTCCTCTTGGAGTCCAGGTAGTCGTTGAGGCTCTTCTGACACTTTTCCAGGCCGTCGCTGATGTTCTCCAGGTCACTGAGACGGTTAGGGGCCTCGCAGCACCGCTTGATCACAGGGTCCTTCAGGGTCTCAGCCATGATCTGTACACAGCAGGGAGAGAGCAGTCATCCGAGGCCGGCCGGGGCCCTGTCCTGACAGAATAGCACCAATTGGGGTCAGAAACAGACCAACAGCCATGCAGGACCGCAGTGGGGAAAGCGCCAAGAGCCAGCAGGCACCAGATCATCATCCTTCCAACCCTGTCACTCCATGCACACCAGCTGTGGACTCCACACAGAGGCACCTCATTTCTGATTCTGTTTTCCATCTGCCCAGGTGGGGCCTTCAGTCTATTTTGTTCTCAATGCCCCCCTCCACACACACATTCTAACAGTGCTGTGTGCAGTAGGTGCTCCACCAATGCTGTGGAAGAAAAGAAGCCAGAATTCCCACTGTGGGCGCCTGTATATACAGAGCATCTTCCTGCTGCTCATTCTTTTTCTTTTGTTTCCTTCTCTTTTGTGGGGGCTTGAACTGAGGGCCTGGGTGCTGTCCCTAAGTTGTTTGGCTTAAGGCTAGCACTCTACCACTTTAGCTACAGCACCACTTCCAGTGAATTGGTGGTTCACTGGAGATGAGTCTCACAGACTTTTCTGCCTGGGATGGCTTTGAACTGCAATCCTCAGATCTCAGCCTCCTGGGTTGCTAGGATTACAGGTGCGAGCCACTGCTCCCAACTCAAATACTTTTATAAAGGGGGTGGGGTGGGGACCCAGAAAAGCTGCTGTCATTTGCCAGCAAACCAACTGTACAAAACATATTAAAATGACATCTAATGACTGGAAGCTCAGAGCCCACAGCGTGCTCTGCCCCCACCCTTTCTCCCATGTCCCACATTGCCACAGACGGCCACTTGCCCGTTTAAACACTCTGTCGATGTTGTCAAACTTTTTGGCTTCTTCTGGAAGCTGTGATCTTATGTCTCCACCGATGAAGATGCTCTCGAGGTACATCCACTTCCTCTGAACCAGCATCCAGATCTGAAATGGTCCAGGTCGTGTCACAAGGGTGAAGGGGGCAGGTGTTGGGGGACCCTGCCACATTCCACGGCACCTCGTGTCCATACTTCTTCCCTGGAGCCTCTGTTACCAGCACCCATCTGTGACCCCAAACCCAGTACTGGAGGTGGGGGGCACCGTCACGTGCCTGTCAGTAGAGTACACTGTCAAGGAAAGCTGATCCTAGAAGAATGCCCTAGGCCTAGGGTCTGTACCCGCTGTGGTTGGCACAGCCTGACATTACATTCCCTGCAGGATAAGGGGGACTGAGCTAAAGGAATTCTCGAGAAAGCACAGCAAAGCATGTCAGCCTCCACGGCCAGGCCCAAGAGGGGACGCTGGTGGGGAAACTTGTACTTCAGGGATAGGCCCCAAACTAAGTAAAATGAACCTGAGCTGTCCTTGAGGCCTAGGCTAACACAGCGCACTCTGGAGGAAGCCACCAGCACCCCTGTGGAGACCTCGGTGGCCCTACACAGCCAGGCCCCATGGAGAGACAGCAGCAGCTGATGGTACAGTGAAGCAAGCGCGGGAGGAGGGGGACATCTCCACATGAGATGCACTTGAAGAAAATCAACCACCCAGAAAAAAAACCCACTCGCAAGGGCCAGAAGGCAGACCTTGAAGAGAAGTCTCGACAGAGTGGGAGAACCCAAAGAGAGCTTTGAAATCACTGTGTCTACAGTAGCTGCCCAGGAGACCACAGACATTAACCCATGCCCGCAACAAGAACAGGACCGCAGTAAAGAGGACACACACACACACACACACACACACACACACACACAGAGGAATTTTAGAAATGAAAAAACACATTGACTAAAATAAACACGCAAATCAACTCCTCAACCATATACTGCTCCTCCAAAAGAAATCAAACGGGCATAAAGGAAGGATGGCTGGCTCTGAGCACAGACATTCTCCTGCGCCGGCCTCCCCCCGGGCCTGAGGCGCTGCCCTCTCACCTCGATGACCTCGCCTATCAGCGACAGTGTCTTCTCCCACTTGTGGACAGTCTGCAGGAAGGGCCCCACAAATCTGCTCCCCGAGATGCTCTGCAGGTTGACAGTGTTGTCGTCGAGGCTCTGGATGATGTCGTCCACGGACCCCAAGACGTAGCCACGCTCCTGCACCCCCTTGTAGTATTTGACCACGGTGAACTTCATGTTCTCCCACGTGTCCAGGATCTCTTTCACCGCCTGCACAGGAACGGAGAAAACCTCCTTCACACCCCAACACTGGAGAAGCAGAGTCCACGCTGGCACCCAGTTCCCCCCACCAAGTCCTGGCTTAGTGTGCTGAAAGCCGGGGGGCCCCTCATGGGGATAAAAGTCGTCCATTAGCCAGGCAGGCAAGTGGGGTGCATGCCAGGGGCTGGGGTCTACACTGTGTCCATGCCACAATCAAGCAGCCATCATCAATGTGTGCGTAAGTGTACATGAACACGTGTGTCTGTGTACATTTTGTGTAAGCCTGTGTATCTCTAAAATACATTCATGGGAGTATTTTGTTTGTTTGTTTTTTGGCCAGTCCTGGGGCTTGGACTCAGGGCCTGAGCACTGTCCCTGGCTTCTTCCCGCTCAAGGCTAGCACTCTGCCACTTGAGCCACAGCGCCACTTCTGGCCGTTTTCTGTATATGTGGTGCTGGGGAATCGAACCCAGGGCCTCATGTATACGAGGCAAGCACTCTTGCCACTAGGCCATATCCCCAGCTCTCATGGGAGTATTTTGAAGTGCCAGACTTTGAAGTCAGGCCCCATTTTACCACGTGAACCCCATTTTACCACGCGAACCCCACTTTACCATATGAACCTGAGATAAGCAGGCCCTGTGAGCAGACCCAGGACAAGCCCATTAGGGCCCAGTGGGTCTAGAACTCTAACCGCTGGGAATGCTTAACTCTGACCACCCCTAGAATCGAACCCTGAGCCAATCAGATTTGTACCTGTATCCTAATCTTGCTTGCTTGAACACCTGATTGTTGTAACTTTGTTCTTTGCCTTTATAAGCCCTGTGTAATCACAGCTCGGGGCTCCCTCCTAACCTCCGCTGTGTCGGTGGGTAGGACGAGGCCCGAGTTGCAGCTCGCTTGAATAAAGCCTTGCCTTGCTTTTGCATTTCGGAATGTCTGAGTCTCAGTGGTCTTCTTGGTGGTGGTTTCGCGACTTGGCACAACAATTTCATGTGTGTACATCGTGAGTGCAGGTGTGCAGAGATGTATACATGTATATTCATGCATTACAAAGATACTTTGTGTGCCAGTCTTGGGGCTTGAACTCAGGTCCTAGGCTCTGTCCCTGAGCTTTTGTGCTCAAGGCTAGTGTTCTATCATTTTAGCCACAGCTCCGCTTGCAATTATTTTTGGTAGTTAATTGGAGCTAAGAGTCTCACAGGCTTTCCTGCTTAGACTTAGAACTGCAATCCTCCGATCTCAGCCTCTTGAGTAGCTAGGATTATAGGCATGAGCCACAGAGCTTGGCTTATTTTATTTTTGAGCTAGCATATATTTGTAACATGAGAGGGTTACATTTTATATTTCCACAAATGCAACTCTGAGAGCTCGCCTTGAATTTTTAAGTAGGAAAGGATATTCAGTAAAATGTTAGTAACAACAAACAGTACAAGAAATGTATCCAATGCCTAACGTATGAAACTGTAACCTCTCTGTACATCAGTTCGACAATAAAAATTTAATTAAAAAAATGTTAGTGACTAAGTGACAAGATTGTTAGTGAATTTTCTTTTTAATTTTTTTAACTATGAATATCCATTACTTCTATAATAAAAAAGCAGAAAGTGAAGCTATAATTAGGAACAATACAAAAGTTAATTGAACCAGGCAACGGTGGCTCATGCCTGTAATCCTAGCTACTCGAGAGGTTGAGATCTGAGAATCATGGTTCAAAGCCAGGAAAGTCCATAAGTCTGGCAGGAAAGTCCATAAGACTCTTAGCTTCAATTAGCCACCAAAAAACCAGAAATGGTGCTGTGGCTCAAGTGGTAGAGTGATGGCCTTAAGTTAAAGAGCTCAGGGACAACGCCCAGGCCCAGAGTTCAAGCCCCAGAACTGACAAAAAAAAAAAGGGCGGGGGGGAAGTTAATTGAAACAGAAGTTCAATTTCTAGAACATTTTTTTCATTTCTCAAACATGACAGGTACCAGAGTGAATGATGGGTTTTCTCTTTCCATGAAAAGGCAGGCCTCACCTGGCATGGTAGCACACACCTATAATCCTAGCACTTGTGAGAGGGAGGCAGGAGGATTGTGAGTTCAAGGCCAGACTTGGCTAAACAGCACTGTCTCAAGACACCAAGGACCAAGGGTGTAGCTCAGTGTTTGGGCCTTGGGCTCCATCTCATCCTGGAGAGGAGCGGGAAGCAGCTGGGGAGAGGGGAGAACCCAGACCCCAGCCTCTCTCCCTTTGGATTGGTGCGGGGCTACCTTCTCAATGGCAACCTCTTTGACGGCGGCTGTGACAATCTCGTTAAGGACATCCGAGTGCTTGTGGAGCTCCATGGCAAACATGTTCTCTAGGGTGAACGTCTCCGTCATCTCAAAAATGACTCCAGTCTTCTCCATGAGCTCCTTCCAGTGCCTGTGGGGAGCACAGGGTGGAGACTGCCAGGCTGCGGGTGCCCTATCACCTGCCATGACCCACCACGACCCACCCACTCCACCCAGCCCACTGTGGACCCCTCCCATCCCCCAACCCAACCAGCTGCGGACCCCTGCCACCTGACCCACTGCTGACCACCCCACCCCCTGACCCACTGCCAAACCTTCCACCACTGCCGACCCCACCACCACCTGACCCGCTGCTGACCCCACCACCACCTGACTCACTGCAGACCCCCTGACCCGCTGCCAACCCCTGCCACCTGACCCACTGCCGACCCCACCACTACCTGACCCACTGCCAACCCCTGCCACCTGACCCACTGCAGACCCCACCACCACCTGACCCACTGCTAACCCCTGCCACCTGACCCACTGCTGACCACTGCCACCTGACCCACTGCCAACCCCACCACCATCTGACCCACTGCTGACCCCTGCCACCTGACCCAATGCCAACCCCACCACCACCTGACCCACTGCCAACCCCACCACCCAACCCACTGCAGACCCCACTACCACCTGACCCACTGCCGACCTCTGCCACTTGACCCACTGCAGACCCCACCACCTGACCCACTGCCAACCCCTGCCATCTGACCCACTGCTGACCACTGCCACCTGACCCACTGTCGACCCCACCACCATCTGACCCACTGCCAACCCCTGCCATCTGACCCACTGCAGACCCCACCACCACCTGACCCACTGCCGACCTCACCACCCAACCCACTGTGGACGCCCCATCACTCAACCTGCTCCAGACCCCAACACCAGACCCACTGTGGACTCCCCAGACCACCCGACTCTGACTCCCTCATCACTCCAGGACCAGCCTGGCCATGAACACAATGTCTAAGGCAAACTTCCTGCAGTGGAACTGGGAAATCCTGGCTGTGCCTACACCTCTTGTCTGGGAGTTATGGTGCTCACACTGCCAGTCGAGCTGAGGCTTGCTCCCAAGCCTTTGCCAGTTCTAGCCTGGGCCCCACTCCACCTACCTGTGCCTCCTGCATAGCAGGGTGATAGACATCACCCAGCTTACTGCTTGAGACGGGAACCTGCTAAACTGTGGCCTCAAACCACCCTCCTCCCCATCTCCACCTCCAACATAGCTGGGATTACAGGCGTGAGGCACCCAACTCAAGCTTTTTTTTTTTTTTTTTTGCCAGTTTTGGAGCTCATGAACTTAGTGCTCACATTCTCACCTGGCTTTTTAGCACATGGTTGGTGCTCTACCACTTTAGCTATGCTTCCAAACACAGTTTTGTGTGGGTTAATTGGAGATGGAGTCTTTTGGGCTTTTCTTCCTGAGTTGTCTTTGAACTTTGAACCTCTAGATCTCAGCCTCTGGATTACAGGTGTGAGCTGCTATGCCCAGTTCCAGCAATTAAAATTAAAAACATGAGGGCTGGGAATGTGGCCTAGTGGTAGAGTGCTTGCCTCACATCCATGAAGCCCTGGGTTCAATTCCTCAGCACCACATATA
Source organism: Perognathus longimembris pacificus (assembly GCF_023159225.1). Classification (NCBI taxonomy): domain Eukaryota; kingdom Metazoa; phylum Chordata; class Mammalia; order Rodentia; family Heteromyidae; genus Perognathus; species Perognathus longimembris. Next base: position 87,898,959 of record NC_063163.1, on the reverse strand, counting down.
TAGAAAAAGGCAGTAGTGGAACTGTAGCTCAAGTGGCAGCGTTCTGACCCTGAGCAAAAAGAAGCCAGGGACAGTGCCCAGGCCCTGAGTTCAAGCCCTGGGACTAGCAAAAAAAAAAAAATTAAAAACATAAATGAAGGGCTGGGAATATGGCCTAGTGGCAAGAGTGCTTGCCTCCCATACATGAAGCCCTAGGTTCAATTCCTCAGCACTACATATATAGAAGATGGCCAAAAGTGGCACAGTGGCTCATGGCAGAGTGCAAGCCTTGAGCAAAAAGAAGCCAGAGACAGTGCTCAAGCCCTGAGTACAAGCCCCAGGACGGGCGCCAAAAAAAAAAAAAGGACACGAAAACATAAATGAACATAGGCTGGGGATATGGCCTAGTGGCAAGAGTGCTTGCCTCGTATACATGAGGCCCTGGGTTCTATTCCCCAGCACCACATATACAGAAAATGGCCAGAAGTGGCACTGTGGCTCAAGTGGCAGAGTGCTAGCCTTGAGCAAGAAGAAGCCAGGAATAGCGCTCAGGCCCTGAGTCCAAGCCCCAGGACTGGCCAAAAAAATAAAAAATAAAAAATAAATGAAGCCAGGCACAGGTGACCCATACCTCTAATCCTAGCTACTCAGGAGGCTGGGATTTGAGGATCATGGTTGAAAGCCAGACTGAGCAGGAAAGTTTATGAACTCTTATTTCCAATTAACTACCAGAAAACCAGAATTAGAGCTGTGGCTCAGAGTGCTAAGCCTTGAGTTAAAAAAAAAAAAATCTCAGGGACAGTGCCCAAGCACTGAGTTCAAGCCCCACAACCGACAAAAAAAATTAAAAAGAGAGAGAATGGAACAGTACAACTGTAAAGACCATTTTACACCTGATGGGATTTTTCTCTTAAAGGAACCCTTCAGGAACCCTCAGGAACCCTTATTGTTTGTAGAAACAATATCTTAGAACTCTCTCTTACAATATTTATAGTCCTGCCTCTGCTGAAATCCTATTGATCACAAGAGCCAAGCAGGGGAATGTTTTAAGCTACCGCTCCTCCTGCACGTGCCCACGGCCAGCCCAGAAGCAAGAACAGACCAAACCTGTCTCTCAGTGCCTCATGCTTCAGGTCGAGGAGCAGAGGGATGGACTCCTTGAACGCCTTCATCCTGGCTTCTAGGTGGTAGGCCACGGACAGGCTGCGCACGGGCCGCGGCATCTTGCGGATGCTCTTCAAGAAGCCATCAATCCCGTCCTGGAGGAACTGCACGTTCAAGTTGGCCCAGAGCGTCTGAGACCATTCTTCCTTGGCAGCCTGCAAATGCACAAAACATGGGTCCAGCCTAGGTGTGGTGGCTCACGCTTGTAATCCTAGCTGCTCAGGAGCAGCTGATCTGAGGATCTAAGTTCAAAGCCATCCCAAGCAGGAAAGTCCATCAGACGCTTATCTCCAATTAACCACCAAAAAGCCAGACATGGTGCTGTAGCTCAAACAGTGGAGCATCAGCTTTGAGTGAAAAAGCTAAGGGACAGAGGCCAGACTCTGAGTTCAAGCCCCAGGACCAGCACAAACAACTACAACATGATCCTACTTGGTTAGGATGAAGAGAAGACTTTGTAGGATGGGAGCGTAATTCAGCAGTAAGGCGGCTATCTAGCAAACACAAAGCCCTGAGTTCAAACCGCACCACAAAAAAAGAGAGGCAGAGGAGGCTTTCTGTGTTCTAATTTCCTCAGATTGCATATTAAAAAGTTCTTCCTTACATCACACTTACATAACTTCTTTACATTGATAACCTCTGACCACCTGGTGATGTCTCAAACATTTTGGGATTTTTTTTTTTTTTAATGAACTCTGGGAGTCACTACCTCTCCTCCGCAAAAACGTGACCCAGCCTCGTGGAGGCCGCCCTGAGGATTAAGGTCCTTCTTGGGGTCCTGAGACTGCCATGCCCCTCTGCCCCTCACCCTGCTACATGGGGAAACTGAGGTAATTCTTCCTTCCTCCTGCAAGCAGCTCTGATGACCCTGTCAGTCCCCAAGATGAGGTCACTAGTTGACCCTGCCAGACAGGGTCCCTCTGCTCCCTTCCCCCATACCAACCAGGCCCCTGTCCTGGAAGGACTATGAATTTTTATTTTTATTTTTTTTGCCAGTCCTGGGCCTTGGACTCAGGGTCTGAGCACTGTCCCTGGCTTCTTTTTTGCTCAAGGTTAGCACTCTACCACTTGAGCCACAGTGTCACTTCTGACTGTTTTATATATGTGTGGTTCTGAGGAATTGAACCCAGGGCTTCATGTATACAAGGCAAGCACTCTTGCCAGTAGGCCACATTCCCAGCCCAGGACTACGAATTTCTATCTGATAGGAATACCTAACGGCAGACAAACTCATGCACCCTACAACCATCACTCTGTTCCCTACCCTGTCTGCTTTCCACTTCCTTGATAAGAAAAGTCCTAGGGAAAGCTGTCTAGAGTAAATGTCTTGTAGACACTTCTTTAAGGATTCCCTGGCAAAAGAAGCTACACAGACTCATCCCAGAAAAACCTAGCCTCAGTGCATGGGAACAGGCCCCAAGGTGCCTTGAGACCAGGGAGGCAAAGTGTGATCTATGGGGAACTTCCTGCCCAAATTATCTGGGGCAGCAACAAGAGCAGTGGATCCTGAGACTGGGGACAGAGGGGAGCGACGGTCAGGACACAAGCAACACCCAAGTGACTACCACCAAAGACACGAGGAGCCTTCCTGGACCACCAGCCCAGGAATGCTCACCTTTAAATCCCTGTAGATGTCGTAAATCAGCCGCAGGCCGCTCATCTCCTTCTGTACTTTCAGAAGCTCCGGGTACATGGTAATGGGGAGATCAAAGAGCTTCTCAGCATTGGCCAGCTCCTGGCGGTTCTTTTCGAATTTCGCTAGCTCTCTTTCATAAGTGCCTAAAAGGTCGGCTCCTAAGAAATAACCACATGGGTAAATACAGAATAAAGTCAACTTTGGGGGTGTATAACTTTACTGAGAACTTGGGGATGATATGTATAAAATTGTCATTTCTGCCATGTGTGAAGACAGATTTAGAATGATCAGATTTTATAATTATGTTTTCATGAAAACCACCCAAACTGAATTATGTTCTCACTGGCCAGGTGTGGTTCATGCCTATAATCCTAGCTATGCCGGAGGCTGAAACCAGGAGGATCACAGTTCAAGTCTAGTTTAGGTAAAAAAGTGTGAAGACCCCTATCCCAAAAGAAAAATGTGGATGTGGTGCCAGCTATGACGGGAAGCAAAAACAGGAGAATCATGGTCTAGCCCAGCCCACCTATCTCAAAAATAACCAGAGCAAAGAGAGCTGGGGGTATGGCTCAAACAGTAGAGTACTGCCTAGCAAGTCCAAAGCCTTGAATTCAAAGCCCCTCAGATCAGAAAGTTCTAGCAAGAAACGAGGCTATTGGAAGGGTTGGGGTCACCATCCTTTGCTCATCCTCCTGCGAGCATCGTGGTTAGACTAGCAACGCACTTAGCAACTCCATGTCCTACCATGAGAGGCCATCATACATCTCCATCATGGCCCACCCGACACCACCCATACTAGCCGCCTCTCTTGAGGGCCCCAGATGGCACCTGTGACCTTTGAACCCTTGCCAGTCATTGGTTTGGAATCCCCAGCTTCTACTTAGAAGAATTACCATGGTTTCAGCTTCTCTCCCCTTTGGCCAGTGTCATCTGAGGAGCAGGCATTAGGATTTGGATATGAAAGCCTGCCCCAAGTACTCAGGGTTGATGGCTTGGTCCCAGCTGGTGGATCCAGTCATCGAGAGGTGAGGGATCCTGAGGGCTCTGATCCCACTAGGAGATCCATCCCTGGACTGATTCATAAGTGGATTTGGTGAAGACTAGGAAGTGGGATCTGATTGGCAGACATAGGTTACAGAGGTGTGGCCCTCCAGGGGTGTTGGGGTTCAGCTTTGGCCTTGAGGGGGAAGGGCAGAGGAGAGCGCTCCTGAGACGCCGCCCTTCCCCCAGCCCTGGGGGAATGCGGAAGCAGGCTACAATTCTCTGGGTCCGGAACCAGAAGAACTGGCTTTGCGACCAGCCCCCCAACTTTCTCGCCAGCCCATGTGCTCCCCATTCTCGCGGGCTTTCCCCCTGGGGTGGTGCTATGCAAGTGACGTTAGCTCATGAGGGGGTCCTATGACAAGCTCGCCAGCCTATCGCCAGCTCCTGGTCTATCACCCCTTCTCTCGTCAACCCCTACTATATCAACTGCTAGCCACTCCCTTATTAAATCAGATTTGCTCTTGAAGCGTCTCCGAGATCCGCATACGCCTGGCTTTCTTCAAGGGTAGTAAGGAGGGAGGTAAAGCGATCTCGTACGGCCGCGTGCACCTGAGGTCTTTCCTGAGCCCCCCACTCCACTCTGGCCTTACCTGCGGGTCAGGTGACCAGGGGAGAGGGTGAGAAAGGGAGCGATTAGAGTAGAGTAGAGCCTGACCCCCCGTGCCAGGGGAGGCGACCCGAGCCCGGCACAGGGGCCCTGGTTCCCCCCCTCTTCTCTGGGGGCATGGCTCTCACAGGTGGGTCTGGTCCTCCCTTTTCCTCCCTCCCTGCTTCTCAACTGCCTCCTCCTCATACTTGCTGTGGTGGTGACCCTGAGCTGAAACCATGGGCCAAAAGAATCTCTCTTTCTCTCTCTCTCTCTCTCTCTCTCTCTCTCTCTCTCTCTCTCTCTCTCTCTCTCTCTCTCTCTCTCTCTCTCTCAATTCTAGGGTTTGAACTCAAGGCCTCCTACCAGATTAGTTCAGTTATTTTTCCAATAAGTTATCATGTTTTTATCCAGGCTGACCTGGACCAAAATCCTGCTATTTACACTGGATGATCTAGGATTATAGGCATGAGCCACCACACCTGGCTAATCTTTTTTTTTTTTTAATTGTCCTCTCAGGCATTTGCCACTGAGAGAGGAACATGACTAACACCGCAGGGAACTAAGATAACATTCCAGGATCTAAGTGCAAAGAATAAGCTAGAAAGGCACAGGACGGCATGGGTACAGGTGGGTGCTGGTGGCTAAGTCGCCTGTGCTGCAGTGGGGATCTTCACAGTCTCTCCAGGAGTGGACCCTGCCCCCAGCTCTTTGCAAAGCCCCTCGATATTCAGTGTTCAGAACTAGCCCAGCTTTCCCTAACTGCAAATGCTAAAGCCAGACATGAGAAAAGTATTTGAGGGCAATTTATGGGTTTATAAGTTCTACTGCCTCCCACAAACTTCTTAAACAAAATGCACACTGCAAGCTCTGAAGCCCCATAATGGATGATTTACCTTTATCAAGGTCTTCGCCCACAGACCCCGGGCCTTCGCTGTAAAAGCGGCGGGCAAACTCCTCAAGCTGAGCTCTATAGTTCATGATTTCATCACGGGTGATCTGCACAAAGCAATGTGGTGCTGAGAGGTACTCTCATTCTTCCCTGCAGCACTCACCCAGATGACATCCCCAGAAGACAGCCAAGGTACCTCAGTGAAAGTCCGCTTTATGCCTCCAAGCTCATGTTCCACGTTCATGGATTCCTCAAAGAGATTCAGCCACATGCTCTCAATATTCTCCACCAGCTCCCTCTCTGTGTCGGTAGGCTGATTGACACGACAGATGAAGAAGGGGAGAACCAAAGACAACTCAGCAACAATTTGGAATTGAAATGTCAATTTGGCCTCTGGGGACTTTTGCTTGTGCTTGAAATATTAGCATTATGTTCTTACAGTTCAAATGAACTCAGAGCCAAGTGGCACATGCCCATAATCCCAGTACTTGGAACACTGAGGCTGAAGGAGAGAGAATTTGAGGCTAGCCTAAGCTATGTAGCAAGAATCTGTCTCAAAAACAAAAACAAAAAACAAACACAGAGCAGCTGGACATCAGTGGCTTACATCTGTAATCTGGTTACTCAGTAGGCTAAGATCTGAGGAGCCAGGTATGAAACCAGTACTGGCAGAAAAGGCTGGTGGGGAAGAAGAAAATGAGGAGGAGGGGAGGATGAGGATGAGGAGGAGGAGGATGAGGAGGAGGAGGAGGAGGAGGAGGAGGAAGAGGAGGAGGAGGAGCAGGAGGAAGGAGGAGGAGGAAGGAGGAGGAGGAGAAGAAGAAGAAGAAGAAGAAGAAGAAGAAGAAGAAGAAGAAGAAGAAGAAGAAGAAAAGAAGAAGAAGAAGAGGAAGAAGAAGAAGAAGAAGAAGAAGAAGAAGAAGAAGAAGAAGAAGAAGAAGAAGAAGAAGAAGAAGAAGAAGAAGAAGAAGAAAAACCAGGAGGCTCACAGACTGCGCAGGAAATAGAAGATGGAGAATTAGAAAACAATTTTGTTCACAGACAAAAGGGAATTCCAGAACAGACTGTTGCCATGCCTGAATGAAGAGCTTCTGGATGGAGCGCCCACACACACAGCTGGAGTCCCAGAAGAACAGAATGAAGGAAGCTGTGCTAATTACTAAAAACTAGACAAAAGGCATCGCCTGCTAAATAGTTGGTTCCAGCACCAGGCCTTGAACTTAGGGCCTTGCACTCTCACTCAGCTTTCCCATTCATCGCAGGTGCTCTACTACTTGGGTCATGCCTGCACCCTCCCACCATCTGGGGGTAGCTGGAAATGGAATCTCAACCGTGTCCCTGGAAAGGTTTTCTGAGAAGAACTGTCGTTAATGTGGGAGGGGACTTACAAAGATGTTATATATCGCCATGGTCCGGTACCGCTCCTGGATGTCCTTGTACCTGAGTTCCATAATTAAGGATTTATTCTTAATTTCTGCAATTGTTGCGAGAACAAACTTGAGGTCTTCCAGGGTGCCGGGGCTCCTCTTAAGGTTTTTGGACAGGTGCTGAGAAAGACAAGTGCAAAGGTCTTAAGTCGGGAGGGCCGAGGGCCCAGCTGGTGCACAGGCTGCGCCAGGGCTCTGGGTGCTGGAACCCAGGGCCTTGCATGCCAGGCTGGCTTCCTGCCGCTGCCCCCACAGCCTCAGAAGAAGTGGGCCAGGCACCTCAATCTCCTCCTGGAGGCTGAACAGCTCCTCCCTGGCAGAGTCGTTGAGGAGCTTGCCCAGCGAGGTGACCCAGGACTTGGCGTTGTCCTGCACGGTATGCGCCAGTGGCCCCAGCTGCAGGCGGATGCAGTGCTCGTCCCTCTGGAGTGGGTGGCTCATCACGTCCTGTGCCACCCGCGAGTAGAACTGCAGCTTCTGGTCGTAGGCCGCGCACGAGGGCTTCTTGGAGGCGAACTTCTCCATGACGATGGCCTTGTCCAGCTTCCACAGTGGCCGGTACCGCTTCCAGCGCTGCAGGTACTTCATGAGGTTGATCAGCAGCCTGTGGATGTTCTGGGGGATCATGACAGCCTGGTCGATGATCTGGGGGTTCTGGGAAATCTCCTGGTAGAAGCTCACGATCACAACTTCTTCCTCTTCCCCTTTCTGCGGGGGACACTCGATGCAGCTGCCATTCATCCACCGCACGAAATGCTGGCGAGACGAGAACGGGGTCCACAGTGTCTTAGGGCAGAGTGGGGTCTGGCTAGTGGGGGAAGCGTGGGTTTGCCTGCCTGGAGGCAGGATTCTACTGGGGGGCCCAGGAGCCTGATACAGACAGGAGCTGAGATGAGGAAGGTGGGCAGGGGCTGGGCCACAGAGGACCCCGCGGCCACACACAGGCATCTGGAATATGTTTAAGGATAATTAAGGGCTGGGAATATGGCTTAGTGGCAAGAGTGCTCGCCTTGTATACATGAAGCCCTGGGTTCGATTCCCCAGCACCACCTATACAGAAAATGACCAAAAGTGGCGCTGTGGCTCAAGTGGCAGAGTGCTAGCCCTGAGCAAAAAGAAGCCATGGACAGTGCTCAGGCCCTGAGTCCAAGCTCCAGGACTGGCCAAAAAAAAAAAGATAATTAAAAGACACTGGAAATGCACACTTGTGTGATTTTGGCACACAAGAGACTGAGGTAGGAGGATCTTGAGTTTGAGGCCAGCCTGGATTACCTGGTAAGACTCTGATTAGATAAAGCAGCCAGGTGTGGTGGTTCAGGCCTGTAATCCCAGCTACTTGGGAAGCAGAGACTAGGGAATTAAGGTTCCAGACCAGGCTGAGCAAAAAAGCAGTGTGTGAGACTCCATCCCCTCTAGTTGCCCCAGCTCCAAGGGGAGCAGCGTGGCGGGGGATAGGCTAGCCCGGGCACAGAGTGAGACCCTACCTCAAAAATAACCAGCACAAAAAGGGTCTGGAGGAGTGGCTCGAATGGTAGAACACTTGCCCAGCCAGCACAAGGCCTTGAGATCAAATCTCCGTTATACAAAAATAGTAATACAACAAGTAAGCATTGGGGGGGCTCACACAACCTGAATGCCTCTGGTAGGAAATGGATTCTAGAAGCCTCTTGAAGCTTCCCATTGAGTCCAGGTGAGCCAAGAAGGGGAGGGCTCCACAGCTGGGCTGAGATACTAGGGATGCTCAGGAGAGGGAGGCAGAGGGCTGAGGTGGGGCCTGAGTCTAGCATTACTGCAGCCTCCTGGGTCAGGGGAAGCTGGCATGGGCTAGTGACAAGGTGGGGAGTTCAGTTTCTGTTTGGGGGACCCTGAGGCCATGACCCAATGAAAGAGACATGAGACCAGCATGGTGCGTGGCAGAGTGGTGTGGGCCCAAGACAGAAATGCACGTGTCACCTTCCCACCACTGATGTCTCTAGCCTCAGCTGGCCACGGCAGGGACAGGAGACAGGAGCAGAGTGGGGCGCAGGGGACGGGATGCCCCGCGTCTCAGGGGTCTTCAGAAGAGCCAAGCCAGTGTCCTCCATGCCCTGAGTGGGGGCCTGCAGCATCCTGTGTGCCTCACCTTGGTCACCTCCACGCAGCTGCGTGTGCAGTGGACACACATCTTGTCAATCTCGTTGGCGTTGGGGTGCAGGATGATCTCGGGGGCTGTCAAGATGGTTTCTGCTTGGAACAGAGGGACATGTCCCAGAACCAGATAGTTGAAGGACTGCAGATTCCTGAGGACCAGAGGAAGGACGCATTGAGCAGCACACCCCACACCCAGTGCGGACACACCATGACATGCCACGCTCTCACAGGAAGTGGAGGTCACCCACCCTGCCCCGCTCCCGAGCCCCAACACCCAGTATGCGGCTGCCTGGGGAGCCAAGACCCGCAGCTGGGGAATAAGTACCATGATCTCCAAGAGCTGTTCTGGGAGATTGGGCAAATGAGTGCCTCTGTGCCCGGCCCCATGCCCCCTCCTGGAATCCAGCTCTTCATCCCTCTCCCCGAGGCCACCACAGCCAAGGCCAGGAGTTGTGTTTGGTTTGGGGTTTTTGATGTAGAGTTGCTGTGTAGCTCAGGCTGGCCCGGAACTCGTGACTCTCCTGAATCCATTGCCAGAGGGCTAAGATGACAGGGGTGTGTGCATGTACACGTGTGTGTGTGTGTGTGTGTGTGTGTGTGTGTGTGTGTACACACATGCATGTCTGTTTATGGCTTGAGGCTTGAACTAGGGCCTAGGCACTGTCCCTTAGCTTTTTCACTCAACCATTTAGGCAACAGCTTCACTTCTGGCATTTTTGCTGCTTCATTCAGAGTCTCGTGGACTTTCTTTCTTTCTTTCTTTCTTTCTTTCTTTCTTTCTTTCTTTTTTTTTTTGCCAATCCTAGGGCTTGGACTTAGGTCCTGAGCACTGTCCCTGGCTTCTTTTTATTTATTTATTTACTTACTTATTTTTTTGGCCAGTCCTGGGGCTTGGACTCGGCCTGAGCACTGTCCCTGGCTTCTTTTTTCTCAAGGCTAGCACTCTGCCACTTGAGCCACAGCGCCACTTCTGGCCATTTTCTGTATATGTGGTGCTGGGGAATCAAACCCAGGGCCTCATGTATATGAGGCAGGCACTCTTGCCACTAGGCCATATCCCCAGCCCCCCTGGCTTCTTTTTGCTCAAGGTTAGCACTCTGCCACTTGAGCCACAGCACCACTTCTGGCCATTTTCTGTGTATGTGGTGCTGGGGAATTGAACCCAGGGCTTCATGTATACGAGGCAAGCACTCTTGCCATTAGGCTATATCCCCAGCCCTGGTAGACTTTCTTAGTGGGCTAGTTTCAAACCTCCATTCTCAATCCTCAGATCTCAGCCTCCTTCCTGAGTGGCTAGGATTATAGGCATGAGTCATCAGTACCCAGAATGAGATTTTTTTTTAAACATGCTTCCTCTCTCTTTCCCCACCCTCTCCAGCTGATAATACTCTAGAACTCCCATTGCTCTGAGAGCAGCAGGTGAGCTCCTTGTCACAGCTGTCCAGGGCCTCTGTGATCTGCTCAGCCTTGTACTCACAGCTCATCTCCCACCTTGCCCTCTCCTCTGCTTCCCCTCCTCCTTTCCTTCCTTCCATGTGGCTTCTCAGATTCAGATCATAGTTACAACATGGCCTTTGGTGACATTGCAGTCCCCCCCCCACACACACATATACACACATACACATTCACACACACCCTTCCTTTCAAACACCACTCTGCTCTGAGCCTTTCATAGAAAGCATCTCTAGTTCCTGTTTCCTGTGTCCTGCCTCCCCTGTGTGGACTGTCCTGCAGGACAGAGCCTTGTAGGTCTGTAGCTGGGAAAGCTACAGTAAAGGCAACAAACTGTGGTGCCCAAACCACCTGAAAACAAAGCAGCCAGACACAGGAGGCTCACATGCCTGTCATCCCAAGCACTCAGGAGGCTGAGGTCCAAAAATCAAGGTTCAAAGCCAACCTGGGTACAAAAGTCTATGACACTCTTCTCTCCAGAAGCAGAGCTGTGCTCTAGTGATAGAGTATCAACCTTGAATGAAAAAGCTAAGGGACAGTGCCCAGGCCCCAAGACTGGCAAAGAAAGAAAGAAAAGAAAGCAAAAGCTGGAAAAGAAAAACAAACAAAAAAGTAGAAGAGACTAAAAAGGGGAAACTCTTTGCCAAGATGCCAATTTCCTGTAGCAGACTAGAGAAACTTCTCCCCGGGCTCCTCATGAGAGACGCGGTGTGAGGAAATGAACAGCTCTGTGGACCTGGGCTCAGAAGTCACACCCATGATCAAGTCCTGCTGGGGGCAGGGGAGCAGCAGGGTCAGCAGCCCCCACAAGGAGGTGGCTGCATGCTGGGCAGTGGGATGGGGTCCTGGGGATGGAGGAAGTCAGGGTGCTGGGCCTCCCCCCCCACCCCAGCCCTGACTGTAGCCTGCAGAGATCCCATGTGCTTACTTGAGGACAAGCTTCGTGAGGACATCGTAGATCTTGCCCTCCCAGTACTCGTAGTAGGGCACCAGCTTGGGCGCCCTGCCTGTGTTGGTATGGATGACCAGGCCCTCCACCTTGGTGAGCAGAGGCCCGATGGCCATATACCACCTGACCATGTGCTCCACATCTTTAGCCCTTTCCCGCTCGATGTGCTCAAAGAACTCCTTCACACCTGCCAAGGACATATCCGTCAGTGCCCGTCACTGCCCCGAGGGTACCCAGGACAAGCAGGGAAACGAGCGGGGTACCTCCCAGACTGTCAGAGAGTGGAGAACAGCCAGCACCCACAGTGAGGACCTGCCTGTATGAGACCTGTGGCCATGGGGAGTGGGGAACCCCACACACTGAGAGGCCTTGGCCTCAGCCATCCTATTTGTCTCCAAATATCTCATGTGAACTAGTGAACATGAGCTCGGAAGGCCGTGGTTTATGGGCTGGGGCATGGCTCAGCAGTAGAGCGCCTACCTCACCAACTCAAGGCCCTGAGTTCAACCCCCAGCATAGCCAACAGCAACAAAAAGTAATCTACATTCTCATTACAAAGTATGGGCAAAAACTGACCTTCACAAAGTCAATCATTTGAAGGGCAAATACCAAGGACACACAAGGCTCTGTGTTCGAACTCCCAAAAGTAATAAGTAAACTTACCAAAAGTAATAAGAATGATCTGTAAATCCATCTCAACTATACATAAAACACTGCAAAAATGGGGATTGTACTCACAGCCCTTTCAAGTAAATAAGATCTTAGGAATGAATTAGTCCATTCATAGACTATATAACATATATACTATAAAATTATTTACATGTAATTTATTTAGCTGTAAAGCCTTGACTGAGCCTTATTCTCCTTTCTCCAACAACTAGCTAGCTACCCTGCATATATATTTTTATATAGACTCTGTCTAAGCGAGCTACACCTCAGCATGCAATCCTGCTGGCACTTCCTATTATCTCCCACCCAGAAAAGCGGGCACCACGCACCGGGCAGCTCCTCCTCATTCTTTTGCATGGGGTACTTGAAGAGGTTTACAGCCTCGATCAGTGTGAGCCGGGAGGAAATGTCATCCGCATTCTTGTGAATCTGATGGACAAGAGACTCGAACTTTCCAATGGCCTGCTTGCACCGGGTTATGTAGTCAGCAATACCTATGGAGAAACGCAGAAAGACCCCTCCCACTGTGACAGCACCCGGGGACCCACAGGCAGCCCTGCTCCATACCTCCCACTGGCCCATGGCCTCCCGAAGGGACTACACCCTAATCAACTGGGGTCATTAAGAATGGCTCTCTTGGGACTGGGAATATAGCCTAGTGGTAGAGTGCCTGCCTCACATACATGAAGCCCTGGGTTCAACTCCTCAGCATTACATATGTAGAAAAAGCCAGAGGTGGCGCTGTGGCTCAAGTAGTAGAGTGCTAGCCTTGAGCAAAAAGAAGCCAGGGACAGTGCTTGGGCCCTGAGTTCAAGCCCCAGGACTGACCAGAAAAAAGAATGGCTCTCTTGTGTGAGCTTAGATATGTGTGTGCCGTGTGTGTATGTGTGTATGTGTGATTTATAGAGGAGACTAAGACTTGAGGCAGCAAGATTGTGAGGCCAAGGCCAGCCTGAGCTATACAGAAAGACTTTCCAAAACAAACAAAAAGGGCTGAGTACTGGTGGCTCACACCTGCAATCCTAGCTACGCATTCTAGCTACTCAGGGACTGAGCTCTGAGGATCACAGTTCACAGCCAGCTGGTAGACACATCCAAGAGACTCTTATCTCCAATGAACCAGCAAAAAGGCAGAAGCAGGGGTGAGGCTTAACTGGCAGAGATCCAACCTTGAGCAAAAAAAGCTGAGCAAGAGGACAAGGCCCTAAATTCAAGTTCCATTCAGTACCAGCACCAAGAAAGAGAGAGAGAGAGAGAGAGAAGAAAAAGAAAGAAAGAAAGAAAGAAAGAAAGAAAGAAAGAAAGAAAGAAAGAAAGAAAGAAAGAAAGGAAGGAAGGAAGGAAGGAAGGAAGGAAGGAAGGAAGGAAGGAAGGAAGGAAAAGGAAGAAGAGAGGAGAGTGAGAAGGGAGGGTGGCTCAGCCACCTTAGAAAATAGCATGCTTTGTAGAATATTAAACATGCAGCCACCATATGACTTAGTAGTTGGATATCTGAGTGCTTATCTCAGGAAAGAAGAGGCAACTTGTGTCCACACAGAACTCTGTCCACTGCACAGCAACCACACAACACTGAAGCAACCTAAGTGGCTTGCAAAAGGCAATACTGGTGTGTGAAGTACAACACAACAAGGAAAAGGGCACACAACTGCATGCAGTAACTTGGCGAGTCTTCAGAGAATTAGGTTGAGCAGAAAAGCCACCCCCCACCAATTCCATACATGCTACTCCATGTACATCACAGTCTGGAAGTGATGGGCAGGCGCTGTGGTACCTAGTGAGTTCCAGTTCAGCCTCTTGTATCCGGAGCGAAACACGTGGATGAGCTCCTGGGAGTGGTCTGCCAGGAGGAGCATCTCGGCGTCGTTCAGCGTGCCGATGAGCGTGTGGTAGTGGTCCAGCATGCGCTGTATCCCATCTGTGTACCTGCACCATGTCCCAGGCTTAATAACTGCAGCCCACCAGCACTGACAGCTCATGCCTGTAATCCCAGCCAGTTAGAAGGCTGAGATCTGAGGATCCCAATTCAAAGCCAGCCTGGGCAGGAAAGTCCTTGCGACTCTTAACTCTAATGAGCCACCAAAAAGCCAGAAGTGGAGCTGTGGCTCAAGTCATAGAGAGCTACCCCTGAGCACAAAAGGGACAGGGACAGCACCCAGACCTTGAGTTCAATACCCAAGGTTGGCACAATTAATCAATTAACTACATGCAAAGGCAACAGTCAAACTCAAAGCCATGAGTTCAAATACTAGTACTGTCAAAAATAAATAGATTTGCAGAGCTGGGTGTGGGTCAGTGGCGGAGTGTGGTCTGCTCTCCTCCCTGCCACTACAGAAGAAGATGTTATTTGAATAGTAATTAATGTTACTGTTCTATTGAAATAGTTCTTAGTTTTAATTTCTGAAGTGCTCAAGATCGGCAGGTAGAAAACCCACAATGCTTCAAGGGAGGGATTGATCCTCAATTATTGTTCTCTCTGTGTGTATGTACATACATGTGCCAGTATTGGGGCTCAAATTTGGGGTCAGGAGCTATTCCTTAGCTGTCTCTCTCTACCCTTGAATCACAGCTCAACTCCTGGCTTTTTGGTGGCTCACTGGAGATAAGAGTCTCTTGGATTGTCTGGACTGGCGTCAAATTGCAATACTCAAATCTCAGCCTCCTCTTGAGTAGCTCATTACAGATGTGAACCACTAATGCTTGATATGTTCGATCATCTTTAAGAGGTAGTTTGAGAGAAGAATGTTCTGGACTGGGATCCTGGATCAAGTAGTGCAGTGTTGACATTGAGTCATGAGGCCTGGGTTTTTATTCCTGGCACTGAAAAAAAAAAGAAGACAAAAACTCTAAGGGCCACGGGTTCTACCTGAGTAACTTGTCCTCCTGGAGCGCCACATTGCGGGCCAGCTCGGGGATGGGGAAGCCCAGCTGCTCCATGTACTTGGTCTCGTTGATGATCTCTTTGAGGACGGGAGAGAAGTTGATGACAAACACGGCCCCCTTCTCCGGGCCCTGGCCCTGGCCTGTGCCTGAGGATTCCTCTGTGTTGTTGAACACCTGCAAAGAGCCAGTCCTGGGGTGAAGCGGTGATCCCCCCAGCTCCCCACGACCCTGGGAGAACTGCAGAGCCCTCCCCTGCAGGCCAGGGAAGGCAGGGACACTGTTTGGGGAATGGGGTTTTTAAGGAATTTGATTTGGTCAGCAATATATAAAAACTGGGTGACTTCACATAAAATTCCAGAATCCTGGCTCCTCTCAAGAACTGGGGACTCTGATTATGTCTAGGGCTGGGCCGGGACAGGAGCTGGAACCAGCGCAGGCCAGGCTCCTGTCCATCCCACCAGCTTTTTCCCTTTGTGGTGACGGGACTTAATTCCTTGCTAGCATTTCAGGAACCAAAGACTTAACATTGAATTATTGAGGGCCTACTACATACAGAGAACCCAGTGCTGAGAGAAGGGTGGGTCATGTGAAAGGTACTGTCAGATGCTGTTTATGGCATCTGCTCCAACCATGCCTAAATAGAGAAACTGAGGCTCAGAGTTAGGCTTCTTGCTCATAATCAGTGGGCCATTTCCTACCCATGGCAGGTACTGTGCTGACTGGCTCCCTTTCCTTCCAACCTCACCAAGCTCCACAGATCCTATCTCAAGAGAATGCCACAGATAGTCAGGCACAGTGGTTCTCACTTGTAATCCTAGCTACTTGGAGGTAGAGATCAGAGGATCATGGTTGGAGGCTAGCCCAGGCAAACAGTTCTTATGATTCCCTGTTGACCACTAGCTGAATATGATATCACACTGCTGTCCTCCCAGCTAAATAGGAGAGTCATGGCCAAGCTGGCCCAGGCAAAAAAAAAAAAAGCAAGACTCTATTCAAAAAATAACAAAAGCCACAAAGGGCTCAGGATGTGGCTCAAGCAGGAGAACAGCTTCCCAGAAAGCACATGGCTCTGAGTTTAAACCCCAGGCCACCACAAGCGAGGGAAGACCGAACCTTGGTAAGAAGGCTCTTCTTCATGAGACTTGGGAGGATCTGCTCTGTGGTCTCCTTCCATTGCTCGTACTTCTGGTCTTCATATTCCTTCATTGTTCTGCCCACCGTCAGGTATTTCTGCTTTACCTAGCATTCAAGCAACTGTGCTGGGACATAGCCTGTTGGTAGAGTACCCGCCTAGCAAGTACAAGGCCCCGAGTTCAAATCCCAGTACCACAAGAAAGGGAGAGGAAGAAAGGAAGGAAAGGAGTGAGCCAATCTACTCTAGAGCATACTAAAGCCCTGGGCTGGAGGAGGGACAGAATTAAGAAGACAGGGGTAACCAGGAACCAGCAGCTCACAGCTGTAATCCTAGCTACTCAGGCTGAGATATGAGGATTAAGGTTCAAAGCCAGCCTGGGCAAGAAAGTCCACGAGATTCTTCTCGCCCACGAACCACCCAAAAGCCAGAGTGGAGCTATGGCTCAAGTGGTAGAGCTCTAGCTTTGAGTTAAAAAGCTAAGGGACAATGTCTAGACTCTGAGTTCAAGCCCACCTACACAAAGGAAAGAAAAAAAAAGACAGTGGTCCCTCAGAGAGACCCAGGTCAAATACAAGAAAAAGCCTGGGTATTAAATGTAGACAGAAAACACAGAGGCATTTTCAACAGGATGTCTGAGGCCCTGCCCAGGAGACACACACAGCCACACACACACACACACACACACACACACACACACACACACACACACATGCATGCACATGCACACATGCACACACATGCGCTGGAGCACACACATACAGCCTGTGGCATATGGCATGCACGGATGCCAGCAACCCCAAGGGGTGACCAGCTGTACCTCCTGGCCCCTCTCGCTGTCCAGGAGCTCCTCCACTTCCTGGAAGCGGAGGATGGTGTGCTTGATGCGGTAGAAGAGTGAACGCTCCCAGTAGATGGCGCCCGCCACCGGGGGATGGTTTTTGTACAGCAGTGGGGTGTCCAGGTTCCTGGTGAAGATGTGGTTGACAATGTCAATCTGCAAGGCGGGCAGAGGAGCGCTATCAGCCTGATGCCTCCAGGAGCCACAGACTTGGGCTGAGATTTGGGTCTTTTAAGAGACATAACTTAGAAGGTCCAGGAAAACTCCAAGATAAAGTATTTTAGCCGGGCACGGTAGCGCACACCTGTAATCATAGCTACTCAGGATAAGCTGAGGATCATGGTTCAAAGCCAAACCAGACCCACAAATCTATGAGACTCTTATCTCCAATTAAACAGCAAAAAGCCAAGTGGTAGAGCTTGGTAGTGGCTCAAATGGTAGAGCTCCAGACTTGAGTGAAAAATCCAAGCAAGAGCACAAAGCCCTGAGTTCAAGCCCCAGCAGAAGAACACACACCAAGAGGAAGAGCACTTTCAGTATTTGCTTCTAATTTGCTGCTTTTTCCTAGTCTGTGTTTTTCTTTGATCTGTTGCACGCAATGCCCCAGGTTGCACATGTTCTAACAGCCCGTGCTCATGGCACCCATGGGCTGACCAACTCCCAGCTCTCCTAAGACATGGCTGCTGGCAAATCTGCATTCAAAAAGGACATTTTGTGGGCGGGGGCACAGCTCATTGGTAGCACATGTCTAGCATGTGTGAGGGCCTGGATTCCACTTTCTGCAGGAGAAGGAAGAGGGAGGGAGAGGTGGAGAGGAAGGAAGAGGAGATGAGGAGGAAGTGAGGAGGAAGAGGCGGCGGCAGTGGCAGCAGCCTCTGTGTGTGCTGGGGTAATTAGGCAGGGTATCATAACAATGGCCCCCAGAGAGGTCCACCTTCCACCCCGACGTGTGAGCTTGTGTTTTGTGACCAAGGGACTGAGGGATGTCACGTTGAAGGTGGAATTGAAGCTGTCAGCCAGTTGACCTCAGGGCGGCCAGGGCAGCCTAGATCAGCCAGCTGACCTTACGGTGGACAGGGCAGCCTAGAACAGTTTGGTTTTTTTTTTTTTTTTTTTTTTTTTTTTTGGCCAGTCCTGGGCCTTGGACTCAAGGCCTGAGCACTGCCCCTGGCTTCTTCTTTTTTTTTTTTTTTTTTTTTTTTTTTGCCAGTCCTAGGCCGTGAACTCAGGGCCTGAGCACTGTCCCTGGCTTCTTTTTTGCTCAAGGCTAGCACTCTGCCACTTGAGCCACAGCGCCACTTCTGGCCATTTTCTGTATATGTGGTGCTGAGGAATCGAACCCAGGGCCTCATGTATACGAGGCAAGCACTCTTGCCACTAGGCCATATCCCCAGCCCCCTAGAACAGTTCTTAAAGCGGTGAGAAAAACAGATGAAGGACAGAGTGAGCAGTCAGCATTAGTGGCTAGAAACTTCTAGAAAGGCATAGAAACACAGCCATGGGTTCTCATGAGAAGACCCAGAATGGAAGGCGGTCCCTGCTGCCACTGTGATTTAACCCCAGGGAGACTGAGGCAGACTTCCAGCCTATAGGACAGTGAGATGACAAATCTGTGCTATGGCAACTTGATTTACTAACTTATTTGTGTGGAGGCGCTGGGGCTTAAGCTCAGGGCCTGGTGCTCCCTAGGCCAAGGCTAAGTTTGTTCTTTTGTTACATTTCCCCCATTCCTGGTGATGATTATGATTATTTGCATTCTTATTTGATTTCCCACTAGATAAAATTTCTATTTTCTGCACTCTAGGAAGAGGATGGCTGGGTTCATTTTGACCTTAGTATTTTCTTTCATTAAGTATTTTTTGGAGACCAAGGCAGTCATAGATTTCCCAATTACCTCTTTACAATACTGTGCAAGAATGTCATTAAATTTCATCATCATCTGTCGGTTAATGGCCTCCCGTGAGCGAATATGCTTAAATTTCAACAGCATGTCAAATGCTGCTTCCGCAGACCGAAGAGTCTTAAAGGACTCATCAATAAAATTTTTTGCTTCTTTCTCAATAACCTGCAAAAGAAAACAAAATAGCCCTCTTGCCCCCTTGATTCTCCTACGAAAACACAGAGGGCTTGTCCTAGAAAAATTAACTCAGGGGGCTGGGGATATGGCCTAATGATAAAGTGCTTGCCTGGTATACATGAAGCCCTGGGTTTGATTCCTCAGCACCACATATATAGAAAAAATGCGAGAAGTGGTGCTATGGCTCAAGTTGTAGAGTGCTAGCCTTGAGCAAAAAGAAGCCAGGGACAGTGCTCAGGCCCTGAGTTCAAGCCCCAGGACTGGCAAAAAAAAAAAAAAAGACCTAAGACTGACACCAACAAATAAAATAAAAATAACATTAAAACAAAAGAAAAATTAAGTCAGAAACATGGAAAACCAACTTTTTAAAAAAATGTCCCATAAAACCATTCTCAAGAGACTTCCAAAAACTGTATTCCAGCCAAACAAAGGCATCCACAGGAAGGAGGAGGGAAGAGCTACAGGAGACCGGAGAGTGCACACCAGAATACGCCGGCACACGCGCACACACAGCAGGCAGAAGTCAGCTGCTATTTTGTAAGTTTGTACTTGAGCTGGATTCATAAGGAGGTGGAGTTCCAGTCTATGAACTAAGCCATGAGAAATACCACTACGTCTGGCACAAGGAAAACTTTTTCTCCCCAGGGATAACATGGGATCAACGGGGACAGTGAATTTTTTAAAAAAAAATCATCAGTGGCAATTGAAAAACAAAACAGAACCCTGCCAACATTACCCAGCCTGAAGAAGACATGCACCCACCCCCCATTTCTCAGGTTACTTGCCAGAACTTCGATCTTGAACTCCTCCATCACATATTTCCAGTACTGGGAAGCCTTGATGCTGAAGGGGTCAAAGGTCAGGTTTTCCATAGGGGTCACCAGGCTGTCTACTCTACCCAGGACATCATCTATGCGCTTGGGATCTCCCGTCACGGCCTTTAGCTCTGGACCAAATATGTTGTAAAATTCCTCTAAAACCTGGGTGATCAGAGTGGACAACAAAGAGGGTGCCCTGTGGTGAACAGGAAATGGAGGGTGGACAGCTGCAGCCACCTGCCACATGGGCCATCTCCCACCTGAACTCCCGAGGCTTGCTAGGTAAGACCCAGATGCCTCAGCAGGGCTCAAAGACCTGCACATCCTGCCCCAGCCACTACCCCACCTCTTCTCCATTCCCTCCTTCTGCTGCCTTCCTATTATTTGTGTCTGTCTGTCTCACACTTCCTTAAACCTTGTACCATGTAAAAACCAAGAATAAAATTCATGCTAACATAGGGCCAGGTGAGGTAGCTCATGCCTGAAATCCCAGCAACTCAGGAGGCAAAGATAGGAAGATCTTGGTCTAAGGCCAAACCTAAGCAAAAGCCCAAGAGCCTGTGTGAAAAAAAAACTAAGAGCAAAAGAGGCGTGAAGGGCATGGCTCAAACGATAGAGCACTTGAAGCCCTGAGATCAAAGAAGAGGAGGAGGAGGAGGAGGAGGAGGAGGAGGAGGAGGAGGAGGAGGAGGAGGAGGAGGAGGAGGAGGAGGAGGAGGGAGGAGGAGGAGGGAGGAGGGAGGAGGGAGGAGGGAGGAGGGAGGAGGGAGGAGGGAGGAGGGAGGAGGGAGGAGGGAGGAGAATGAGAAGACGACGACAAGGAAAAGCTGCAAAGGGCCTGCTGAGTAGTGGAACAGTCTGGCACATTCCACAATATTCCTTCATTGCCAGACCCTCAGCTTTGACCTGACATGCACAGGGCCACTGCTGAGAGAGCAGCTGCCAGCTTTCTACTCC
This sequence comes from Perognathus longimembris pacificus, assembly GCF_023159225.1. Classification (NCBI taxonomy): domain Eukaryota; kingdom Metazoa; phylum Chordata; class Mammalia; order Rodentia; family Heteromyidae; genus Perognathus; species Perognathus longimembris. The sequence goes on along the minus strand of NC_063163.1, from coordinate 87,878,326 downwards.
CCCACAGCTCCCGAAGATGGGTGCCCACCTGTAGGACGTCATAAAGGTCCTGGCAGATGGAAGCCATGTAGTCTGTCCTCTCAAACAGCCGCTTGCGGTCAAACTCCCACCGCGCCTCCCGGCCCGAGGCCTCAATCTTGGCTCGGATGTCAAAGTAGGACTTCTTCCACAGGGTGAGGGTCTTCTTAGCATCCAGGGTTTTTTGCTGCGCGCTCACCCGGTTCTCCCTGCCAAGCAGAAGGCTGGGCCTGAGTGCCAGGCAGAGCTCCCACCCCCGAGCCCCGCACACCCAGCAGTGGAGCAAGGACCATTCGAACCCTGGACCTCCCTGGCTCCAGGGCCTCACTAGGAAACAGTCCCCTGCAGGGGGTCCTGCTAAGATCCCTGGGGGGGGTGGGGCTAGGGGGTAGAGAAGCAGTTGCCCAGCCACACAACCAAGACCATAGTACCCAGGTAGACTTCTCTGTAAAAAGTGGAAACACATGTGACTGTGGCCCTGGGTCCCATCCCAGGCATGGAAGGAAAATGAAGAGAAGAAAGGTCTTTGACCCTTTCCACTTCCTCAGGGCTGCTCCGCTCCAGGGAGGCTGGGGCCCAGGACTGAGCGCCCCTGACCCTCAGCTCAGCTCCTCCAAGTCTAGCTAGGAAAGACCACCCCATTAAAGTGTAATATTAACATTTATGCTACATAATTACATTTCTATATGGTTATATAAATATATAATTATATATCCCATTTGCACAAGTGGAATGTCTATGCCATTGTACAAATGAGATACACACACATGTATATGTGTGCGAGCATTTGAAGTACTGGCATAGCTACATGAAGGAACCTAGCAGAAACAGGATGCTGGGTGAAAAGCCAGTCACACCATGTGGGGCCATGTGTTCCTAGAGCTGGAGGATTTGGGGGATTGGGGGGCTGGGGGCAGTGAGTGCTAAAAGCTTTCATGGAGGGATGAGGACAGAAACACTTCCGTTGACTGGATGATGAGGGCACACTTGTGCAGCCCCTCTGGATGGGCGGGGCAGGCTGGTCTGTCCTGGGAAGGCAGGCCAGCCGCTGGCCGCAAGCGGCTCACTTGAAGAGTGTGCGCAGGTTGACCACTCTGCAGACGCGCTCGGCCAGCTCCCAGGCGATGCGCTCCATGAGCGGGATCATCCTCTCGTCCTTGTTGTAGTGTCGTGAGATGATCCACACCATGCGCAGGGCGCTCACCATAGACGGGATGGTGTCCAGCACCACGTAGAAGCTGGACCCGTGCGTGATGTTCTGCCGGAGAGGTGACAGAGTGGCCTCAGCCAGGGCCCCAGCTGTTCCCACAGCCCACACCTTCCCCAGGACAGGATTTCACGGTCTGAGATTTAAATCACTCATCATGGAAGAAGAGATTCACAAGCCAAAGTGGTCACAAATAGGGATGACAGAGCCAACTTAGAAAGATAAGATAAGGGGCCGGGGAATGTGGCCTGGTGGTAGAGTGCTTGCCTTGCATACATGAAGCCCTGGGTTCGATCCCTTAGCACCACATGGACAGAAAGGGCTGGAAGTGGTGCTCTGCCTCAAGTGGTAGAGTGCTGGCCTTGGGCAAAAAGGAGCCAGGAACAGTACTCAGGCCCTGAGTTCAAGCCAAGAAGTGGCAAAAAAAAAAAAAAAAATCCATGTCTTGAAAGACAGATAAGGAGCTGGGTACCAGTGGCTCACGCCTATAGTCCCAGCTACTCAGGAGGCAGAGATGTGAAGCCAGCTCAGGCAGAAAAGTCATGAGACTCTTGTTTCCAATTAACTAGCAAAAGGCCAGAAGTAGAGCTGTGACTCAAGTGGTAGACTGCTAGCCTTGAGCAGGAAAGCTCAAGGACAAGGCGCAGGCCCTGAGTTCAAGCCCCAGGACCCGCACACACACACAAAGTATTGTATGAGCATGGGGCCGTGTGGCGCAGTGGAAAAGCGCTTGCCCAGCATGCATGAGGCCATGAAATCCATTCCCATTGCCACATACATGTGCACACATGCACACACGGACCAACACATGTGCACATGCATACACATGGGCATGCACATACTCGTGTTCATGCGCGCACACATGGAACTTAAAAGTGCCTGCGGCATGGCCCACTCGGCCACCTTAAAGTGGCGCTCCACGGTGGACAGGAAGCGCACGTTGTCCGAAGCCTCCATGTGGAACTTGAAGAGCTCAGTGAGCACAGGCTGCAGGTTGGTCAGCAGCATGGAGTCCGCCCCCTTCATCACCTCCAGGACTTTCCTCACCACCGGCAGCTTGGTCTGCTCATGGAGCGCGCTCAGTGTGGCGTTCCGCTCCCGCCAGAATTCAATTTCGGCCAGAGGCCCATTGGCCTGAGAGGGTAGAACATGGGGGACACTGAGTTTTCTTACTCCAGAGCTCATTCCGCCTTCCTGACAGATTTGAGCCAGATCCTGACACAGGTCTTCAGGGGTGGGAGCCCCACCTGGGAAGGCCTTCTTGGGGTAACCTTGGGATTCTGGTGGGAAATGCCAAGACACTCTTTTCTGTGGAAATGTGAGGGTGGGGGGTCCTCAAGTTGTTCCAATTAAGGAAACCACCTTGAGGAGTAACCTCATACCCAGAGAGGAGACTGGAACCCAGAAAGTCACAGAGGGACATCGCTGGAGCCCTGATCAAACTGTACCTGAAGCTCTCCCTTCCACTGGACTTCTCAATTCTATGAGCCAAGGGCTTCTCTCTGTTATTTAAGCCACTTGAATTGGGTTTCATGATTTGACAGTCCAAATGTCCTAGCCAATATACATAAGTGTCCCTAGCAATCATGGGCTAGCTCAGAACATCAGAAGCCCAGGAGCCATATCTTGGGTCTGTTTACTGGGCTCTCTTTATGGTGGCATCTCAGAACAGTAGTTCATGCAATCCTCAGACCCCCCAGGTCTTTCTCACACTGTGAGTGTGACTAGAATCTGAGACCTTTCGGGATCTGGCAAGTTACCTGGGGCGTCTTCTTCAGCTGACTCTCCAGAGCGGTGGAGATCTGATTCAGCCAGTTCATCACACACTGCTCCAAGGCCTCCACTGTGTTCGGGTCGGCTGCCAGTGCGGACACGTCTCCCTCCAGGCTGATGGTTGGCATTTCTAACTTGATCTCCCCTGGCAGAGAGAGCACGCTGGCTCAGCTACTGGTGACCTAACCAACTGGCTCTTCTCACCACGCATAAATTGGTGCTGTGAGGCTGATACCTCATATTGCTCTTTCATTAAATCAGACACTGTGGTATATGCATCTAATCCCAGCTCCCCGAGAGGTGGAGGCAGGAGATCACAAGTTTGAGGCCAAGTTTAAGCAATACTATGAGACCTCTATTGCAAAATAATTGTTTGGGTTGTTTGTTTGTTTGTTTGTTTGGGATGTATCTCAGTGAAAGAATATTTGCCTACCATGCCCAAGGCTCTGGGTTCAATCCCCAATACCCCCCCCCCAATAAATAAAATAAAACATAGTTAAGCCAGGTACCAGTAGTTCACACCTGTAATCCTAGCTACTCAGGAGGATGAGATCTGAGGATCATCATTTGAAGTTAGCCCAAGAAGAAGTCTATGAGACTCTTACCTCTAATTAATCACTAAAAATCCATAACTGGAGGTGTGGCTCAAGTGGTAAAGTGCTAGCCCTGAGCAGGGACAATGGTCAACGACAGTGCTCAAGACCTGAGCTCAAGCTCCAGGACTGGCACATAATCATGTGTATGCACACACACACACACACACACACACACACACACACACACACACACACACCCTTCAGTACTGTTTTGAACTCAAGGCCTTGCACTTGCTCCTCTGGTGCTTTACTACTTGAGCCACACCTCCAGCCCTGCTTTTTGCTCATGATTTTGCCAATGGAGTCTTGAGCTGACCTCAAATCTCAGCCTCCTGCGTCCTGAGGATTACAGGCTGAGACACTGGCTCCTGGCTACGCATTCCTCATGAAGGAGAAAAAGGAAACGGACCTTCGAGCTGCTGCAAGGTCCTCTGAATGCTGTTGGCAAATTTCTGGATGTTCATCAGAAACTCGTCCCGTATCAGCTGCACACTGTGGTACTCCAGAGCATCCCCCCGCAGGCTGGGCAGGTCCGCATCGTACTCCGAGAACTCGGGAACTTCGAAGGACAGCGTCGTTGGCATGGCTGACGCCTCTCCCTTGTGCTGGTTAAAGGAGAGTGCTGGCAGGAACACCTGAGAAGCCAGGAGCTTCAACAAGTCACACAATGCCGTTCCGCACTCACATACTCACGTGCCTCCAACGCTCTTGCACAGCCATGCAGAACAGTGATGCCAGGAGTGGTGGTGCACCCCTGGAATCCCGGTTGTTCAGGAGACTGGGGCAGGAGGGTGGAGAGTGCCAGGCCAGCCTGAGCTACAGAGTAAGACCCTGTCTCTGAAAACTTCAAGGGCTAGAGGTGTAGCACAGTGGCAGAGTGCCCGCCTGCAGGGGGAAGGCCCTGGGATTAATTCCCAGCACTGCAAAGAGAATAAGTAAATATTCGGAGAAAAAAAAAAACATTCAAGCACACAACTCTAAAGAGAGAAACACACTGGACTGAAAATAACCCAATGGAGGCTGGCACCAGTGGCTCAGGCCTGTAATCTTGGCTACTCAGAAGGCTGAGGACTAAGGGTCTCTGCTCAAAGCCAGCCCTGGCAGGAAAGTCCATCAGATTCTTATCTCCAGTTATCTACCAAAAAGCTAGAAATGGAGCTGTGGTTCAAGTAGGAGAACGCCAGCCTTGAGCTTAAAAAAGCTCAGGGATTGAGTTTAAGCCCCCAGGATGGACACACGTGCACACACGCACACATACACACACATATACACAGAGTTCTGATTGTTCAAGAAAGCTGAGACATTATCCCTCAATAAGGTCATGTGTACCCCACCCCTGGGCATATGTGCACACACGTGTGCACATGCATACACACACAGTCACATAGTTTCTGTTGCCCATGTCAGGTCACTACCTGATCAGCTTTCCTGTGTGTGCATGTGTATGTGTGTGTGGTATGCACATGTGTGTGCCTATGTGTGCAAGTGCATATGTGCATGTCCCATGCTTTCTGCCCACGTGCTCCAGAGCAGCCTAAGCCCACCCCGGCACATACCTGGCACACGGTGTCATTCAGGAAGTGCAGCACATGACTGCTGAGGAGCCCAAACTCCAGGGCCTCGGGCAGGACGTCCATGGCCTCCTTCATGTCGCCTGGCTCGTTGACGGTCTCTGCACAGACACCACGGGTGAGCGGCAGAAGGCTGGCAGGGCGCCAGGCCCAGCCGTCCTCCTCCCTCTCTGCTCACTACCAGTGGAGGAATCACACACTTAGGATACATACACGCATGTAATCCTAGGATACACACACATGCGGGTCTGGGCTAAACTCTGAGGCTCACAAGACCCAGCTACACTGGCTCTTCCTGTTGGAGTAAGCATAGCTGGACACCCAGAGAAACCCCTGTATTTGTGTCTCCCAAAAAGACAGAGATTGAACTTTAAACCCCTTATGTGATGGAACTGGGACATTCTGGAAGGTAGTGAGCCTGAAAGGACATCCCCCTCTCTCTCTCTCTCTCTCTCTCTCTCACACACACACACACACACACACACTGTGGGGTTAGAGACAGGAGGCCAGGGACAGTGGCTTACACCCGTAAGTCCAGCTACCCCAGTGGCAGAGATTAGGGCTGTGATTTGAAGTTAGCCCTAGGAGGATGTTAGTGAGATCCTCCGTCTCATCCAACAAGCAGGTCTCAGTGGGACACATCTGTATTCCCAGCTACTCAGGAAGCAGAGGTAGGAGAATGGTGGTCAAAGGCTAACCAGGGGGAAAAGTCAGCAAGGCTCAGTCTCCAAAAACCAAGCTAGTCAATGGTGGAACATGCCTGCAAGCCCAGCTACTTGGGAAGTGAAGGCAAACAGACAGCAGACCAAAGCTAGGCAGCCTGGGCAGAAGGCATAAGACCTACCTAAAAAACAATTAAAGCTGAAAGGGCTGTGGTGTGACTCAAATGGTAGAGTGCCAGCCTAGTAAGCACAAAGCCCTGAGTTCAAATTCCAGTGCCACCAAACAAGAAAAAAATTACTTTAAAAAGTGTAAAAAGAAAAAATAACCAAGTGTACACACACATTCACACAGACACAGACACAGACAGACAGACAGACACACACACACACACACACACACACACACACACACACACACACACACACCAGAAAGATCTACCTGCTGTGTTTCTGAGAAAAAACACCAGGTTGTAGTCTAGGCACTCCTCGGGGACTGGAGGGCAGAACACCCGGAGGTAAGGCTTTTCCACCATGCGCTTCACTAACCGCTGTATGGAGAGAGACACAGTCACGTGTGCATGCCCACTCAGCCCTGCTGTGCTTCCAGAGCTCTGAGCCCTGGGGTCCTGGCTGGGCCCTTTCCACAGGCAATGCAGCCACAGGCACAGTGGGAGCCAGTGGGAGGCTCCCTGCCAGCCCACACCAGGCCCAGCACATGGCCTATCTGCTAACCTGCTGCCAGCACCGCCACACCTGCAGCCACTCACCTGAGTCAGGAGATCCTGGCTAGGTAACTGCCTCTTACAGCAAAGCCGGCCTGATCTTTGTTCTTGATCTTTGTTCTCAAAGCCCAGCCCCGCCAGCCACCCACACCCTAGCCCTCCATCCCCCACTTAGGCCTGCCCACATTGTGTGTGTGTGTGTGTGTGTGTGTGTGTGTGAGAGAGAGAGAGAGAGAGAGAGAGAGAGAGAGAGAGAGAGACAGAGGGGGGGAGAGACGGAGAGAGAGGAAGAGAGAGGGAGGGAGGGAGACACACACACACACACACACACACACACACACACACACACACACTTCATGCTCTTGCCTGGCTATTTTGCTCACAGATGGAGCTCGAGCACATGAACCACACCTCCACTTCTGGCTTCTTGCTGGTTAATTGGAAATAGTCTCCTGGACTTTTCTGCCCAGGCTGGTTTTGAACAGTGATTCTCAGGTCTTAGCCTCTAGAGTAGCTAGGATTACAGATGGTGAGCCTCTGGTGCCCAGCTACATTTTTTTTCTCATTACTGGTGTTCGAACCGCCCTTTTTGTTTCAATTATTTTTCGGATGGGGGCTCACATTTTTACTCAGGGCTGGCCTTAGACCATCTTTTCATCCCTTCCCCCTACAAAGCTAAGACTGCAAACAGGTAATACCACATCCAGCTTGTTGATTGAGATGGATAATTTTTGCCCAGACTGGTCTCAGATTGAGGTCTTACCAATCTCCATTTCCCAGGTAGCATGCACCATCGTGCTTGTCCCTACAGTGCTGCATATTGTAAAGAAAGGACCAGCCCTGGAGCAGCCCTGAGGGGCAGCCTCCAAGCTGGCAGGATATCCTTGTCTCTGTGCAGCCAGGCTGTGGGCCACCCCATGATTGGCACACTAACCCCATGGTATGCATGAACACTTCTTTGCATGCCTGTGGTGCTGGACTGTGTTGGACCTGTGTTGGGGTGGGACTGAGTGAGCAAGGCCAGCCATGTGGGCTCTCTGTGCTTTTGGGGGGAGCCCCAGACAGCATCGCTCAGGTGGGCACCCTGGCTGGCACACATGGTGCTGCCCCCAGAGGCCAGCAGGGTTAGTGCTGTCTCGGGCCTGGGAGTGGAGGCCTGTTCTTACTGGGACTGGGCCCTGGATGGCCTTCATTTCCCAGACTCGAATTCATGTCCTCTCAGAAACAAACATGACCATGACTGGTAGCTGCTTTGATCACCAGTCCCCCCACCAGTCTCCAGATGTCAGGGAGGTCACAGGAATCCCATACAGAAGTCCTGCTCTCCCTTCTCCCCCTAGTACTGGGCCAGGGACCCATCTTATGCGAGGACACTTGGCCCGACACTGGGCATACCTTGGCAGGGGGAATTTCCAACAAATCTCCATGCAGGTCATCACTGTCCATGCCAAGGAGAGATGGGGTCATGGAAGTTCCCAGTTGAGTATTCTTAGCTACAAAACAGGAAACGAAATCATGGAGTCCCAGACCTGCATGGCATCTCAGCGGATTTCGCCGAGTTGGATGACAGCTAAAGGACATATATGTGCAATATACAGACTTTTACTGCAGCTGAGGAGAGCTGCCTGGCCCTGGGGGAAGGTCAACCATCAGAGATTAGCTAGCATGTGTGCGTGCGTGCATGTGTCCCTGAGTACACATGTGTGCGTGTCCCAATCATGGGGACCACATGTGCTGTGAGATGGGATTTACAGCTAATGGGTCATCATTTCCTCTGAGGAAATTCAAAACACATCAGAGAAGATGAAAGGAAAATAGTCTTTCAGCCAGGCACCGGTAGCTATGTAAGGCTAGACAAAATATCAATACAATCTAAATAATTTAGGTAGCCAGAAGTCAGTGGAGCTAGGATACTTTGAGTCATTATTTAAAACATACCCATGGCCTTGCCTAAATAATTGAGCTTAAATAAAACTGTTTTACTTCCCCACACCTAGGGAGTTAAAATCAGTCCCTCTCAGCCATAGCCAACTATTAACAATGTTATTCCCTAGCAGCTATTCTAAGAAAATGCCAAGGATTTAGATAGACTCTAGGAAATATACCTCAAACCCCCTTTTTGTGGTAAACCCCCCAGCTTCAGCCAATCAGCAGGTGGCGGAGAAAGCGTCAAGGTGCAGCTGCTTCTTCAGGAAGCAAGATAAGGGCTAGACAGCCCTGCAGGATGGCACGTATGTCATGAGGGCCCGGACCACTGAGCTTAAGTGACCGCCCCCATGAGCCAGCCAACCACCTTTTCCAGACCTGTTCCCCCCACCAGCTGCACCAACCAGCTTTTGAAAATTTTTTATTATTTTCCCGTGGTATAATGTAATTTTCTGTAGGATACTATGATGCATGAAACACCCCTGAAAACCCTATAAAAACCCTGCTAGACAGAAGGGCAGGGCTCTCAATCCGGATCTGCTGCGCCGGTGAAGGTTGTGAGTCCAGGCTCGAGCTTGCAATAAAGACTCATGTACTTGCATCAGAATCGGCTCCTTGGTGGTCTTTGGGGAACCCCTCAAATCTGGGCTTATCAGTTACACCTGTAATCTGAGCTACTCAGAAGGCTGAGATCTGAAGAACTGCAGTTCAAAGCCAGCTCTGGCAGGAAAGGCTGTGAGATTCATCTCCAGTTCAGCACCAAAAAGCTAAAAATGAAGCTGTGGTAGAATGCTAGCCTTGAGTACAAAAGCTCAGGGACAGAGCCCAGTCTATGAATTCAAGCCCCGGTATGGACAAAAAAAAAAGAGAGAGATCTAATTTAGATAATTATTCTAAGAGCTGCCACTATGGAAAACATTGTGAAAGTATGAGACTGAAGTCCCATGGCCTATCATCACCTGTCAAGGGCCAGGGTCCTCGGTGGTAGGGTCAAGTACTCACCCTGCTTTCCCTAGCTATTTCCAGCTCACAAAACTAATGGGCCTCAGGAAGGTTCTGGAAGAGGAGGCCACTGTGATTTTCACAAGGAGACTCCATGCTTCAAGACAGAGTATGGGCCAGTGTTCGTGGAGCTGTCCAAGGCTTTGCCATGGGGCAATGGGTGTTTTATGCCCTGGGCCACCCTGGGGTAAACGGTGTACTCCAACACTCTTTCCACAGGGCGTGGCCTTACTTGGCAAGGGGGTCTTGCTGGCATAATGAGCTGAGATGGGGTTATGACAGACTAGGGCCACCCAGAACCCAAAGCTCAGTGCCATGGGAGACAAGGAGCTGGAGTTCCAGACACATGAAGGAGGAGGCCACTTGACCACCAGGCTGAGGCAAGAACAAGGTGGCCAAAAGCCAAAGAGTGCTGAGGACCCTGGCCACCCCAGAGGCTGCAGCAGGCAGGGAAGGAGCCTGTCCAAAGCACCGCCCTGCTACAACTAGAGTTTGAACTTGGGAAAGGATGATTCTGTTGTTTCCAGCTGTTCTGCCCTGGGAGCCTCATAACGTATCTATGAATAGCCCTACATCCTCCTGACACAGGAAGAGATCCAGGCAACCTTCCCAGTCTGCTCACCCCCTCCCACACCGGGCTCCCTCTCCCTATGTCACACCTGAAGCTTTATCTGTGGCCTCTGTTTTTTGAGACTCGGTTTCTTCTTCTGCAGTTTCCTCTTCCAATGGGACATATATGTCACTGTCTTTATGGACACATAAACAGAAAGAAAATGCAGTGTAGTTTTTCATGATGTGAGACACTTTGGGAGGGCTGCAGGCCCAGGACGCTGCCCACGGGAGACATGTGTGTGCTGCGGAAAGCATAGATGTTCCCCAAGGGTCCACCCCAGGCCCACCACACAGCCCAGAGAATGCCCCAAAGGGGCCAATAAACCCGCTTAGAGCTATTTGTGAGCTTAGGCCTAATAAGCCAGGTAAGAGTGATAATCTGAGGCAGTGGGTGCATGGTCCCTTCTCCCACCTCAGGCCATAACCTTCCACCCTGAGACTGAGCCTGCCTCATGGAGGGCAGGCACCCCAGGCTGGATGGTGGCCACTGGTCTAAACTTGTGCTAGGGGTACAGCTAGAAGTCACCACTAGCTCTTAGCAGGGTGGCAGAAGCCCAAAGCTCAGTCATGTTTCTGGGCCTCCATAGTTTAAGTACACAAATCAAGGTTACTGACATTGTAGAAAACCCACTGGTGTACTTTGTAGCCACAATTTCACTTTGTCACAATGGCAGAGCCTAACCCAAGATGCCAAGGAGATGTGATGGTCAGAACCTAAGATCTGCCTGCATAAACAAAATGAATGACTGGAAGGTTCCATCCCAAAGCATTTCTACTGTGTGGTTCCCTCTCTGTGCATTTCTCCATAATGGCTACATGCATTCTGCTATGCAAGCAGATAATTATATTTAAACTAAAGGACGGGGTGTGGTGTTGCACACTAATAACCCCAACACTCAGGAGGCAGAGGCAGAAGATCCAGGAGTTTGAAGATAGCCTGAGCTACATGGAGAGACCCTATGAGGGACCTGGGTAGGGACCCTACCTCTGAAGCCTTGTGGGCATAACCAGCACCTTGGGTTTCTCTGCATTTAAAGTGCTCTCTGGGTCCTCCTAAACAGTGCGGCTGGCAGTCACCTGTGAACCTCGTGGGCTCCTGCTCTACTCTAACCCTCCCGACGGCGGGAGTGGAAAGAACAGCTCTGCGCTGCCCGCTGATGGGAAGTGAGGGTAACTCTGGGGCCATCCTCGGGCACTGTTTGGTTGTATGTAGCAGGTGGGCGCCCTGGCACAGCTCCAGTAGTGCTGCACACAGGCTAAGTGAGGCTCTGTGACTCCCATCGGAGCTGGGACAGAGCTGCCATGGCTGCTGGAGCAGGGCGGGGGCGGGGCGGGGGCCCAGGTGGGGTCGTGGTCTGGGGGCGGTCCAGGAGCAGGGGATCCGGATGGGGCTGTCAGGGTCCCCTGTGAGTCTGGGGACGGGGCAGGAGGGGTTCAGGGAGGGGCTTCTGGGGCAGAGCCCGGGGGTGGGACTGCTGGAGGGGGGGGCAGGGGACACGACTGGGGGGGAGGGGGAGTTCGGGACGGGGTGTTCAGGGCGGGGCGGGGCGGGACGAGGGTCCCAGGGCGCGACTGCGGGCCTGCTCACCGATCTCCACCTCCACTTCCACCTCCACCTCCTCGGTCTGCATAGCGCACTGGAAGAACAATGTGTCCGCGGCTTCCTCCTCCGTCCCGTGGTTGAGGAAGTGCAGGACCAGGTCCTCCACCTCCCCGTCATTGCGGCTCAGCAGCTCCTCGAAGAGGCCAGGGTCGCTGAGGCCGAAGGCGGCAAACACACGGTCCCGCATCCACAGCACCCGCAGGTCGTCCATGGCGTCATGAACAGAGCCAGGCAGGAGCCGGAGTGCGCGGAGCCCGGAGCCCAGAGCCCGACGGCGTCGATAGCAACCGCGCCCTTAGCAACGGGCTTCGGGCAACGGTGCCACAGGCACGGGGCCCCCACCCACACTGCTGGCCACGAGGCGTAACCCCGTTCCCCCTCGAGCTCCAGCGGGGCGGCCAGCCCGAGCCCCTGGACGCAGTCCGGGATTCAGCTCAGGAGCCCTGCGAGCGGCGCCCACCACCCAAAGGCAAACTTGCCGTCAGGATTCAGGACGGGGGTCAAACAGAGGCCCCATCAGTTCTCGGCCCTCTGGCCAAGCCTAGCCACAAAAAAGAAAGCACAACAGCACAGCTTAAGAATATAGATTTATTTGTGATTAGCAAAAGAAGTTCAGTGCTGACAGGACAAGGTGGCTGTGCAGGGCTGCTCCCAGTGGTGACCAGGAAGAAGACCCCTGGTGAGGCGGGGAGTGGACTCCGGCACCCACTCTGCTGTTAAGAGTCTCATAAAGAGCTGGGAAGGTGGCTTCGTGGTAGAGTGCATGCCTAGCATGCATGAAGCCCTAGGTTCAATTCCTCAGTACCACATAAACAGAAAAAAATAGATATGGTACTGTGGCTCAAGTGGTAAGAGTGCTAGCCTTGAGCAAAAGAAGTTCAGGGGCAGTGCCCAAGGCCCTGAGTTCAAGCCCCAGGACTGGCAAAGAAAAAAATATAAAATGAGTCTCATAAAGAAACAGCTGCAATGTTCTGAGTGTCCAAAAGCTCAGCAGCAGTGCAGCGCCTGTGTGCATCCTGAGTGAAGATTTCTGAGACATAGACCCCATGAGGTCAAAGACAACCTCAAAAGGTGAGGAGAGAGAAACTTGCTATTTTTAAAGAGAAGCTGCACAAATGGTGTGGGAGCTATTTGTTTGTTTTCCCAAATAGATCAAGCTCTAGATCTGGATGCTTAATTCACCAACGTGAGTTTCTTAGGCTATGCCTTTCTAAATCACTGCGAACTGAACACTGAGAACATTGCCACAAAATACCCTTAAAAATGTCAGCATCCTAGTAACTAGGGAGTATGAGGCAGGTGGATGCAAGGTCAAGGCCAGCCTGAACAACACAGAGAGACGGGATCTCAAAAAAAGAAAAGGGAGCTGGGTGCCAGTGGCTCACACCTATAATCCTAGCTCTTGGGAGGCTGAGATCTGAGGATTGAGGTTCAAAGCCAGACCATGCAGGAAAGTCTATGAGACTCTTATTTCCAATTAGTCACCAGAAAATGGGAAGTGGTGCTGTGGCTCAAAGTGGTAGAGCACTGGGAAGCTGATATGAGCCTGCTGCACTCCTGCCTAGACGGGAGGCCCAAGCTCACGCAAAGCACACCTAGCTCAGGAAAGTAAATGTGGAGACCATGCAGACAATTCATCCTTTTCCCTCCAAACAGCAGCTATGAGAGGATTGCATGTATAACAAACAGGACCAAAACAAGGCAAGCTGGAGCAGCCACACGGATAACGTGCCATTAGGACTCATCACTTTAGAAATGAAACTTTTTATATCTTTCTCTTAAAAGACACTGTTAACTGTATTTCCAGAATTCCTTTTACAAATTAGGACCAGAATTCATTTATGTAACTTTATTCTACACTGTCATGACACAGACTCTGTGCCCTAAGAGGCATCCACCAGAACCCACAGCAACCCCACAACATTTGCCAGCTTGCAGACAGTCCACAGCTACCCCCTGTCGCCAAATGGAGTGCCGTCAAGGATCCTGAGCATGCAGGGACACCAGCAACAGCCATTGGCCTCAGGTCCAGAGAGGAGAGGAGGAGGTGCCTGAGTCTCATCACTCAGCTTTCCAGTGCCACACCTTCCGGGAGAAGGAAACCTTGGGGCAGAACCCTTTCCAGAGTTCCCTCAGCATCATTTGATATACTGCATATTAAATTTGAACAGCAAAAGACAAATCAAAGCAGCTCTGGGAGACTCGTACCCCACAGAAGCATAGACTATTCTATATGCTATTCTAGAAGCAGAGAGGCTCCACTTTATAGTCACAGTCCCTAGCCGAAGTTCAATTCATCCTCGCACACAGGCATTGAAACAACCTGCAAAGATCAGGCTTTGGTTCAGCGTCCCTCAATCCTGGCTTGGCATGAAGGTGCTTGTCAGGAAAGGTGGGCAGCACAGAAATGTGCTCAGAACTCTAATTGTACAAACACATGAGATTTATTTGGGAAAATAATTATCTATGGTCATTTGAAACTGGAAAGTTGGACATCATTTACAAAGCTATGGAACAGAACAGACTGTTCAAAAGGACCAACTTGGATTCACAAAAGTGAATCAGTGAGTTTAAATCCAAGATGACAAATGAGAATTACTTTTCAACTGATCTGAATAGTGCTTACAGGTTTCAATGATTAACTACCTTCTTCAGACCTTCATTGAAAATTAGTCTGAAAGTAAAAAATTATACTGTTGTCAAAGACAAGTGTAATATCTTTGGGGTAAAATATCTTAATTTATACTTCACTATAAAAATATATAAATACTACTTTTTACCTTTCTTTTACTCAGTATAAATGTTTCTGGCTCCACAACATCGTCAGGCTGGTCACTAAGCTTAACTGTTCCTTTCTGAGAGCTTCTGCAGTCACACTGGGTCTTAAGGCTCAGGACAGTTTATCTTTCCAAACCGACAATGATCATAATTGATTTTAAATGAGAATAAAAGGATAAGAGTCTTTTAAAAATACATATACAAGTGGGAAAACTACTCATTGTGTTATTTTATCCCATTTTCCCCAATTATTAAAACAAGACAACCCTATACAAATAATCCTGTATTAGTAATCTTGACAGCATACAAAAAAAAGTCGGATATTCTTTCTTTGAAGTACTGGGGATTGAACCCAGGGCTTTGTACATGCTAAGCAAGCACTCTACCACTGAGCTACACTCTCTTGGTTTTTTTTGAGACAAGATCTCACTATGAAGCTCAGGCTGGCTTTGAACCCTTAATCCTCATGCTCAGCCTCTTGAGAGCTGGGATTACAGGCATGCAACACCAAGCCCAGTTGCATATTCTTAAGCAGAATATAAATCTTTTGATTATTCACCATTAAAAATTTTTTAAAGAAATTATACTTAACTTTAGCTGTTGGAAAATATTATCTGACAACTTCAGGTGAAAGAATAACTCTGTATTTTTAATAAGGTTTAAAAGGAATCAAATATCTAAGACCATTTTTGATTAGCCATTCAAAATTGGCTTCTCTCCCCTAAGCCTATATTAAAAAAAATAACTTAACATAACACTTGGCATTAACTTATATTTGTTTGTAATAAAAACCAAAAGAACTTCATATCTCCGAATTGTCCAACATTACAAAATAATTAACATGAGGGAGAGGTGCAGCTTACAGAATCATCTGCTGTATTGTAAGGCAATCAATGAAGACAGAGTTTTTCCAGCCTAAATCTGGCGAGTGAATCTCTAACATGATAATTCTCCCTAGATCTGAGAGTCTGTTGGGGCCGGCGGTATGGTCATGCCATGTCATCTTCGCCGTTGAATTTGGATGAGAGCAGACTGAATGAGAAAGGAATGAACTTGGTGCCCGCACCAGTGTAGAATTTGTTCTGAAATTCTACCCTGCAAAAAAGTAAAGGACATTATATTCATGGGAGATTGTGAAGTCACATTAAAACAATATTTGAAAGTTAAAGACAAAGTCTGTGTGCTAACATTGCTTTGTCCCACACAACAAGTTTGCCAGCCCATTGTCCTTAAACACCCTACCTGGCTTCAGTTTCTGCATGTGACAGCAAAGCTAGTGAACCCCTGGACATGGAACGGAGAAGCCTTTTCCATTTAGGTCACTACATGCACAGCACAGTTAACTGGAGAGGTGAGTGTGAATATGTGCACATGCATGCAAAGCACATGGCTGTAAAATATCAAGAAATACCTGAAACCTGGGTGCTAGTGGCTCACCCCTGTAATCCTAGCTATGCAAGAGGTTGAGATCTGAGGACTATGATTTGAAGCCAGGCCAGGCAGGAAAGTCCATTAAACTCTTATCTCTAATGAACCATATAAAAATCCAGCAAAGGAGCTATGGCTCCAGTGGTAGAGCATTAGTCTTGAGCAAAAAGAAGCTCAGACAGTGCCAAGGCCCTGAGTTCAAGCCCCAGAAACAGCACACATAAAAAAAGCCTGAAAGCTAAGAGGTATTTTACAGTAAAGTAACTGAAAGCATGAAACCTACATTACTTTCTGAGTATGAGCATGCTCTAACCTGTCAGCAGTTAAAACTGTGTTTTTTTTCTAAAGTGTGACTGGACTGTCAGAATGCTGTGTGCACCAACCCAAGTGACAGCCCCACTTACCAGTGGAGGCGGATGGCATGGAGGAATGCTGAGAGCCCTTCCATGACCAGAAGGATAAAGATGGTGAGGACAGCGAAGAGTGTCATGACGGGCAGCAGCAGCAGGACCCCCATAGTCGTGTCCACGCGCAGGCCCACACGCAGCAGCATGGCCCACAGCACATCTGACAGCTCTAAAAGGGAATTCATTCATGCAGCACAGCATGAAAATCTGTGGAACTGCTTTTAAGATATTAGAAGCAGGGAGAACTAACGTGTCTCCCTCCCTAGTCATTGTAGCTCATCTGCAGCCCTGGCACCACCTGGGCACACCCTGGCCAGTGGGGCAGCAGATGTGGAGCAAGTGTCTCATCTGATTCATCCTGCTCTGCTCTAGTCTGGATTAGCCTCTGCACCCTTCCTGTGTGTAACAATCAGGAACCTCTGGGCCTCAAGGCCTCACCCTGTGTGTTTCCTCACTAAGCTTTTCTTGGGTGGCCCATGCCCTCCCTTAATTCTCCACTTCTGTCCATGGGTCTCACTAGATAGGAAGCAACAGACTTGCTGCCCTGTGGCCTGTGCCTGCATTGGAAGCCATGCTGACCGCCACACAGGCCAAAGAGACAGGACAGACAGATGCTTCAGTCACCAAGCACACAGGTGCTATTTAGGTGGTGTGTGGGCTGGGAGCAAGCAGCCTGTGAGCACGAACACACATGCTCACATTTACTGAGCATGAGGAGAAAGAATTGAGTCTGGAGTTAGCATGGTGAGGGTAAGTACGATCTAACCCAAGTATGGAAATAAAACTTGTGCACTGCCTGAACCAACAAGCAGGCCTGTTGGGGATTATTATGGCCTGGGAAAGGCTGCCCTTCCACCAGCCTTGGGACAATGGAAGTCCCTCCCACCTTCTGGCCTCCACCCCTTGGGAGGTGAACACGTGCGTGCCACCATGATGGGGTTGTCCCGCCCACAAAGGGAAGTTTTGTGATGTCACTTGATGAACGTGGTCCCTAGCCTATGACTGACCCTTTGGCCAGCCCCCTTTCTTTCCCGCCATTACTTCTATATAAGTGCCTTTCCATATTAAAGTCTTTGAGATGCTTCCCACCACCGCAGCGTGTCCCTGATGCCTTCCTTTTCGCCTCCGCCCTTGGTAACATGTGAGGGGACTGGGGGGAGGGGAGGCATCAGCAACCCTTCCTCAACTTAGCGCTTGCCCATGTGAGCACGCCTTTGGCCTTCCGCTGGCGGAGGGCCAGGCTGAGTGCTCTTTCATAGAGTTTGTGGTTACCATTCTCCCCGTGGGGGGAGAAAGGGGGTATCCAAACCCCAACACAGGCCCTCCCAAATGAGCATTGCTTCAGGGTTCTCTTGTTGTTTGGTTTTGTTTTTGTTGCCAGTCCTGGGGCTTCAACTCGGCCTGAGCACTGTCCCTGGCTTCTTTTTGCTCAAGGCTAGCATTCTGCCACTTGAGCCACAGTGCCACTTCTGGCTTTTTCTATATATGTGGTGATGAGGAATCGAACCCAGGGCTTCATGTATATGAGGCGAGCACTTTACCACTAGGCCATATTCCCAGCTCCAGGGCTCTCTTGAGATACATAGGCATTGTTTTCAGTAAGACATGGCTAAACAAAATATATGAAGTCCCAATATTGTAACAGTACTGACAGTGAAGCTGTGAATGCTAGGGAGAGTTTCCTGGGTGATTTTCACTGCATGCCTTGGACAAGAGACCAGAGACGCACATAATAATGTTACATTCACACAACCCAGCAGTAGTTCACATACCACCTGAGAGACAGCACTGTTTGTGGGAAACCTCCTGCAGCACTGTGGGTTCTGACCTCGCACTGAAGTGGGTGGGAGCAGAAACTTACGTGCATGTGCCAGGCTGAGTGCCCAGAGCCTCAGGTAGGATGCAGTGTTGGAGATGCAGCCAAGGCAATACTCAATGGAATGGATCACCTGCGTCATCAGGATTTCTCCAAAGTTGAAC
The DNA here is from genome assembly GCF_023159225.1 of Perognathus longimembris pacificus. Classification (NCBI taxonomy): domain Eukaryota; kingdom Metazoa; phylum Chordata; class Mammalia; order Rodentia; family Heteromyidae; genus Perognathus; species Perognathus longimembris. The sequence continues at coordinate 87,860,041 of NC_063163.1, read as the reverse complement.
TAAGAGACATTACACAGAACGTGTTACACAGTGACTCAGGCCTATTCCGCAGGCACACAGGACCCTGGTGTGACCACGAGGAAGGGACTGACCTCGGAAATGGTGACTGGGACTGCTACGATAGCCACACCCTCAGACAGCTCACTGAGTTTGAGTCTCAGGACATCTACAATGGAACAGCCCTCGGGAACTGCAGGCACGTAAGATATGCTGCATGCCCAGTTAGTGGAAAAGCCAGCAGAGGGGCCAAAATAGAAAGAGGGGGACACTAGGCAAGGTGCCTCTCGGTATATCCCAGCTCTGCTTCTTGGTTCTATCAGCTTATCACTTATTAAACATCACAAATTAAAACACTACATCTCAGGCTGAGAATATGGCTTAGTGGTAGAGTGCTTGCCTCGCATACACGAAGCCCTGGGTTCGATTCCTCAGCACCACAAATAGCCAGAAGTAGCGCTGTGGCTCAAGAGGTAGAGTGCTAGCCTTGAGCAAAAAGAAGCCAGGGACAGAGCTCAGGCCCTGAGTTCAAGCCCTAGGACTGGCAAAAAAAAAAAAAAAAGAATGGCAAAATGTTGCTTGTAAGAAATTTTGTTCTCCCTTTTTTTTTTTTTTTTTTTTTTTACTCTGGGCCTAGACACTGTCTCTGAAGCTTTTGTGCTCAAGGCTAGCGTTCTACCACTTGAACCACAGCTCCACTTCTGGCTTCTTGGGAGTTAAGTAGATATTAGAGTCTCACGGGTTTTACTGGACTGACTGCAAACTGCAATCCTCAGATCTTAGGTAGCTGGAATTACAGATGTCAGCTATTGCACCCAGCTTGTCCAGTCTTTATTAAACCATATCATGGGGCCAAGTAACTTCAAAACACAAAGCAAAGTTATAATAGAAAAAGGCTTAATTATGGTTTTGCAGAACTGGGAGACCTAGGAACTGCCATTAAGCCCAGAAGTCCATTCTCCCTGTTCTGTGGGAGCCCAGGAATCCTGAGTGATGTGGGGTCTTTTGAAAGCCATGGTCACCACCCTGAGGCTACTTCCCACACCTTGCAATGCTGACACTACATACTCCAGTGCAAAATGAAAATCCAGACTAGGGTTATGGCATCAATCATAGGACCAAACCGGTACATGGGAAGCTCCAAGTAATGCTGCTGTTTGCTCATGTCTCTAATTACTGTTTATCACCACACACTTAGCTAAGGAAATGCACAGCAGAGTTAAAAGTTACCTCTTCGCACATCACCTCTCTGCAGCCATCTTCCACTTGGCTGTTTCCCTGTTCGATATCATGGCTCCCCAGTAGAGACACCTCTTCCTCACTATCCTTCCTCACGAGCGTGTAGCCTCTCTGGCAAGCAGAAGAGCACACGTCACAAGGCTGAGATCAAACAATTACTCCTTGCTTCAGCAATTCAGCTTTGTGAAGAAAAACTTTCTAAAAGAAAATGAGTGCTTCATACCAGTTAGGATTGTGACTAAGAGGGACAAAAAGAGAGAGAAAGAGGGAGAGGGGAAAACAGAGAGAGAGAGAAAGAAGGAGAGGGGGAGACAGAGAGAAAGGAGAGAGAAAGGGAGAGAGAGAGAGCATAATGAGCACTGGTAAAGATGTGACAAAACAGAGCTATTATGTACTGCTGTGAAAATGGAAAATGCTGCAGCTGCAGAACAAGAATCGTGGTGATTCCTCAAAAATAAACAGAAGTACCATGTGATCCAGCACCCCTGCTTCTCATATACCCAGAAGAACTGAATATCGAGACTTGAAGAATGTCAAGTATCAGAACACCCATGTTCACAGCAGCTCTATTCACAAGAGCCCAAAGCTGGGAACAGTAAAGTACTGATCCACAAATGCATGCATAAACAGGGTGCAAAATATCCAGAGGAGACTTAATATTGCCTTAGAAGGAAAATTCAATATATAACACAAAAAGTTAAGGACATTACACTATGGTAAAGAAGCCAGACATACAAGACAAACATTTCAAGTCTGCTTCTACAAGGCACTACCCATTGCAGAGAATCCTGAGTGAGGGGGCACGGGGTGAACATGGGGGCCTAGTGTCTAATAGGTACAGAGGTCTGGTTTTGTAAATGCAGGCTACAGATCAGTAATGGTCTCGTAAGGCCTGCACTCCCCATCCTGAAATAGAGAAGGCTCTGGCTTTGAACCAGGCCCTCAGAAAGGTGCATCTTACACTGGAGCACAGGCACACACAGACCCTACTTACCCGATTCATGCCAAAGCAACCCCGCCCGTTGTGCAGCCACAGCAGAAAGAGTGGCTTTCCCAGGAGGAGAACAGGCACTGACAGCGCTGTGATAACCAGCAGCAGCTTCTGGACGTGCTTCTGTGGGGCGCCGGAGGAACAAGAGAACACAATGGCCATTAGGGAACGTGGTAAGAGGCAACCTTCCCTATCCTCCAAGCGTGGGGGGCAGACCGCGCACCTGCCCTGTGTAGAGGCCACGTGTGTCCGCAGTGGGGAACAGGAACATGTTGATGAACTCGATGAGAATGCTGGGCGCATCCCGGGAGTTGGCCGCTGAGTAGATCAGCCACTTGTAAACAATCATGAAGATCAGGTAACCAAAGATGCACAGCATGAACAGCAGCTCCGGGATGGAGACCAGGTAAATGTTGAACTTCTTCCTGAAGTGCCTGGGAAAGGAGGGAGCCACAGGTGAGGGTGGTCAGGTACAATGCTCGGTGACAAAGCAACAGGCCCATCCTGAGACTCTGCTTGTCTAGGACAGCTCATACCTGTCCCGTGGGTCTGCCCACAGAGGAAGGGGGACATCAGCAATGGCTATGGTTTTGTGGCCAACCCCACCGCAGCTTTCACTATGGCTTATCTGGAGGCTTTGCTCTACTTAAAGTAAGGCTGCAGATTTGAACCTGCCTCCAAAATGCTGCTGTAAAGGAAGCTTTTCATGTCTCCAGTTATTTACAACTCAAAGATATAACACTGAATTACATAAATTACACTTGGTAATGGCAAGAGCAGTCTGTTTAGGGAAAGACATACAATCTCTTACTTGTACTATGCTAGCCCTAGTCACTCTAACAAAACCAAAATACTTTCTATCTTTGTAAGCTTCATAAGGACACAGCCTCCTTCTGCCCCCACTGTGGAAGCCCAGTGCCAGGACAGCGCCCAGCTGTGTGTACACAGCACATCTTTGCCCAGTGAAGCAATGACGGATCACAGAGAAGCTAACGGAGCTGAATCACAGCATCAACACACTTGGTTCTGCACCCACTCAGCACAGCCCACCAGAAGCCAAGTTTAAGAAATGTGTAACGATCTATAGGCATAGCTGAAAAAAAATATGTACTTACAAGTGGTTAAATATTCCCAGAATGACACCGAAAGTCATGTGAGTAATTCCTAAAATCACAGACATTTTCATTTTGAAAGAATTTAGGAAAGTGAGGCGGTTCGTGGCCAAGTTCCAAATCTAAAGACCAAACAAAACACAAAAGAAATCTTTCACTTCCTTGCACAGGGACTCCAGGAAAGTGGTTCTAGATGGCAGGGGAGACAACACAGCGGCCTCTCTGCCCACAGCCTAGGAACCTAGGCTGGGGTGGGGCCAGTTGAGGGCAAGAAGGGCCAGACTGCTTGCCACAGACCAATCCCACAGAAGCAGAGAAGTGGGGCAGCCAGTGTAAGCCACACACGGCTGCCCCTGCCTGTGAGCTAAAACCAGGGTGCTGCAGGACCATCTTGGGAGGAAGGTATGACATAAGAACAATGTATCCGGGCTGGGGATATAGCCTAGTGGCAAGAGTGCCTGCCTCGGATCCACGAGGCCCTAGGTTCAATTCCCCAGCACCACATATACAGAAAACGGCCAGAAGCGGCACTGTGGCTCAAGTGGCAGAGTGCTAGCCTTGAGCGGGAAGAAGCCAGGGACAGTGCTCAGGCCCTGAGTCCGGGGCCCAGGACTGGCCAAAAAAAAAAAAAAAAGAACAATGTATCCCCCACACCCCACAGACAACAGACACTTGTATCCTTCACAAACCACATACAGACACCCATGTCCCCACACCCTACAGACAACGGACACGCGTTCTTCACACCCCACAGACAACAGACACCCAGGTCCCCCATATCCCACAGATAACAAACACCGTGTCCCCACAGGCAACAGGCACCCATGTCCCCCATACCCCACAGACAACAGACACCCAGGTCCCTACACCCCACAGACAACAAACACCTGCATCCCTATATCCCACAGACAACAAGCACCCATGTCCCCTACATCCCACAAACAACAGACACCTGTGTTCCCACACCTCACAGACAAGAGATACCCTATGTCCTCTATACCCCAGACAAGACACCCCTGTCCCTACACCCCACAGACAACACTCATGTCCCCCACACCCAACAGACATCTGTGTCCCCTACACCCTAGACAAAAGATATTGTGTCCCTATGCCCCACAGACAAGACACCCATATCCCCCACATACACAGAGAGCTCTAAAAGGACACAGACACAGCTAGCAGTAACCACAGCAAGCTGTGTGGAACCTGGGGCCTTTCAACTGTGTGCATGCAAATTACCACACCCCCACCTTGCCTTCTCCCCCAAATCCCACTCCAACTTTCTTCCTTGGTTCCTTCATTCAGAGATATCTGCTCTTACAATGGCTGCACAAGCACCATGATACACTAGCTCCACACCCCAGCTCAGTACCACATTACTTCTTTGTAGACAAATGGAAGAAATAATTGAAATAAATGAAGAAGGAATCCACGAAGGTTCCCCAAGTCCCTGGCGGCTCCAAGAGAAGGTGGCCTCCTTGACACCCAGGTGTACTCACAGGGTCGATGCCAAAAGGGTAAGGGCCTCGAAACACTCCAGGGACACTCGGGTTCAACTGCAGAACCCGGTTGTTGCGGACCACGGTGTCACTGTGAGGGGCAGAAGAATATGTGAGGGGCAGGGGCCTCGTGTCCTGCTCACCCCATGGCCCAGCAGCTCCCATACTTACTTCCACAGCGCCATGCTCTCGCGCTCCTTTGCTGTGTGGCTGGAGCTGTACATGGCGGACACGTTCCACCGGGAGCCAAAGAGGTTCATGGACTTGGAGAAGCAGTCGTTGTACACAAGGCCAGTGTACACGGAGAACAGGCCCATGAGCAGCAGGATATAGCGGCCATGGAAGAACATCCTCATGATCTGCACAAAGTGGCAAAACATGGTCATGGGACCAACGCCACTCAGGCTACTTGGGCTGACACAGGTCCCTATCACTCACAGGTGGGAGGTGTGTACCTCTGCAGTGCACAGACAACCCCAAGCTCTCACAACTGCAAGTGTGGCTCAAGTAGTAGCCAAAACAAAAAAAACAAAACAAAAAAAAAAAAAAACACAAGCGAGATAGTTTAAGTCTCAGTACTGGCACAAAAAGAAGTACTAATTTTTTATTTTTTATTTTTTTGCCACTCCTGGGGATTGGACTCAGGGCCTGAGCACTGTCCCTGGCTTCTTTTTGCTCAAGGCTAGCACTCTACCACTTGAGCCACAGCACCACTTCTGGCCATTTTCTGTATATGGTGCTGGGGAATCGAACCCAGGGCTTTGTGTATACAAGGCAAGCACTCTTGCCACTAGGCCATATTCCCAGGCCAAAAGGTACTAATTTTTTGTTTTGTTTTGTTTTTGACAGTCATGGGGCTGGAATTCAGGGCCTGGGCACTGTCCCGAGCTTCTTTTGCTCTATGCTAACACTCCACCACTTGAGCCACAGCGCCACTTCTGGCCTTTTCTGTTTATGTGATGCTGAGGAATTGAACCTAGGGCTTCATACATGCTAGGCAAGCACTCTACCACTAAGCCACATGCCCAATTCCCTCCCCCCCCCCCTTTTTTTTTTGCCAGTCCTGGGCTTGGATTCAGGGCCTGAGCACTGTCCCTGGCTTCTTTTTCTCCAGGCTAGCACTCTGCCACTTGAGCCACAGCACCACTTCTGGCCGTTTTCTATATATGTGGTGCTAGGGAATCGAACCCAGGGCTTCATGTATGCAAGGCAAGCACTCTTGCCACTAGGCCATATTCCCAGCCCCCCCCCCCCTTCGTTTTTCAAAATAAAAACGAACTGTCCCAGCTGTGGAGGAGTGGTCAGTGAAGCACGGCAGTCAGTGGGCAGGGGCTCACCTCCTGGGACTGCTTCAGGCGGGGGTGGTTCTCATATAGCACCAGCAGGAGGGCAAACAAGAACATGACGAAGCCATGCCCCAGGTCCCCGAACATCACCGCGAACAAGAACGGGAACGTAATGATGGTGAAGAGGGCTGCGAGGAGGACAGAGGACACTCATAGCCACGCCAACAACCACAAGGGCACCCACATCCCCAGCAACTGTGCATTTTTCTCAGTCTTCACATGGGGAAGCAGCGTGAGCACAACACGAGGCCCACGCACTTGGACGCCCACCTGGATTCACCTCTCTGTAGCTGCCAACGCCATAGGCATCCACGATGCTCTGGAAGCCTTCGGTGAACCTGTTGGTGCGGATGAGTGTGGGCGGCGTCTCCTTTGTGGGGATGGTGTTCATGAACGAAGGGATTGCAGCCCCACTCTCTCTCTTGCACACAGAAAAGAAAAGGAGAAGCAGGCCATTCAATAAAGTTAGGAATCCATCTCCCACCACTCAGGGAAGAAGCCTGTGGTGTCTGCACTGAGATGGTCAGAGGGCAGCAAGAGAGGGAGAAAGGGGCCTCCTCAGAGCACCACCTGGAGCTGTGAGCTCCCAGAGGAAGCACAGGGGAGGGAGGGCAGAGTTGAGGGCAGTGGGGATGAGAGGAGGTGCTGGGAGTGATGAGCATGGGGGTAAGAGGCCCGCAGTCACCAATGTAACACAGATTAGGCTGGTGTGGAGATGCATGCCTGTAATATCAGCACATAAGAGGCTGAGCCAGTAGGATTTCAAGTTTGAGGGCAACCTGATCTACAGAGCAACACCTTACTAAATAAATGGTTATTGTAATTTAGTAATTGTGATATAGTTAGCAAAAATTCTATATGGTTTATGACTCTTCTGAAGTATTTATTGATTTAAAATGAGAAAAAGGTCACTAGAAATTAGTAAGAACAAGTCCATCAATTCAACAAACAGTGGGCAAAGTAGGGAAGATCAAAGTGCATCCACAGAATCATTACAGTAAAACTCCTATGTATTATTAATGTATGCTAAGAAAAACTAGGCAAAGTTCTACCAAAGAAAATAACAAAGGAATGTCATGCCTGCAATCCTAATTACTTAGGAGGCTGATATCTGAGGATCAAGGTTCAAAGCTAGCCAGGCTGACAAGTCTGAGATGCTTATCTCCTATTACCCAGCAAAAAGCTGGACCTAGAAGTATGGCTCAAGTGGTAGAACAACAACCTTGAGTGAAAAAGCTGAAAGAGGGCAGCACCTAGACCTCCTGAGCTCACTTGAACCCAGTACCAGCAAAAACAAAAAGAAAGGAAGAAAGAAAGAAAGACAGAAAGACAGACAGAAAGAAAGAAAGAAAGAAAGAAAGAAAGAAAGAAAGAAAGAAAGAAAGAAAGAAAGAAAGAAAGAAAGAAAGGAAGGAAGGAAGGAAGGAAGGAAGGAAGGAAGGAAGGAAGGAAGGAAGGAAGGAAAAGAAGGACTGCAAGGTTCTTCAGAGAGGTGTGGGGTGGCCTGGGCATGCCCACGGCACTGTGCACAGGGAATAGAAGGTGAAGTCAGCACTACTCACTGCCATGGGATTTCTAACTTGGATGGCCTGGGAGGCCCAGAACTATGAGGTACAAGCACAGTGCTGCACAAGCCCCGCCTGGTCATGAAAAGGGGACATGTGACACGTGATGGCGTGAATCCAGCAGCGTGCATAGCACACAACCTTCATTTGGAAAGGGGCAATGGAGGCAATGCTCAGCAAGGAGGCTGCGGGAGGCAGCCACTGCCCAGCACCTTAGAGCTCATACTACATGAATGTGTTACTTATTCCAGAGAGTAACATAAAATGCCAGGTATGGGAGTGCACTCTTAAGACCTCAGCACCCAGGAGGCTGAGGCAGGAGGATTCTGAGCCCCAGGCCACGCTCAGCTACCTAGCAAGACCCTGTCTAAAAAACAAAAGAGCTTCACCGAGCCTTGCTCCAGCGCACGACGAAGACCTGGCAGGTCCGCCTCGGGGCACCAGACCTCAGCGATGAGACACTTATTGGTGACATCAAAGCTGCACATGTTCAGCATGTGGTAAATGGCCTTCATCTTCTTCACCTGCAGGACACGGCTGTACACCGACTCAGCAGCTTTACACAGAACTTGCCTTAAATAATCCTCTGTCTTGTGAAGCACCTGGGAGAGAAAACATGGCTTTCAGCACTGGGGATGTATTCCAGTTTGGATCAACTCTAAGGGACACCCCCCCCCCCAAGGCACCCACCTCCAGGGCCAAACCACCAGAGTGGGCAGAAGACAGCTGAGCAGTGAGAACAAGGGCCGGGAACAGAAGGTTAGACCTTGTCACTGTGTGCATGCTTGCCTGCTGGACCCAGCCAACATTCTGAGGCCCACTCCTGGAACTCTAACCAATCCCACCTGGGCCTTCTACCAAGCAACCCCCTTCTGCTGAAATGAATGTTTCCTGTGAGCCTAAGCAGAATGGCTAGTGACACCCCATTTCCATGTGGGTTCCTCGTGCTTTGTAGCCATCAATGACAGACAATCCAAAGAATCATTCTGTGGTGCTAGATGTGAAGCCAGGGCCTCATGCTTGCTGGGCAAGCCATACCTCCCAGCCCCAGTGCCATCACTGCAGCACACTTCCATAAGGAAGGAATGGAAGGGAGGTACAGCCTTGCTAGGACATCCGAGATGGCCCTGAAGCGAGCAGGCTTGCTCCACTGTGCATGCTATACACATTCCTCACCGTGTACAGATCCTGGATCCGAGTGCTCAGCCCCTCCTGGATCTCCTTGCGTTCCTCGGCCGTGTTTGGATAGGGATAGATGTGGCAGTGGTAGCTAGAAGACAACAGAATTCAGTGCCTGCTGAGCACAGACACTCGGGAGGCCCCAGGTGCTTCTCTCCTTACCAGTCACAGATCTTCTTGACCTTGTGGCCAATCTGCTCTCCCCAGAAGGATATGAGAAACACGTACCACTTTATGACTTCCCCCTACAGAGAATAAATACAGGACAGGTAAGTGCTCCTTGGCAGCCCAAACTCAGCCCAGACCGAATGCCCTCAATGGCTCAGTAAGCACAGTCCTCTTATCTACATATTCACCCGCTTGCTAAAATAACCCTACAGCCAGTATTCATCCCACTCCCACTGAGCCTGCAGGGAAGCAAGAAGCTTTAAACACCTGCGGCCATGGACCAGCTGAGCCCCAACAAGCTCACCGTCCTCTTCCCCAGCTCTCATCCACTAACCAAGTGTCCTCTTTCAGGCTATTTATGACATCTTTTCTGTGCTTTTTGTTGGTGATTTGCTGTTCAAAATGTCCATCAAGAACACTAAAGTGCTGTCCAGTGCCACACAGTATAAGACAGCTGAGATGAGCCTTGCTGGGAAATACGTGTGCCAAAAAAGCCTCAGTCAATCAGTGTGAATGATAGTGCTACTGGCCAAGAGTTGAATGTAAATGAACCAACAATACATAATAATAATAATAATAATAATAATAATAATAATAATAATAATAAAAGGTGTCTAGCCAGGTGTTGGTGGGCTCACACCTGTAATCCTAGCTACTCAGGAGGCTAAGATCTGAGGATCATGGTTAAAAGCCAGCCCAGGGCAGGAATGTTCATGAAACTCTTATCTCCAATTAACCACAAAAAGCCAGAAGTAGAGCAGTGGTTCAAGTGGTAGGGCACTAGCCTTGAGCATGAAAGTTCAGGGATAGCACCCAAGCCCTGAGTTCAAGCCCCAAGACTGGTTAAGAAAAAGAAAAAAAAAAGGCTAAATAAAACACAAACATCAAGGATACTCTGATCATTGGTGACTACAGCAGTGGACCTGGGTGTCCACACTTGCTAACTCAGTGCCAACGGTGGCTTGAAAGGACATAGTTACTGGCAATAGCAAGAATCAAATGAATTTGCAAATATCAGAAAAATAATCCTACAAAAACAAAACAGGAAGCTGGGCATCTGTGTCTCATGCCTATAATTCCAGCTACTCAGGAAGCTGAGACCTGAAGATCACAATTCGAAGCCAGCCTGAATAGAAAAATCTGTGAGACTCTTATCTCCAGTTAACCAGCAAAAGGCTAGAAATTTCTCGAATGGTAGAATGGCAACCTTGAGGGGAAAAAGCTAAGTGAGAGCAAGAGGTCAACACAAAGAAAGAAAGTCTACAGAGAAATGCCACAGTGTAGCTCAGGGCAGTGCGATGCCTAGTGTCCATGAAGTCCTGAGCTAGATCTCCAGCACTAAGAAAACAAAACAAGGAAACTGACTAGGAGTTGGCTCTACTGCCAAGCACTACCAGAGGTGCCAGGAGACATGGAGAACAAAGCTTGAAGGGACGGGGGAAGGTTGTGAGGAGGCAACACCCCAATGTAGAGAGCTGACCACATGAAGGCAGGAACTCCATGGACTGGGGGGAGCTCTTTACCAGCAAAAGGAAAAAGAGGCAGATACGTTCAGAAGAAAGACCATCTACAGGCTGAGGAGGGATGGACAAGTGACAGCAAGGATAGCAGAGACGTGCCAGCACCTGACCACTGCAGGTGATATAAAGGGTGGAAGACTGTCAGGATCACCGTGGAGGTTGGAAGGAAACCACATGGTGGGAGAGAGGGAGGCAGGTGCAGGGGCTGCTGCAACCTGGAGGTGGAAAGATGTGGCTGACCTGACCCGGTGGAGGGCAGGGAGGAGAAGCTGCCACACTCCCTTCTTTCACATGCAGGCTACTAGATCTGCAGGGCATTGAGTGCTGTGAGCAAAAACAGTTGCCCCAGGGGTTCTGGTCCAAGTCCTTAGAAACAGGGAGCTTTGGTGGGGACAAAGCAGGGCAGGTGTGCAGGGCAGGTGTAGCAGGGCAGATTGAAGGAGAGGGTGAGACACCAGCTTGAGGCGCAGAGTGGAAGCATGGACGTTCAGAAGATGTGAAGGAGGTGGACTGGAGGTGATGCCTGGGGAAGAGGGCCAGGCACCAGTGGGGAAGGCCGGGCCACATTCTTTTTTTTTTTTTTGGCCAGTCCTGGGCCTTGGACTCAGGGCCTGAGCACTGTCCCTGGCTTCTTTTTGCTCAAGGCTAGCACTCTGCCACTTGAGCCACAGCGCCACTTCTGGCTGTTTTCTGTATATGTGGTGCTGGGGAATTGAACCCAGGGCCTCATGTATACGAGGCAAGCACTCTTGCCACTAGGCCATATCCCCAGCCCCCGGGCCACATTCTTGCACAGTCCCCCAGCAGTCTGCACAGGTACTCACGGTCTCCGGGTCTTCAAGGGCCTCATCCAGCTCTGCATAGGTCACGATGGTGTAGCCTTTGCAGACTCTCCACAGCATTTTTTCAAAGGCTTCAACTTTTCCTTGGTGAATTAGACCCGATACAAATCTAGAAGACAATGAAGAACCTGTAGTCAACTCAAAGAAGTAGATATCAAATTGCATTAACAGGATGGTAGTTTCCATTTCTACTTTTTTTTTTAATGGTAATGGGGATTTAAACCTAGAGCCTTGTACTTGCTAGGCAGATGCTCTATCACTATCACTTGACCTACTCTGCCAGTCCTTTTGTGCTGGTTGGTTGTTTTTTTTCCAGTACTGGGGCTTGAACTCAGAGCCTGAGCACTGTCCCTGGCTTCTTTTTACTCAAGGCTAGCACTCTACCACTTGAGCCACAGCACTACTCCTGACTTTTTCTATATATGTGGTGCTAAGGAATCAAACCCAGGGCTTCATGTATGTGAGGCAAGCACTCTACCACCAGGCCAGCCCCATTGTGCGGGTTTTTTTTTTTTCCTGCCAGTCCTGGGGCTTGAACTCAGTGTCTGAGCACAGTCCCTGGCTTCTTTTTGCTCAAGGCTAGCTAGCACTCTACCATAGTGCTAACTTCTGGCTTTTTCTATACATGTGGTGCTGAGAGTCAAACCTAGGGCTTCATGCATGCTAGACAAGCACTCTACCACTAGGCCACATTCCCAGCCCCTGTGTGGGTTCTTTTTTGTGACAGAATTTCACATTCTGTCTCACACTAGGAATTCCTTAATGGTATTTCCCCACATAGCTGGGATACAGATATCCACCATTTGTTAAGAGTATCAAGAAGGTCTACAAATGTGGCCTAGTGGTAGAGTGCTTGCCTAACATGCATGAAGCCCTGGGTTCAATTCGTCAGTACCACATAAACAGAAAAAGCCAGAAGTGGCACTGTGGCTCAAGTGGTAGAGTGCTAACCTTGAGCAAAAGAAACTCAGGGACAGTGCTCAGGCCCTGAGTTCAAGTCCCAGGACTGGCAAAAAAAAAGTCTCAAGAATTCAGATGCCATGATCTCTTCCTCCCAAGTGGCTAGGATTACAGGCTTGAGCCACTGTGCCCAGTCAAGTTTCCATTATTCACAAAATGGCAAAGGGTGTCTGGACACGCTCCAACTGCAAAATATTTATCTAACATAATATCTAAAATGTTTTTAGATACGTTTTAGAAATGTTTTTAAAAGCTTTTTAAAGGATGCTGTGCTGGGAGTGGTGCTGTACACCTGTAATCCCAGCATTTATAAGACTGACCTAGGGCTTGGAATATGGCCTAGTGGCAAGAGTGCTTGCCTCATATACATGAAGCCCTGGGTTCGATTCCTCAGCACCACATATATAGAAAAGGCCAGAAGTGGTGCTGTGGCTCAACTGGCAGAGGGCTAGCCTTGAGCAAAAAGAAGCCAGGGAAAGTGCTCAGGCCCTGAGTTCAAGGCCCAGGACTGGCAAAAATAAATAAATAATTTTTTTAAAAGACTGACCTAAAAGGGTCCCATCTTGAAAGCTACCAGGGGTACGCTGGGAGACCAACATAGTGGCACAGGCTTTATCCCAGCCACTCAGAAGGTGGAAGAAGGAAGGACTGTAAGTTCCAGATCAGCCTGGGCAAAGCTGGTGACACTATGTCTCAAAGAAAATAAAAATGAAAGAGCTAAGACAAAGCTCAAGGACATGTCTAGCAAGGATGCAGGCCTGGGTTCAATCCCCAGTACGGTGCATGCACAGAAAAGCCACCTGTAAAACATACCAGCTGAAACGCCAAGGTAAATGACCCAGGGCGGCAGAGCACTTCCAGTCTCCTAGGAAAGTACAGCTGCCTGGAGGAGGCTGTCCCAACTACACCCCACTGAGCATCACCACTGACATCCACAGATCCCACAGTCAAGTCACCACCAACACCCACTGGGCCACAGCCAGTCTGTGGTCACCCCTGGCCAGCAAGAGACCACCTATACTTACCCCCACCCTCACCTACCTTCTTCTGACACCTAACTCCACCCCCACAATTACCACACACACACCTACCCCCAACACCTACCTCCCACAACTACCGTACACACCTACCCCCCACTGATGCCTACCTCCCCAACTACCACACATGCCTACCCCCTACTGACACCTACCTCTCCACAACTATCCCCTCACACCTACCCTCTATGTCACTTTCCCACAACTACCCCCTCACATCTACGTCCCACTGATACCTAACCCCCCATACCTACCTTCCACTGACACCTACCCCCCTACAGCTACCCCCACACACACTTACCACTGACACCTACCCTAGTTTGGCTCCCAGCCTGTGCATGCAGCTGTAGTCCAACAAAGAATCGTTCTCTAAGGAGGGAAATTCTTCATAAGTGGACTCAAACTAGAAAGAGATAGAATACCAAGTGTGTGTCATTAACACTGACACTGTTGTGGCTTAATCCAAAAAGCCACTTTGCCAAAGGTAACAGCTAGACCAGGGGAGATGTTTTGAGGGGGCCCACTTGTTCTGTCCACTTCAGCTCAGTGAAGTGCAGGATGAGCCTTCTCCATGTGAGGATCTGAAGGCACCAAGGACACTACACACAGGGGTAAAGTCTGAGCAAACACTTAAAGTCCCCAAACCTCCAAGACGGAACTGCTTCCGTCCTGGCGATGTGCATCAGGCACCTGTACACTTCCTCCCACTGACCGCCATCCATTCTCTATATACCACTTGCTCACTTCCTTTCCCCTTAGCAATTTGGAAGAACTAAATTTTAGAGCTAAACTTCCACTGCCCAGCTTTTTCTCATAATTGTTAGGATTCTTTTAAGTATAAACAAAAGCATCTCACAAATAGGAAGCACTGTGGCAGCTAAAACCACCCCACCTCAGGAAAAGGCGCAGGACACTCTTCACATCTTAAACCCCAAGTGAAAAAGAGGGTTTAGGTGGGATTACATCAGTTGAAAGAAGTGCATGGACTCATGCAGAGAAGCGGCCTCTGGGAAGGATCCCGCACACTGCCCCGTACCTCGACATTCCGCTTCACAAAGGTCCTGGTCACCCTCAGCATGTGAGTGTACTCTATCAGTTCCAGAAGGTTTTTCCTCAACTTCTCCTTGTTCTTGGTGACTTCTCTCAGCTCCACCTCAAGCTTCTGCAACTGTTCCTACAGAAAAGCAACCACCACAAGAGCTAGCCCAGTTCCCAGCATCATCTGGTAAGCTGCTACAAGTTCGCCAAAGTAAGGTAGGTTTTAAAGAGGCGGGACTTGATAGAAAAAGAAAATGTCAAGATGGAAAGGCACCCCATTTACTTTCATCCTAGGCTCAAGATGCTCCTGTGAAGTTCACATTATAAGTGACAGAAAACCTCGCAGGCTACACAGACACAGACTCAAGCACCAAGTAGTAGAGTAGCACCTCTCATCTCGGGCCCTTTCTTGTCTTTTGCTTTTCCTTCAGCACCACACATCAAATCACCATGTCCTCTTATTTGCAACATAGGAACATTTTTATATCATCTTTTTTTTTCTTTTGCCCAGTCCTGGGGCTTAGACTCAGGGCCTGAGCACTGTCCCTGGCTTCTTTTCACTCAAGGCTAACACTCTACCACTTGAGCCACAGCGCCACTTCTGGCTTTTTCTGTTTATGTGGTGCTGAGGAATGGAACCCAGGGCTTCATACATGCAAGGCAAGCACTCTATCACTAAGCTATATTCCCAGCCCCCTTACATCATCTTTTTCTAAGCACATTTTACTAGTTTCTAGCTTAAGTGTCTATGCTCTCACATTTAACACAGATAAGAGGGCATGAAAATTCTTAAAAGAACTTCCATAGTTAGCTCTAGGCTAGATGCAGTGGCTCATGCCTGCAATGGTAGTTATTCAGGAGGCAAAGGTAGACAAATCACAATTGGAGGCCAGCTCCAGGCAAAAAAATAGGAATCCTACTTGAAAAGTAACTAGAGAAAATAGAAAAAAGTGGAGGAATGGCTCAGGATTAGAGCACCTACCTAGCAAGTGGAGGCCCTGAATTCAAACCCTAGTACTGCCAAACAAAAAGAAGGGAATTAGTTATTAAACATCCTTATCAATACTTAAGTACTAAAGCAATAGACACAGACATACATAAGAACACACCATTGAACCAATGAAAACTCGTATTCAAACAATCACTTAACACACTATCTTGCTCTACCCTAGTACTGTGCCCTGCTTTATAAAGACTATCAGTGTCTATAATTATGACATAATCAGCTTATCCAACCGGCCAAACCAGGAGGCTGGTTTCTACATCTGGTGTCTATATTGCAGATTTCTCTGGAGTTCACTTATCACCTGGGGAAGGCGCCTCCTTCCAGACAAACAGCACAGCCAGAGAGCAGCCTTCCTAAAGCATGACCACCATCTTGCCATCTCACCATCTCAGAGAGCAAGGTGAAGGGGCCCGCTTGAGGGTGCCAACTACAGTGATCGCCATGCCCCCAGGGGGTGGGGCTTAAACCCCAGCCAGGCCTGAGTGAGGAAGAATGGAAGGCCTCTATCACTACCACAAGGAGAGGGGTGCTAAGACTGTATAACTCCAATACAGCTATGCAGAGAAGCATCACAGGACAGAAGCCAGGACATAATCCCCTGAGCCTCTGTGGAACAGCAGCAAAGGGGTCCCACACCCCATGATAGAAGAAAAGGGCTGCACCTGGACCACCCATTACTGAGCGTTAGCACATGGTGACTTTCACAGAACTGTGTTAAGAAAGCAGAAAGGCACTGAATGATTCTGCATTCAGAGGCCCATGTTACCTGCATTTCTAGGACCTGTTTAATGGGTGGCGCGGGAGGACTGGCCTCTCCCTCAGGCAGGGGGATGTCAGCTCTGGTGATTTCCTGCACCAGGTACACTGTGAAAGCAAGAGTTAAACAAATGAGATGCACAGTGCAAACACTGCAAAGCCCAGCCCTCCAAATGCACAACAGCCCTTAAGCTCCACCCATGTCTAGGCCACTTCCTGCCACTTTGCTCCACAGAGCCACAACATAATGCTAGCAAGGGAGACTGGCAGGGATGGCAGAGGAAACAGCAGGTATGCATGTGAGGAAGTCCCCCACTAAGTAGTTTTCGCTCTCTAGTGGGACTGAAAGGACTTGTGAGTCCTGTGCTGTAGATGGGGCAGAGGTTGGGGCCATCCTTGTTGAGCCAACTCATGCGGTAGAGCTGCAGGAGTCCCCCACCCTTGAGCCTAGGTGGTCATGTTAGCTACAACAAGAAGCCTAAATAGGTAGACTGTGCTTAGATGTACCACCAGGCAGAAGTGAGACCCTGCCTCAAAAATAAGAAGTATTGGCAGGGAATGTGTGGCTTAGTGGTAGAGTGCTTGCCTAGCATGCATGAAGGCCTGGGTTGATTCCTCAACACCACATAAACAGAAAAAGCCAGAAGTGGCGCTGTGACTTAAGTGGTAGAGTGTTAGCCTTGAGCCAAAGAAGCTCAGGGACAGTACCCAGGCCCTGAGTTCAAGTCGCAGGACTGGCAAAAAATAAATAAATAACAAGTATGAAAAAAGGCTAGCGGCATGGCTTAGCAGTAAAAATTCTGGCCTAGCAAGCTCAAAGTCTTGAGTTTAACCTAGCTCCCCAGTGCCACCCAAAAATAATATTCATGCCAATTTGAGAAAGAGTCTTTTTCCTTAGGGTAAATGTCACCATACCTGGTAGAGTCATCATTACCAGACATAGCATTTAAAGAGATAGGGACAGATAGACAGGACTTGGAGGGAGGGAGGGAGGAAGGGAGGGAGGGGAAGAGGAAAGGAAGAAGAGAGGGACAAAAGGAAGGAGGGAGGGAGGGAGGGAGGGAGGGAGGGAGGGGAAAAAAAAGCAACTGTATCTTACTAGAAAGATAACAAAAGAGACATTGGTCTAACAGGTTTCTAGAAATATGTGCAAACTACATAAACCAAAGTATCTCTAAATTTACTTGAGAATTTTTTTCTTAAGTCTTCAGTATTTTTTAATGGATGAAGCTACAGGAAGTCTTGGGCAAGTCTTTGCCCTCATTCCTAATCCATGACCTGTCCATGACTCATGTATATTGTAGACAATGGAGCATGACATCACTCCAATGCATACCATCCACACAGAGAACCAGAGCTCAAGCAAGAGGAAAAAGGCTAGATTTCAGCAAATTTTTGTTAATATTAAAATTGGGGCTGGGGATATAGCCTAGTGGCAAGAGTGCCTGCCTCGGATACACGAGGCCCTAGGTTCGATTCCCCAGCACCACATATACAGAAAACGGCCAGAAGCGGCGCTGTGGCTCAAGTGGCAGAGTGCTAGCCTTGAGCGGGAAGAAGCCAGGGACAGTGCTCAGGCCCTGAGTCCAAGGCCCACGACTGGCCAAAAAAAAAAAAAAAAAAAAAAAAAATCCCCAAGGTCTGGGAATGTGGCTTAGTGGTAGAGTGCTTGCCTAGCATGCACGAAGACTAGGTTCAACTTCTCAGTACCACATAAACAGAAAAAGCCAGAAGTGGTGCTGTGGCTAAAGTAGCAGAGTGCTGGCCTTGAGCAAAAGACGCTCAGGGATGGTGCTCAGGCCCTGAGTTCAAGCCCCAGGACTGGTCAAAAAAAAAAAAAATCCCCAATTATGGAACCAGGCACCAGTGGCTGGCTTATACCTGTAATCCTAGCTACTCAGGAGGCTGAGATCTGAGGATAGCTGTTTGAAGCCAGCCCAAGCAGGAAAGTATAAAAACCTCTTATTTCTAGGGCTGGGGATATGGCCTAGTGGCAAGAGTGCCTGCCTCATACACATGAGGTCCTGGGTTCGATTCCCCAGCACCACATATACAGAAAATGGCCAGAAGTGGCGCTGTGGCTCAAGTGGCAGAGTGCTAGCCTTGAGCAAAAAGAAGCCAGGGACAGTGCTCAGGCCCTGAGTCCAAGCCCCAGGACTGGCCAAAAAAAACAAAACAAAAAAAAAAACACTTCTTATTTCTAATTAAACACACACACACACACACACACACACACACAGTAGAGCTGTGGCTCAAATGACAGAAATGCTAACCTTGAGCAATAAGAAAGCTCAAGGACAGCACCCAGGCCTTGAATTCAAGCTCCAGGACTGGCACAAACAAACAAAAATCCTCGGGCTGGGAATATGGCCTAGTGGGAAGAGTGCTTACCTGGTATACATAAAGCCCTGGGTTCGATTCCCAAGCACCACAGATATAGAAATCGGCCAGAAGCGGCGCTGTGGCTCAAGTGACAGAGTGCGAGCCTTGAACAAAAAGAAGCCAGGGACAGTGCTCAGGCCCAGAGTCCAAGCCCCAGGACTGGCAAAAAAGAAAAAAAAAATCCTCAAGAAGAAAAATTAAGTTCAAAGATGGGTGTGGTGGCTCACATTATAGTACTGGCAACTTGGGAGGCAGAGAGTAAGGAGTTGTGGTTCAAGACCAGCCCAGACAAGACTCTATCTCAACCAATGGATGGACACAGTGGGACACACCTATCATTCCAGCAGCAGCAGGTAGCACAGTGGTTGGATGAAATGGAACAGGGCTTGTCATCCAGCTACACAGAAAACCCAAATAGTAGGGTCTCAGCCTAGTCCAGCCTAGGCATAAAATGAGACTTTATCTCCAAAATAATCCATAAGACAAAAAGACTGGGGGCATGGCTCAAGTGGTAGAGTACCTGCCTACCAAATTTAAGGCACTGCTTCAAATCCCAGTACGGCCAAAATCAAGTCTGTAATAATGACTGTCAGAAATCATTCCAAAAGTCATATTCTCTCCCCACCTCTCGAAAAATAGATTGTGTCCATGTCCCGTCTCTCCATTTCAGTCAGACCTAAAGGACTTGACTTGAAGACAAGGGCTTCAGACAAAACTTAAAACACTTGACACAAGTCCAACCGTGCAGGGTGCCGTGGCTCATGCCTGTAATTCTAGCTATTCAGGAAGCTGAGATCTGGGGACCATAGTTCAAAGCCAGCCCAGGCAGAAAAGTTCCCTTGAGACTCTTATCTCTAATTAACCACTTGAAAACGGGAGGTGGCACTGTGGTTCATGTGGTAGTGCTAGCTTTGAGCACAAAGAAGCTCAGGGACAACCTCACAACCTACCAAAAAAAAATAGTGGGCTGGGAATATGGCCTAGTGGCAAGAGTGCTCGCCTTGTATACATGAAGCCCTGGGTTCGATTCCTCAGCACCACATATATAGATAACGGCCAGAAGTAGTGCTGGCTCAAGTGGCAGAGTGCTAGCCTTGAGCAAAAAGAAGCCAGGGACAGTGCTCAGGCCCTGAGTTCAAGGCCCAGGACTGGCCAAAAAAAAAAAAGTCCAACCTGAGTGATAACCATTAGTAAGCAAAGACCACAGGGTCTAATCCATAAAAGATGCCCCAAGGAGGTGAGTGGAGAATGTTATCAACTAACAGGCCAGCAATCTGCTGTATCCTCTCACTCCCATCTTGAAGATGATTGTGAAATAGTCCATTAGCACTCAGCCACAATTCTGTGGTCATAAACTACAAAGAATGGATAAATAAGTCATGAGGCTTTAGTACAATGAAATTCTATGCAGCCATCAAAAATGACAGGTCTAGGTATGGCTCAATGGTAAAGCAGCTGCTTAAAACCACCTCAAGACCTTAAGTTCAAACCCACATACTGCCTACAAAAATAACACTTTAAAAGGTTATGGTGCAAATCTTTACTTTTATACAAGAATGGTAAATGGTAAACAATATAAAAATTGTATGTATCCACACAATAGTGATTACCATTGGATGGAGAATATGAACTATCTTCTTTTTTCCTTTGTTTATTTATAAATTTCTAGTTTTTCTAAAAGGTACATGTTTATTAGCTAAAAATAACTATTTACATTATTAAAATGAAAAATAAACTTACCCAATATTCGTTCCAGTTCTTCACACCGCTTCACCTCACCAACAAACTTTCTTTGAAAAGAACTGACATTCTGATTGAGCTGAGGAAAGGACAGAAATTTTGCTTTAAATTTCTAAAATTTAAAATTACTTTGGGGGCTGGGAATGTGGCTTAGTGATAGAGTACTTGGCCTATGCATAAAGCCCAGGGTTTGATTCCTCAGTACCACATACACAGAAAAAAGCTGGAAGTGGCGCTGCAGCTTAAGTGGTATAGTGTTAGCCTTAAGTAAAAGAAGTTCAAGGACAGTGCCCAGGCCCTGAGTTCAAGCCCCAGGACTGGCAAAAAAAAAATTATTATTGCTTATTTATTTTTGATGCTGAGATCAAACCCAGGACTTTGTACATACATACCAATTCTCTCTCTCTCTCTCTCTCTCTCTCTCTCTCTCTCTCTCTCTCTCTCTCTCTCTCTCTCTCTCTCTCTCTCTCTCTCTCTGTGTCTCCTCTCTTGCCAGTCCTGGGGCTTGAACTCAGGGCCTGGGCACTATACCTGAGCTTCTGCTTCTTTGGCTCAAGGCTAGCACTCTGCCACTTGAGCCACAGCACCATTACCAGCTGGTTATGTGGTACTGAGTAATCGAACCCAGGGCTTCATGCATGCTAGGCAAACTCTCTACCACTAAGCCACATTTCCAGCCTCTAATTTTTTTTTCTGTACTAGAATTAAATCTAGACACAACTGGCAGGTGTTCTAGCATTTGAGCCACACTCTTT
The DNA here is from genome assembly GCF_023159225.1 of Perognathus longimembris pacificus. Lineage (NCBI taxonomy): Eukaryota > Metazoa > Chordata > Mammalia > Rodentia > Heteromyidae > Perognathus > Perognathus longimembris. Next base: position 87,838,912 of record NC_063163.1, on the reverse strand, counting down.
TAGTTTTTGTGTGTTTTTGAGATATCCCTAGCCTAGACTTGAACTCTAGGCCTTTCCTGAGCAGGTAGGATTACAGTTGTATGTTATCACATGTGATGAAATGCTTTTTAAATATTACTGGTAATGGTTTGGGAACAAGTACAAGCCTTGTTTACTATGGAAAGAAAATGAATTTTTTAGATAACCTTCTGACAACTATTACCAGAAATTATCCTTTGGCCTAGATCCCGAATGCTCTGGCTCTACAAACAGCAGGATCTCCATAAAGAAGTAAACTCCGCCAGTGTTCTGGTGGATGGTTTTCTGTGGTATGTGTTACATGATCAGGTTTAGTTTTGTTTCCTCTAGGTAAGCAGTACTTAAGTCAAAGCTGATGGGATAAAAGTACATTTCAAGGGGCTGGGGATATGGCCTAGTGGCAAGAGAGCTTGCCTCGTATACATGAGGCCCTGGGTTCGATTCCCCAGCACCACATATACAGAAAACGGCCAGAAGTGGCGCTGTGGCTCAATTGGTAGAGTGCTAGCCTTGAGCAAAAGGAAGCCAGGGACAGTGCTCAGGCCCTGAGTCCAAGGCCCAGGACTGGCCAAAAAAAAAAAAAAAAAAAGTACATTTCAAGACAAGTATAGTGGTACACCTCTGTAATTCCAGAACTAAGGAGGCTAAGGCTGAAGGATTCAGGGTTCCAGCAAGCCAGGCTACATAGTGAGGCTGTCTGCTAAAAGAAAAAAAGATGTAAAGGTATATTTTGACCTAGATCCCTTGTTCTGGTCTTTTGAAACAGTGCTGGGATCACCAACTAGGTCCCTACCTCCTGCTTTAGAGCATTTTTTTCTTTGTGATGGTAGTGGTGGTTGGACTCAGGGGCTCTATCACGAGCCACACCCAGCACTAGAACCCTTTTAAGACAAGCACTTCATGCAAGAGAGGCAGCAGAGACCAGAGAAGCTGAGACTGACAAAACAGAGAGAGGACCTTCTCTCTCCACTAAGACCAGTTTGTCATCAGTCTCCCCTCCCTCTGGCCACCTACCACCAAGAGAAAAGCCTAAAGGAGCCAGGGAGGGTCAAGGCCAATAACCCTGCCCAGAGACATGGATGAGCTTGGGGTCCAGGGTGATAAGTACTGGTGCTGCTGACAGCGGGACACTCTAATGTAATGAATGGCACTAAGGAAATCTCATCTCTGTGGTGATTAGAGTGATTGTCCCAACTTGAGATTAATGGGTGATAAGCGTCCTGACACTGAGTTTTTTTTTTTTTTTTTTTTTTTTTTTTGCCAGTCCTGGAGCTTGGACTCAGGGCCTGAGCACTGTGGCTGGCTTCTTTTTGTTCAAGGCTAGCACTCTGCCACTTGAGCCAAAGCGCCTCTTCTGGCCTTTTCTACATATGTGGTGCTGAGGAATCGAACCCAGGGCTTCATGTATACGAAGCAAGTGCTCTTGCCACTAGGCCATATTCCCAGCCCTGACACTGAGATTAAAGAGTGATAAGCGTCCAGGCTTCAGAGCTAATGGAAGGAACCAGATCTACCTGACAGAACAGCAGCCTGGCCTTTCTGGACTGCTCATCACAGTGACACAGGCCAGTGGGCCCTGCCTGGAAGCCAGAAGGCCCAAGCACTGGGAGAGCCCACCTCACCTGCACCTAGCCTGTGGCTCAGGAGTTTCTGCAGCACTCTGCAAGGATCCACACACAGATCGTGGTGAACCTAAGGACCCCTCATAAAATGAAGGGAACAGGCAGGAAGTAAAAAGACCCCAGTGCATTTCCATTCCCCTTGTAAGCAGCTGAGCCAGCTGCTCCTGTTCCCTTCCTCACCAGCGCCTACCACTGCTGGAATCAGGGTGTGTTCACTGTCACCACCCAAACGGTCAACGCTGGGTGTGGGACTTTGTTCGGTTCACACAAGGTTTTCAGCACCAAAAACAGTGCCTGGGCAAGGCAGGCATTTCCCTACTCGAGAAGTTTGTTCATTCATTCAACAAACGCTCATAAATGTCAGCGACGGTGCCCGGAAGTGCTGGGAAGTGAACAAGTCAGGCAAGGTCTCACCCGGGAGGTTGGCGGCCCACCGTGGGGACAAACAATAAACAAGTAAACGTCTGCATAAACAAGTGTTTATTATTACTTGTGGGGACGAATACTGACTGCACTCGGGTCCTGACCCCCGCAATGACAGGTGTCAGTTGGCCAGAAGACAGAAACACCTGTTTAGGCGGAGCAGCGGCCGCTCCCGCATCCCGATCCCTCCTCAGCTCAAAGGCCGCCTCCTCCGGGAGGCCTTCCCTGACTTCCCCTTCCAAACCCCCTGCCAGCGGTCACCACCGCGCCACCCGGCTCCTCCACAGTGCACACTTTCTGGTCTACCATTTGTGTGGGAAGTGCGCTCGGGCCCTCGGGGCCCAGAGCTCCGAGAGGCCCCGCCGGGTTTCCCTCAGCCCCGGCCGGGCCGGGAGTTGGGCGGCAGGGCCGGCGGCAGGTGGAGGGGGCTGGACAGGCTGCCGGGCGGTCGCGGGCGGGGTCGCGGGCAGGGACGCGGGACACTCACGTCTCGGAACTGGACCAGGCCCGCCTCGCCCAGCGCGCTGAGGCACTCGTAGGCCGAGCCCGACTGCAGGAAGAGCTGTGCCAGGCACATGCTCTCGCTCCGGAACAGGGATCCCATGCTACCAGACCCTCACAACCAGCCGGGGCGGCCCGGGCCTCCGGTTCTTCCTGCGGCCCAGCCACAGCCCCGCACCATGGGGCTCCGCGTCGCAGCGGCCGCTCCGCGTCCCGCCACGGCGGCCGCCGCTCCAGCGCCGCCAGTCGCCAGCGAGGCCCCGCCCGCAGCGCGGGCGGTTCCGGTTCCGCCCCCGAGCACCGCCCACCCAAAACTGACCAATGGGAGCTAGGGGTTGCGGCGGCCGGCCGTGAAGGCCTGGGCCAATCAGCACAAAGTCGGCGGGAACTGACTGAGCCTTTAGGCCCTGGATTTCTCCGGGATCCTTTTTTTTTTTTTTTTTTGACAGTCCTGGGGCTTGGACTCATGGCCTGAGCACTGTCCCTGGCTTCTTTTTGCTCAAGGCTAGCACTCTACCTCTGGAGCCACAGCACCACTTCTGGCCGTGGTGCTGGGGAACTGAACCCAGGGCTTTATGTATAAGAGACAAGCACTCTACCACTAGGCCACATCCCCAGTCTTCAGGCTCTTTGGAAGTGAATCCTACCGATTTTGTGTGGTATGAAGTTCCCCTGTTTCAAGTATGCAGTTCTGCGGGGTTTAGTGACATAGCTCAAAGTTCAGCCATCATCGCAATCCAACCTGAGAATATCCTGGTATTGCCGAAGGCGACAGACTCCTCACATTCCCTCAAGGACGCCACCAAGTGACCTCCTTGACAGTCACAGACATCTGACATGATTGTGCTTAGCTAAATTTTTGGGTTTTTGCCTGGCACCGGTGGCTCACGCCTATAATCCTAGCTACTCAGGAGGCTGAGATCTGAGGACAATGGTTCAAAGCCAGCCGGGGCAGGAAAGTCTGTGAGACTCTTATCTCCAATTAACCCGCCAGAAAACCAGAAGTAGAGCTGTGGCTCAAAGGGGTAAGTGCTACTATTGACCTGAAGAGCCTCAGGGTCAGCGACCAGGCCCAGAGTTTAAGCCCCACAAACAACAAAATAAATAAATAAAATCTGTGGCTTTTCTCACTGCATTCCTAATAAAATCCAAGATGAACACCTGCACATGAGCGCGCACACACACACACACACACACACACGACAGGGAGTGTGGCTCAAGTGAGGGGCCCCTAGTTCAATCAAACCCGAGGACCACAAAAAAAAGAAAAAACTTTAGATTGGAAGGAAACTTTAAAACTCTGTGTTGCAGGACCTCTGCAGTAAACAGTGACAAGGCAATAATGAATTTTATGTGTGCTGGGATGTCCAGAGTCATTAGGAGCTCAATCAAAACAAAAGAAAAAAATCACTTTTCAGAATTAGGTTTAAAGGTGGTGTAAAAAACCCATCTGAAGCCCAGCGCCAGTGGTTCATGCCTATAATCCTAGCTACTTAAGAGGCTGAAATATGAGGATTGCAGTTTGAAGCCAGCCCAAGCAGAAAAGTCCATGACTCTTATCTCCAATAAACTACTCCGAAATAGGTACAAGTGGCACTGTAGCTTATGTGTAAAGCAATACTAGCCTTGAGCACCAAGAGGCTCAGGAACAGCACCCAGGCCCAGAGTTCAAGCCCCAGGACTGGCAAAAAAAAAAAAAAAAAAACCTTATAGAAAAGGTTAACTCTGGTGTAAGTAAACCACAAAGACTTTAGTCATTTGTGATGAGCTAAATCTTTTAAGAGTGATTTACACATTGTTTTGAACATCTAGATAACAGAAACGAATTAAATTCACACAACACTTGAAAAGAATTTTCCACAAAAGATATTTTGTTTATTAAGATGTCCCAAGGAGGTAAGGATGACCAGAGAAGCCACGGCTGCACAAGTTCAAGCCATTAGGAGGACTTGTAGGCAGGGAGCCATGGGGCACCCAGCCAGTAGATTCTAGCCCAGGGCTTGCTGAGCAACACGGCAAGCATGAGGAACCAGGCCAGCATTAAGCCCTTGGCCACACGCTGGGAATGCGGCTCCCCTGCAAGACAGTCAAAGACTAGTAACAATACTCTGGACTTTTCCAAAAATAGTGTAGAAATAACTAAGCCATTCATTGTGACCATTTCTAAGGACGTTGGAATCAGGACTTTTTTTTTCTTGTTAAATTTTTCTATATATTTTCACCTTCCTTTGACATTTACATATTACATTAAATTGTTAAAATTGTTTATATTGCATAATAGAACTGATCAACACTCCAGAAGTTTTCCCTTACCTTGATAATACCGTGTCAGTGGATACAGAAGTTGTGGCCAGCACACATCGTTTCTGTTACAGTCATACTCTGTAAAATTGATCTGGAATCTACAAAACATTGTACAAGGCTTCAACAACTATAAGTAAAAGTATAAAAGATTGACTAAAGGAATAACCTTCCTCTTTTCAAATATAGGTTTTTCCATTTCTTGTGTCAATTAGGTGGGTCACTAAATTACCTTGTCAAGGGGCGGGGCAACTGTGCAGGTATTTGAATGAACTGCACTGCTGCACTGAGGGGAAGCAGGCTGGCCTTATCCTCGCAGATAAGTCCACACTGGTACTGCCAGTTCACCGTGGAGAACCTAGGAAGAAAGATCCTGTAGGTAACTGAGACACCATTCATTTCTCGTCTGCTCAGGGCAGCCAGCAACCTTTGTAGCATAGAAGAGGACATACGAGAGAGACAAATGGAATGGACCCTCACAAACCTGTCTCACAGCTACACTGGCTTTTCAAGGGCACTTGTCTTGGCAGCTGTGTGTCTCACACAGTACAATAAGAACTGCAGCAAACTCTGCATTGAGGGCAGGCTGCAATCTGAGCCCAGAGCCAAGGAGCTCTGTTCCCATCTCCTACAGGCCTCACAACAGTGCGTTACACTGTACCTGGCTCAGTGGTACCTCAGGCTACCTCACCTGTGCCAGGCTCTGCATTCCATCCCCAGCAGCACCAAAACCAGAACAATACTATGAAGTAGTCTGTCTCTTCAGCGTCCCTTCTTTTCTAATAACAGCACTACAGCTTTTCCTTGGGAAACTACCACTCCCCATTCTCAGCTCCAGCCCCAGACTGAATCTAAGTTTAGTAGTCCATCCTCTAAGCCTGGCCAATCAGAGTTGTCTGTTGCCCCAGCCACAGTGATTGGTTCAGCAAGGAGCACATGATCCAAACTCAAACACTGCTCCTATCTTTTTTTTTTTTTTTTTTTGCCAGTCCTGGGCCTTGGACTCAGGGCCTGAGCACTGTCCCTGGCTTCTTTTTGCTCAAGGCTAGCACTCTGCCACTTGAGCCACAGCGCCACTTCTGGCCGTTTTCTGTATATGTGGTACTGGGGAATCGAACCTAGGGCTTCATGTATTCGAGGCAAGCACTCTTGCCACTAGGCCATATCCCCAGCCCTGCCCCTATCTTTTTTGAGGAAGCAGTTTCTCATTCCACTGGATTTGGCTAAGTAGCTCTAAGTGGGGAATTGTTAGCCTTGTCTTTCCATCTCTTGAGGTGACTTCCCTGACAAGGGAGCCAAGCAGAGGGAGGAGGAGCCAAGCAATGATTAAGACAGAAAGCTCCTTGACCACATGGAAAGCACAAATCATGAATGCATTGTATGTGGCTCCTCCAACCTCAAACATGTTCATTTTATTTAGTAGGATCCTGTAGCCAATGCCGATGGAGGGCAAGTTATCACCACTGTATATTGAGGTATACTTGCACGCAGCTCAGGAGACATATGGTAACATATGGCAGAAAAGCCTGTGAGACTTATCTCCAATTGACCACCAGAAACTGGAAGTGGAGCTGTGGCTCAAAGTGGCAGAGTGCTAGCCCTGAGCAGAAGAGCTCAGTGACAGGGCCCAGGTCCTGAGTTCAAGCCCTAAGACCAACAAAAAATAAAAAACTATAAAATAAAGTAAGTAAATAAACTAATGTAGCTGACACAGAATCATATCGCTACTAGTTGCACTCTGACTGAGCATCCCCTGTTCCTGACAACCCTCACTGGGATGGGGAGCACACCTTGTCTCAACGCCCACCACCTCCTGCTGAGCCAGCCCTTCCACAGTGCCTGCATTGGCCACCAGGACCCGGATGTAGAGGTGGGTGGGAATGTCCAGGCAAATGCCACTTGTGCTGTTTACAGGCGAGCCAGGGGCATCGATACCTATGGAAACATAAGTCGTGCTTTTCTGAAAGAATGTTTACTACTGGATTTTTATTTTTTTTTGCCAGTTGTGCGGCTTGAACTCAAGGCTTGCGCACTATCCCTGAACTTCTATTGCTAAAAGTGGCACTCTACCACTTGAGCCACAGTGCCACTTCCAGCTTTTTCTGTTTAATATGGTACTGAGGAATCAAACTCAGGACTTCATGCATGCTAGGCAAGCACTCTACCACTAAGCCACATTCCCAGCCTACTACTGGATTTCTTACCATGTCATGCATAACATGAGGACCTGAGTTCAAACCCCAGGACTGGAGCACACATACAGATACAGACACAGACACAGACACAGACACAGACACACACACACACACACACACACACACACACACACCAATAATATTCTATAACAGTCGCACACATGAGGCTTTCATCAATAATGGACTCTGTCACTCCACAACTATGACCCCTTGCAGTACACAGGGCATCTGCAGGTGCTGATAAGCCAAACTTGTGTTTACACAATGCTCCCTCACTATGCCCACAGCAGCCCCTCCCCCCCACTTCTGGGCAGCCACTCCAGGCTTTCTGTCTCATGCAGACACTGCATGTGAAAGGAGCCACCCAGTGTGCAGTCACATCTGTCTGGCTTCCTTCACTTATAGAGCGTCATTTTCTAGCAACTTTCCAATGCCCATCTTCCTGCCATCCCAAAGCTGCAACACAAAGGGAGGGCACTGCCAACACTGAGCATCGTCAAACAACTGTACCACTGCAACATCATTTCCTTCTAAAAACCTAAAGACATGAGGAAAACAAGGTGACGGACATGAAGACCTTTCTGCCTGGAGAGGTGACCCCTATATACAAATGGGCATGAAGCAAAAAAAAAAAAAAGACCTCCATATCCAGCCCCAAAGCCCCATGGCAGGTGATAGGCATGGCAACAAGTCAGGCGCTTCACACTTACGTATGATGTCCAACCAGCCGTCACTCAGGTCGTTGTGATCAGAGCTCCCTCTCACAGCAACGTGAGTTGCTTGTATTAATGAGTCAAGTCTTTCAATAACATCCTCCCTGAAAGAGAGGAAGGCAATTCTGAGCCCACGGTCAACACGCTCTGTTCGGAAATCCTTTCTTCTAGGACTTGACCCTGAGCCCCATGTCTTGTGAGTGGTCGGTCTCCCAGGCTGGCCACAGGCTGTTCTATGGATTTGACACAGCACAGCAACCTTTGATTTGAGCTTTAGTGCTGGCAACTTACATGAATTCCATGTGCTTCCCAGACTCCTCTCCATGGTCATAAAACTCAGGGTGAGGAGGTCAGGTCACTTACCAAGTCATCAAGCTTAAGCTCATGAACTGAAGTGACCCAATAGTAAAAGGAATATAAATATCTAGTCAGAACTTAGAGCTATAGAACTGAGTGCAGATTAAGATGGCACTGAGCCCTCCAGGAAGGAAGCTACAATAAGGACAGGTGGCTTAGCAACCAGGCATGTGTTAGAACTGAGGACAGATAACTTTTACAGTATGGACTTACTCTCCCTCTTAAACTATGGTGTATGGTAGAAGAAGAATTCCTCTGACCATGCCCCAAATAAGTAATGATCCTTGGGAATTCAGGCTGATATGGTGGAATTCCTGATCAAAAGAATGTTTATGTCAGGTGCTGGTGGCTACTCAGGAGGCTGAGATCTGAGAATCACAGTTCAAAGCCAGCCCAAGCAGGAAAGAAAGTCTGTGAGACTCTTATCTCCAATTAACCACCATAAAACTAGAAGTAGCATCATGAATCAAAGTGGTAGAGCACTTGCCTTGAAGAAAAGAACTTAGGGACAGTGCCCAGGCCCCGAGTTCAAGCCCCACAAATGACCAAAAACAACAACAACAAAAAAAAGAATGTTTGCAAAATGTTAAAAGGAACAAGACAGGAGCTGGTGGCTCAAGCCCATAATCCTAGCTCAGAAGACTAAGATCTGAGTATCACGGTAGGAAGCCAGCTTGGGCAAGAAAATCCATGAGACTCTTAGCTACCTCTAATTAACCATCAAAGAAGCTATAAGTGGAGCTGTGACTCAAGTGGTAGAGTGCTAATCTTGAACAAAAATGCCCAGGGACAGCACCCAAGTCCCAGGTTCAAGCCCCAGGACTGTCACAAAGACAGAAACAAAAAGTTACAAGGAACGTACAATCACCCATATCATAAGACCTTTAGTTGACAAAATTTCCCCAGGTTTAATGCCTTCAAGTTTGGATGACAAACAGGACATTCAACAACAAAATAATCAAAACTTCCCAGATACCTAAAATGAAAGACTTTCCTGGGGAAAGGATGAGGCTAAATTACCTAACCTATTTTAGCTAAATATTGCTACCACTAGGCTCCCATCCACACCCACACTCAATTTGGTGTGTGTCCATTTTCCCTGCCTCTCTCTAATTAAATTTTGCTGACCTAATAACTAGTGAGTTGTCTCCAAGTTCTTTTCTAACACATATTCATGAACTATCAGAATGTTTGGCACAGGACTGGGAATGTGGCTCAGTGGTAGAGTGCTTTCCTAGCATGGACGAAGCCCTGGGTTCAATTCCTCAGCACCACATTAACAGAAAAAGCTGGAAGTGGCACTGTGGCTCAAGTGGTAGAGTGCTAGTCTTGAACAAAAGGAAGCCAGGGACAGTGCTCAAGCCCTGAGTTCACGCCCCAAGATGGGCAAAAAGAATGGCAGGCTCTAGAGGCTCATGTCTGTAATCCTAGTTACCCAGAAGGCTGAGACCTGAGGTTCTGGGTTTGAAAACAGCCTGGGCAGGAAAATCGGTGAGACTGTTATCTCCAATTAGCCACCAGAAAACTGGAAGTGGAGCTGTGGCTCAAAGTGGGAGAGTGCTGCCTTGTGCAAGAGAAGCTCAGGGACAGCACCCAGGCTCTGAGTTCCAGCCCCAGGACTAGCACAAAAAAAAGAAAGAAAAAGAGGGGGTGGGGTAGGGATGAAAGGAAGGAAGGCAGGCAGGCAGGCAGGCAGGCAGGCAGGCAGGCAGGCAGGCAGGCAGGAAGGCCAGGTGTTGGTGGCTCACACCTGTAATCCTAGCTACTCAGGTGGCTAAGATTTGAGGATCTGGTTCAAAGCCAGCCTGGGCAAGTCCAGGAGACTCTTATCTCCAATTAACCACCAGAAAACTGGAAGTGGAGCTGTGGCTCAAGTGGTAGAGTGCTAGCCTTGAGCTCAAGAGCTCAGGGACAGCACCCAGGCCCAGAGTTCAAGCCCCACGACCCACAAAAAAAAAAAAAAAAAAAAAAGGGCAGGGGGGAGGGAAAAAGAACTATCAGCATAAATCAAAGTTTTTTCTCTATTGAAAACTTCCTCAGATGGGTCCCAGTGGATAGTGTCCAAGCCCCAGTACCAGCACCATAAACAAAACAAACAAAAACAACATTCAGAACAGCTGGGTGCCAGCTACTCAGGAGGTTGAAATACAGAGGATTTGTTACTATTTGTTTTTTAGGCCAGCGTCTTGCTTCCCATCTAGATGTGCATCTGGGGCATGATCCATCTACTTTAGGCTTCAGTAGTTGCTGGGATCACAGAAAAAGAAAAGCTCACCTGAGCTGAGTACAGTTTTCCTGCATGGAAACTTCTAGAAGGCACCCGGACAGGACATCTTCTCCAAATAAAATGGGGGTGAGGGCTGCTGATGTACACAGGCCTCGTCCAGCTATAAGAGAAAAACATGAGCCTATTATAGGCTTCCTACATAAAAATAAAATCTTACTCCAAAGTTTTTCCTGAAAAACAGAGAAAACGGTAAAAACAAAGTGTCCAGTTTTTAAAAACTGACATTATTGCCAGGCACTGATGGCTCATGCCTGTAATCCTAGCTACTCAGGAGGCTGAGATCTGAGGATCACGGCGGTTTGGAGCCAGCCAGAGCAGGAAAGTCTATGAGATTCTTATCTCCAATAAACTACTCAGAAAAGGCCAGAAGTAGTGCTCAAGTGGTAGAGTGCACAGGGCACAGAGAGGCTCAGGGACAGAGCCCAGGCCCTGAGTTCAAGCCCTAAGACCAGAAAAAAATTAAAATAATAATATCTGAGATGACTATGACTCATCTTTTCCAAACTGAGTGGAGGCCTCTCAGGATCAGAATTCTGGGGCATCACCTGTATTTATTTGGAACTCCCAAGTGTATGCCTTGGCTGGTATGTAAGATTTCAGTGACACATGGTTCTCTATCCAGAATGGTATTTGCTCAGCCTCAGCCAATCTCTTTGACTACTTGACTCTTACGAACAATCAGCACTTCAGGTCCCAGCAACGCCAACATTCCTCACAGAAATAAAAAGCCCCCTTGCCACCTGACCAAGCTTGACACTGATCCATTACATTAGTAGACTAAAAATAGGAAAGTACTTCATTTTGTGTGTGTGTGTGTGTGTGTGAACTGGGCCTTGAAAATTCAGGACCTTGTTCTTTGCCTGGCTTTTTTTTGCTCAAGGCTGGTGCTCTACCACTTGAGCAACACCTCCTCTTATAGCTTTTTGCTGGTTAATTGGAGATAAGGAGTTTCACAGATTTTCCTGCCCAGGGTGGCTTCGAACCATTATCCATAGATCTCTGCCTCTAGAGTGGCCAGAATTACAGGTATGAGCTATCAGCACCTGGCAAGAGAACACTTGTAACCCTAGCTCACCCAGGGCTAATCACATGACTGAAGCAGGTTACCTGAATGCCAAAGATGTAAAGCTGTGACATTGTTCACCCTATTGGTATTGAGGACTCGCAGAGGCTTGCCACGCTGGTAACCTGGACAAACACAGTGAGGGAAGATTCTCATTCACTGCCGCCGTCACTCCATGAAAGAGGCAGGTGGAATGAAGAACAGGTGCCAGAGCTCCACACACAGCCCTGGAGAGAAGGTGGCTACCTCTACTCAGCTTGCTTCATTTTTAACTGCCCAGGACATTTGTGTCATTGAAAATACAGCTCAGAAATGAAATCTGATAAGAGAGAAGCAGAGTCAGTGCCAGGCCACACAGGGGCCGCACAAGGTTGTTATCTCTTAAGAAGCTAATTTTACCAACACTCCAAATATATGCTATCTCTTTCCAAACACCAGTGGCCAAAGAGAAAGAATTTACATTATGGTAGCTATCCATAAAAGAAGACAGAATCCTGAAAGGGAATAAAGTAACAGTTCAAGTGGAGAGAGACCCTCTAGCCACAAACAAGGCCAGGAGGGCTCTACACAGTCTGTAGAAGACACTTCTGGGTGTGTCTTACCTGGATTTCCAGACAATTCCTTTTCATTACTGCTGTCATGGCTTAAAAACTTCACTGTAAATCTCTGTGTCATTATCCCTAGAAATAAATCAAAGTAGAGACAGATCTACTTTGAGTATCTTGAGTAGCTTGGATTACAGGCGTGAGCCACTGGCACCCAGTGGCTTAACTGTGGAGAATCTGGAAAGGGGAAAAGGTTCTGTGAACTGAAAGTGTATTACCTTTCTGGTGGGCATGGATCTTTGCCCTAAGGATGCGGACACTGATCCCGCTGATGGTGTTGTTGTGCCATCTGAAAGTGTAATGCTCTTCCACGTTCACTTTTCTGGGGGCTGAGCCACTGCTTAAAAATGTTTCTGAAAATGAAAGCATTCACTCAGAAGTTAAAGCTTCTCTTGGGACTAAAGTCTATTCCTCAGATATCTAACACAAGGGGGAGCTCCCCCGGGCCTCCCAAGTCAGCCTTCCCTATCTTCTCCTCCACCACATGGCAGCACCCGGGATCTCCCCATCCCTTTCCTTCCACTCCTGTACCCAGTAACTGCTCACAGCACATACAACACAGCGGAGGAAATGGGCGCCAGATGGAAGGTCCCCCATATCAGCTCCACACACAGGGCTCCCGAGTACCATGGGGAACGCTTCTAAAGTCTGATGCAATCACAGGTGTGGTGTACATTTACATCACACTAAAAAGGAATACAAAAACTCCTCTATCATAGGAAACACAAGTCCAGGTGACGGCAGACATGCCACGCTACTTACTTGGTGCATCACTACTACAAAGTTTAACTACCAAGCAAAGCAAGAAATTAGAATGCCCAGTCCTAAGTAACTCTTTGCCTCCCTGACAAGCACTCAAGAAAAGGCTCCTGGAGCTGGAGACTGGGAGGGGCGCTGGCCCCTCTCTAGATCTAGGCCTTGACAGAGCAGCCTAGGTCACAGAGGCACTGAAACAAGGGTGACATAAAAAAATGTGGTTCTGATGAAGGAGAAAAAAATGAATAATATGGTCTTCACAAAGCAAAGTGAGGCAAGGCAAGACATGGTCCTTGCTTTTATTCTTAAATTTATTCATTTTCTGTTTGTTTTTTGATTCAGGGTCTTGTTCTATAGATCAGGCCTGGAAATTGACTATCTTTCCACCCCAGCCTCCTAACTACTGGGATTTTAGGCCTAAGCTACCACATAGCCTTTCCTTTGTGCTTTTTAAATACTGCTGGGAAGGTCTGGGAATGTGGCTTAGTGGTAGAGTGCTGGCCTAGCATACATGAAGCCCTGGGTTTGATTCCTCAGTACCACACACAGAAAAACCTGTGTATGAGCTGTGCTGGTGGGAGCCTTTCCCACCCAAGGGACTGCTCTAAATGCTTAATAAAAATGTATGTTAAGCAGGGTGTGGTGGGCATGCCTGTGCTCCCAGCTACTCCACAGGATGGCGAGTCCAGGAGTTCAAGGTCACCTGCACAATATACTGTTTCATGCTGGGACTACATGACAGCTGACATGAAGGGATGCTACCTACCTGTGCTGGTGATGAAGGTGTCCAGGCCAGCAGCTTCCTCGTAGATCACCATTGGGGTGATTGTGCCTGAAAAGGGACCCAGGTGAACTTCCACAGCACTCACAGTCTGATGCTGTCATATCTCAGTACTCAAAGCAAAGCTGAGCAAGATGAGTGGGAGCTGCACCTACCCCGAGAGCCAGCCATGGCTAAGTACCTCCACTCTGAGCATCATTTATAACTGACGTGAAAGTTCCTACGGGAGAGCACCTCATCAGATGTACTCCTCTCCAAACAAAAATGCTAATATTTTCCAGTAGAAGTGATTTATAGAGCCAAACGCCAGTGGCTCACACCTATAACCCTAGCTATTCAGGACAATGAAATCTAGGGATCCCAATTTGAAGCCAGCCCAAGCAGAAACGTCTATAAAACTCTTCTCTCCAATTTACCACCAAAAAGCTGGAAGCGAAGTTGTGGCTGACGGGGTAGAATGCCAGCCTTGAGCAAAAAGGCTCAGGGAGAGGGCTCAGGCCTTAAGTTCAATCTCCTGTACCAACACAGAAATGTAAAACCAAAAAAAAAAAAGTGATTTATATCACAGTTTATATTCACACTCAGTCTGTTCTTTCTTCAAACAAATATTACATACCTCCCATTACCCCGCTCTTTATCTCCACATTCATGATGCTGTCTGGCTCCTGGTACGTCTCCAAATCAGTAGCACACTCAGTAGCAAAGTTCTGAAGGAAGGCCACTGGGGCGTCCCGCAGACACTGGCCTACCAGGGACACCTGCGCCAGAAAGACACACTGAGCACAATCCCAGCAGCAGCACCTCTTCACATGCTGCCTGCTGCTGTTCCACAAGACTAGCCAACATCTCATCTGTTCACCAGCCAAGATCTGGATGTACTGGGGATGAGGCCTCTACTCCTCACAGTATTTCTTTTCCAGTACTGGGGCTTGAACTCAGGGCTTGAGTACCATCCCTGAGCTTCTTTTGCTCAAGGCTAACACTACCCCTTGAGCCACAGCTCATATACAGGTTTTTCTGTGTGTGGTACTGAGGAATCAAACCCAGGGCTTCATGTATGCTAGGCCAGCACTCTATCACTAAGCCACATTCCCAGACCTTCCCAGCAGTATTTAAAAAGCACAAAGGAGGGGGCTGGGGATATGGCCTAGTGGCAAGAGTGCCTGCCTCATATACATGAGGCCCTGGGTTCGATTCCCCAGCACCACATATACAGAAAATGGCCAGAAGTGGCGCTGCGGCTCAAGTGGCAGAGTGCTAGCCTTGAGCAAAAAGAAGCCAGGGACAGTGCTCAGGCCCTGAGTCCAAGGCCCAGGACTGGCAAAAAAAAAAAAAAACTAAAAAAAACAAACTAAAAAGCACAAAGGAATGGCTATGTGGTAGCTTAGGCCTAAAATCCCAGTAGTTAGGAGGCTGGGGTGGGAAGATAGTCAATTTCCAGGCCTGATCTATAGAACAAGACCCTGAATAAAAAAACAAACAGGGGCTGGGGATATAGCCTAGCGGCAAGAGTGCCTGCCTCGGATACACGAGGCCCTAGGTTCGATTCCCCAGCACCACATATACGGAAAACGGCCAGAAGCGGCGCTGTGGCTCAAGTGGCAGAGTGCTAGCCTTGAGCGGGAAGAAGCCAAGGACAGTGCTCAGGCCCTGAGTCCAAGGCCCAGGACTGGCAAAAAAAAAAAAAAAAAAAACAGAAAATGAATAAATTTAAGAATAAAAGCAAGGACCATGTCTTGCCTTGCCCCACTTTGCTTTGTGAAGACCATATTATTCATTTTTTTCTCCTTCATCAGAACCACATTTTTTTATGCTAAGGATTGAACCTAGGACTCTACACACCCTAGAGTGTATACTCTAACCCTAATTTACCACCCCAGCCTCTAGCTTATTTTGTCTTTGTTTGGAGAGTTGCTTTGGCAATACTTTGAATTCAAGACCTAAAGCAGTTGGTGTTCTACTAGTAAGTCACACCTCCAGCCCTGTTTGGCACTGGTTATTTTTGGAGACAGCATCTCATATTCTGGCATATGACTAGACTGTGACCCTCCTATTTTAGGGCTTCTCCATAACTAGGATTACGGGTATGATGCACCATCAAGCCCAGTGTCTTCCACTGATATGGAGTTTCCACAAACTTTTCTGACCGGACTAGCCTGAAAACATGATCCTCCTGACCTTGCCCTCCCATGTACCTAAGATTACAGACATGAGCCACTGCACTCAGCTCCCATGCCTTTTTTTTTTTTTTTTTTTTTTTTTTTGCCAGTCCTGGGCCTTGGACTCAGGGCCTGAGCACTGTCCCTGGCTTCTCTTTGCTCAAGGCTAGCACTCTGCCACTTGAGTCACAGCGCCACTTCTGGCCATTTTCTATATATGTGGTACTGAGGAATCGAACCCAGGGCTTCATGTATACGAGACAAGCACTTTTACCACTAGGCCATATTCCCAGCCCTTCCCATGCCTTTTAAATACCATAAAATTGGATTCAAGTGAATAGCAATGGCTTGGTGTCTCATGTTTTGGGGTTTGGGTTTTTTTTGCCAGTTGTGGGGTTGATCTCAGGTTTTGGGTGCTGTCCCTGAGCTCTTTTTTTGCTCAAGGCTAGTACTCTACCACTTCTGGTTTTCTGGTGATTAACTGGAGATAAGAGTCTCACAGACTTTATTTCCCAAGCTGGTTTGAACCACAATCCTCAAATCTCAGCCTTCTGAGAAGCTAGGATTATAAGTGTGAGCCACCAGTGGCCTGGTATGGTTTGCTTTCTTTTCACAAATTATTTCCTAATAACACTAAACTGAAAAAAATCAAGGTTCAACTGGGAGTATAACTTAGTGGTAGTGTGCTTGCCTTTCATGCACAAAGCCCTAGGTTCAATTCCCCAGTACTACATAAATAGAGAAAACCAGAAATGCTGCTGTGGCTCAAGTGGTCGAGCGCTAGCCTTGAGGAAAAGAAACTAAGAGACTGTCTCAGGCCCTGAGTTCAAGCCCCAAGACTGACAAATGAGAAAAAAATTACAGTTCCCTATAAAACTTTATAACTCTAAAATTCCAAATTCTGTAATGTTACATAAAATGCTATCCTCTACCTTAATAGAAATTGACTCCTAAATTGTCAGAGATGAAGATTAATCATTACTCCCATAGAAATTTAGAGGCAACAAGCTCATTCTGAGAATTAGTAGTTAAGTCCCTGGAAAATCCACAGGGGAAAAGTAAGGAAATACTGAGGGGGAGATTTCCAAGAGTGTGATGTGTTAAATTCAAAGCAGGAAGGGGCAAATAAAATGTTACAATGGCAGTTCATACCTGAGGAACAGTAAAATATGTCTTCTTCACGGTCATAATTGGATCTCCCTGTCTGTAACCGAGATGAGACAAGTCTTTGAAGCCAGGCTGAAGGTAGAATTCAAAGGCTGGGTCCCGTCTAGGGTAACTGCAGATCCATGAGAAAAACCATCACTAATGCCTCCAGCTAGCATCTGTGGAGACCCCCTCCCTCCAAGTTCTTGTGTGTGTGTGTGGTGCATGCATGTGTACAGGACTTGAACTCAAGGTCTCCTGCACTCACTAAGATTCATGCATGCACTTCAGCTAATGTGCTACCACTAAAACAGGAACCCTGAAGTAGCATTATCCCAGTTATGGCAGGAACCCTAAAATAGAAGCTTTTGGCTCTAGCTGCAATTAGCTCATTTTCTGAGGCTTGATTTTTTTCCAACACTAAAGAAAAAAAAGGTGCTGGTGGCTCACACCTGTAATCCTAGCTACTCAGGAGGCTGAGATCTGAGGATCGTAGTTCAAAGCTGGCCCAGGCAGGAAAATCTGTGAGACTCTTATCTCAAATAAACCACCAGAAAAGTGGAAGTGACAATGTGGCCCAAGATCAAAGTTGTAGAGCGCTAGCCTTGAGCAAAAGAGCAGCACCAGGCCTTGAGTTCACGCCCTATGATGGAGAATAAAGAAAAAGAAAAAAAAAATACTGAAGCCTGCATAAAACTCCTTAAGATGCTGAGGAAAATGTGTCCCGAGTTCAGGGCCACTGGACATGGCCCATGGTGTGAGGAATGAGGCTCTTCCCACTCACGTGGCTCCGTGGTAGAAGTGGCCAAGGAAGGGTGAGTTGGCCAGGGATGACTGCACACACAGGAGGGGAAACCAGTCAGGGACAGGGCGAGTGGTCCCCACAGAGCAGAGCTGGTCAAACAGAGGGCTCACATCTCCCCCGAATACGCCTGAGAAGCAGGATGGCCTGAACAGCTCTTGCAACTGGTCGGAGCATTCCTGAAAGCAGGCACAGGACATGAGGACACCAGTGCCCACACGAGCCAATTCCAGCCAGCAGTATGCAGCCTAGCAGTCCCTCCCAAAGAGCCGTGCTCATGAGCAGTGAACAACTCTCAAATTTCCTTAGCTCCTGATGTGGCTCCACACATGAGCTTCAGGCCTTCAAGAGAATCAGCAGGACAAAGGACATAAGATGCACTCACAAAAATCAAAAGACACCTCCATGGGCCACCGCAGGGCAAAAGCGCCTTTCACTGCCATCACCCATCAGGTCCTTAGCCCAGAAAAGCCTCAGTGACATCCACATATGACCTCACTGGATTAATCATGACCCAGTTAATGTGACCAAGAAGCCACTGGGCCCAAGCATTCATATCCTCAGCCTTATTCCTGGCTTCTCAACTGAGGTAGAGAATAACACATATGCTTTTTTCTTTTTTTTTTTTGCCAGTCCTGAGGCTTGAACTCAGGGCCTGAGCACTGTCCCTGGCTTCTTTAGGCTCAAGACTAACACTCTATCACTTGGGCCATAGCACTAGTTCCAGATTTTTCTGTTTATGTGGTGCTGAAGAATTGAACCCAGGGCTTCATGCATGCTAGGCAAGCATTCTGCCGCGAAGCCACATTCCCAGCCTCCTTTTTTTTTTTTTTTTTTGCCAGTCCTTGAGCTTGAACTCAGGGCCTGAGCACTGTCCCTGGCTTCTCTTTGCTCAAGGCTAGCACTCTGCCACTTGAGCCACAGCACCACTTCTGGCCGTTTTCTATATATGTGGTGCTGGGGAATCGAACTCAGGGCCTCATATATACGAGTCAAGCACTCTTGCCACTAGACCATATTCCCAGCCCACCCCAGCCTCCTTTTAACAAGATCAGTTTCAACTGAAAGCTGATGTCAAACACTGGTGGCTCACACCTGTGATCCTACCTATTGAGGAGGCTGAGATCGGAGGATCAAAGTTTGAAGACAGCCTGGGCAGGAAAGTCTATGTGACTCTTATCTGCAAGTAACCACCAAAAAGCTGGAAATGGAGCTGTGGCTCAAGTGGTAGAGCACCAGTCTTGAGTGAAAAATCCAAGTTAGTGTGTGAAGTCAAGTTCAAGACCTAGTACTGGCACAAATGTATATGGGTATGGGTATGTGTGCGTGCGTGCGCGCACACATACACACACACACACACACACATACATACATAGTAGACCAAAGACTAGGCCACAATTTCTTTGATATGAGCCCAGAAACACAAGCGGAAGAGAACTTAGATAAATGAGATCTCCTCAAATTAGGAAACTTGTGTACTTCACAGTCATCAACAAGAAGGTGGACTGGGACACAAGGGAGAGGCCTTCTCACATCCTATATCTGATGAGGGCTTTGAGGAATATCTGTGATAAACATTGACACGTGAGGAACCTGAACAGACTTTTCTCCATGAAGACATACAAATAGCCCATCTGCACATAAAGGGATGTCTGTATCCGCCACTAGAGTAGAAGCCACAATCTCAATGAAACCTCACTTCTCACCAGCTAGAGTGGCAATCATTAAAAAAGACCTGTAGGGGCTGGGTCATGGCTCAAGTAGTAGAGCACCTGCCTAGCAAGTACAAGGTCCTAAATTTAATCCTAGTACCTCGGGGGGGGAAAAATAAGACAGGTAAGTGATGGCAAAGATATGGAAAAAGTGCAGCCCATGGGAATTGCTGAAAGGGCTATAAAATGCTTTAGAAGGCAGCTGGAGAAGAGCTGAAGGTGAAATATCAGCCCATCACCCAGGGCTTCCATGTCCAGGTGTACACCATGAGACTGAAAAGCCCATGCACCAGAAACCTAAGCCCCATAGCAGCACTGTTGACAACAGCCCCAAAGTGAAAACAGTGTAGGTAAGAACATGTGGTAGACCCATGCAAAGGTGGAACGTACCTGGTCACAGCAGCAGCGAATGTCACAGGCCCCGGCCAGTAAGTTGCAAGGACAAGAACCCAGGGGCTGATACATCTGGTTAGGAATGACAGTCATGTTCTCTGAAAAATACACCCAGCAGAAAAAATTCATCTAGGTAATGATCTGACCAAACATCTTCACATCTGGACATTCAAAGCAAAACAAAAGGCACATATCTGTAATCCAAGCTACTCAGGAAGCTGAGCTCTAAGCATCAAAGTTCAAAACTATCCTGGGCAGAAAAACCTGTGACATCGCATCTCCAATTAACCAGCAGAAATGCCACACTGGAAGTGTGGTTCAAGTGGTAGAGCACTTGCCTAGAAAACACAAGACCATGAGTTCAAATTCCAGTACTACCCCCCCAAGAAAATATTACCATCAAGAAAGTGAAAAAAATTCAAATTCTTCAACTTTTCTTGCAGGTTTCTGGACTCTTCTCATCTTGAACAAGGATTTGGTACACAGTGCTTCAGCTTCAAGATAAGGTAATGCTTCTCAATTTCCCACAATCACTTGCCAGATAAAACGAACTGCTGGGCTGAGAATGTCGCTTAGTGGTAGAATGCTTGCCTAGCACACATGAAGCCCTGGGTTCGATTCCTTGGCACATAAACAGAAATTCCTGACAAAAGTGGCACTGTGGCTCAAGTGGTAGAGTGCTAGCCTTGAACAAAAGGAAGCCATGGACAGTGCTCAGACCCTGAGTCCAAGTCCCAGGACTCGCAAAAAAAAAAAAGAACTGCTCTACCGGAAAAAGAACAGAGGCTGGCCTTGGTAGTCTGTGGAGGTGCTTAAAACCACACAGCAGCTCTGCTTGCCACCAGCTCCAAGGGTGTCTGATAGAAACATCTGATGAGCACCAGACCCCATACTCTACAGAGCTCAAAAAACAGCAGGACTCCAAAGGTGAATGGAACAAGTTGTCAGTTCCCACGCAGGCATGTTAGGAACTGCTTATGCCAGCCCATGCCCACAGCAGGGCATTTCAACATTTACTGTGCGCGGAGCTGGGGATATGGCCTAATGGCAAGAGTGCTTGCCTCGTATACATGAGGCCCTGGGTTCGATTCCCCAGCACCACATATACAGAAAATGGCCAGAAGTGACGCTGTGGCTGAAGTGGCAGAGTGCTAGTCTTGAGCAAGAAGAAGCCAGGGACAGTGCTCAGGCCCTGAGTCCAAGCACCAGGACTGGCCAAAAAAAAAAAAAAAAAATTTACTGTGCATGACAGCAAAAGAAATCTGACCTGTCTATAGGTGCCCCATACCATCCAACCATTTAACTCCTGCCATCACACTCCCACCTCCTGTCTGTCCTCCCATGAGGTTTCTAGGTTGGATTTCTGGCTGCTTATGTGCAAATTTACCCTCTCAGGGTCAAAACAACCATCTCAAAATAACAAATATATAAAGACTCAAAGTATTAGGCACCCGTGGCTCACGCCTGTAATCCTAGCTACCCAGGAGGCTGAGATCTGAGGATTGCGTTCAGTTTAAAGCCAGCCCTGGCAGGAAAATCTGAGTCTTATCTACAATTAACCACCATAAAACTGTAGATGGCGCTGTGGTCAAGTGGTAGAGCGCTAGCCTTGAGCAGAAGAGCTCAGGGATAGCACCCAAGTCCAGAGTTCAAGCCCCAATACCAGAAAGGAAAAAAAAAGATACAACAGCAGTACATAAAGAAAACTTAATATTTGAGGAGAGAAGACAGCCAACGATGAGGACAAGGGCTGGGATTATGGCCTAGTGGCAAGAGTGGTTGCCTTGTAGACATGAAGCCCTGGGTTCAATTCCCCAGCACAACATATATAGAAAATGGCCAGAAGTGGCATTGTAGCTCAAGTGGTAGAGTGCTAGCCTTGAGCGAAAAGAAGCCAGGGGCAGTGCTCAGGCCCTGTGTCCAAGCCCCAGGACTGGCACAAAAACAAACAAACAAACAATGAGGACAAGCATGCTTAACAAACTTCAGGCATGTATGGGGAACAGACAGATAAGGCTGGACGAGAGTGTATTTATAGACTTTACTTGCCTGATACATTGTGGGCAAGAGAAGAGTTGGCATAAATCTCCACCTGGATGAGGAGATGTGCTAAGCAGGAAGAATTGTGAGATGCTGAGACCAGGAGGGTCTGGAGAAGACATGGCATGTCGGAGAAGGAATCGGTCTCATTCGAGGAGCATTGCAGACTGCCATTCAAGCCCACAGTCACTTCCAGAACATTCTGAAAGGAAATCATTGCTGGACTTCTTTTACTTAAAAAAAAAAAAACTTTTTATACTGGTATTGGGGCATGAATTCAGGGCCTGGGTGCTGTCTCTTAGCTTTTTTGTTCAAGACTAGCATTCTACCACTTGTTTATTGGAGATTAGTCTCATGGACTTTCCTGCCTGAGCTGGCTTCAAACTATAATACTCAGGCCTCAGTTTCTGGAGTAGCTAGGATTATAGGCATGAGCCACTCACATGTGGCTTATTGCTGGGCTTTTAGAGTGACTCAAACAGCATCTACAACTTAGGAGGACAGGTAATAGACCATCCTTAGTTCCTTTAAGAACAAAGAACATGTTGGAAGCCTCTTCAAATCCATTCCTAAATCTGCTCCTTTCACATAAAAGAGCATTTGAATCCTTAGAGAACACTAAGGGTAGGTACAATACAGAGCTCAATTTGTCTAGCACTTCTTTTTATTTTATCCACTAATAGAAAATCAACTTCCCAATAAAGGATCAGTGATGTCAGGCACTACTGGATTATGCCTATAATCCTAGTTACTCAGGAGGCTGAGTTCTGAGGACCCAGATGTGAAGCTAGCCAGGAAGATAAATCTAAGAGATTATCTCCAATTAATCATTCAAAAGCCAGAAGTGGAGCTGTGGTTCAAGTAGTAGAGCACCAGCCTTGATCAGAGAAACCTAAGCAAGAGCATAAGGTCTAGAGTTCAAGCCCCCAGACCAGCACAAAAAGGCTAGCACCCACATCCCTCCATCTCCAGTATTGTTGCTGCCCATGTACTAGGCACTCAGTGAACACTGACTAACATAGGACAGTCAATCTCTCCAAGCTTATGTGTTCCAACACAGAATCTCAGACTTGAACAAGACCCATGGTTATAAAGGACTGTTCTTTAGTACCAGGCTCATTTATTTGACTAAAGCTGGTGATCTTTGCACCAAAAATACACAGAGTGCCAGGGAAGGAGTGACATTGTCCAAAATGAAATGTACTCTTGGCTGGGAATGTGGCTTAGTGATAGAGCTTGCCTAGCATGCATGAAGCCCTGGCTGGGTTCATGTCTTCAGTACCACATAAACGGAAAGACAGAAGTGGTGCTGTGGCTCAAGTGGTAGAGTGCTAGCCTTGAGCAAAAAGAAGCCAGGGACAGTGCCCAGGCCCTGAGGACTGGCAGAAAAGAAAGAAAGACAGAAAGAAAAAAAGAAAGGAAGGAAGGAAGGAAGAGGGGGGGGAGGGAGGGAGGGAGGGAGAGGAAGGGAGGGAGAGAGG
Organism: Perognathus longimembris pacificus; assembly: GCF_023159225.1. Lineage (NCBI taxonomy): Eukaryota > Metazoa > Chordata > Mammalia > Rodentia > Heteromyidae > Perognathus > Perognathus longimembris. Next base: position 87,815,557 of record NC_063163.1, on the reverse strand, counting down.
GAGGGAGGGAGGAAGGAAGGAAGGAAGGAAGGAAGGAAGGAAGGAAGCTAGGGAGGGAAGCAGGGAGGAAGGGAGGGAGGGAGGAACAAAGAAAGAGAAAAAAGGAAAGAGGGAGAAAGGATGGAAGGAAGGAAGTTAGGAAGGAAATTAGGAGGGAAGAAGGAAGTTAGGAAGGAAGGAAGGAACTCTTTACCTGACTTATGTAACTGTAATCCCTCTGTACATCACCTTTATATTAAAAAGAAAACAACGGAAAAATACACAGAATGTCACACCCAAGTTCACAGCCCCTTGAAATGCATGTAGAGTAAGAAACCAAGGCTGGATGGGTGTCACACGAACAGCAAAATTCCCTAGTTCTGGACATGGAACCTACAGCTCTAATCACTTGCCCAGTACGCACAAAGCACCGGGTCAATCTCCAGCACGAGACAGACAGACACACAGACAAACTGAGGCACAGTGAGAGGATGGCAGGAACCCCCAGGCAGGGGCCTCCATAGACGCTGCAGGGACTTTGCTTAGGTTCTTACCACACCCCGGGGGGTCACGGTCACACTCCAGTTTCCGGTGACCCTGCTCGGCTCGCTACAAGCTGGAAGTGGCAACACTCCTGAGAAGAGATAAGAAGGCGGGCAGCAGGGTCCAAGGGTCCGGCCGGGGTACCCGGAGCCCCAGTGCCCTGAGCCTCCCAGGACGGAATCTTTACCCGCCTCCGCCGGCAGCTCAGCCAGGGACACCGTCACCTCCTCGCCGGCCCCCACCAGGGAGACGCTGACCTCGGGGCTGGACATCCGGAGGACCGGGGGGACGAACACTGACCGGGAGGAAGGGGATCAGCAGGGTTAGCGGTGGCAGCTTCGAGGTCGGCCCACACCAGACCCCGCAGGTCCGCGCCCCGCCCCACGCACCCAGGTCACCCCGCAGCGGCCTCAGGACGCCCTGCAGCAGGAGGAGTCCCGGCAGGAGAGCGGACGGCGGCGGGAGACCCATGCTGCCAACCGCGCGCGGGCCGCAGGAAAAGCGCGGCCTCACAAGGGAGAAGGCGGCGCGTGCCGCCGCCCTGCCGCCGCCATCTTGCCAAGCCAACTCCCGCAGCTATGGCAACCACTAATTGGCGTCCGACCAGACGAGAGGCGCGCCGTGATTGGTCCGTAGGCAAAGAGAGCCCGCCTCCAGTCGTGGCCAGAGCACCTCGGCACCGCCCACTAGGCCCAGTACAGCCTTCCACATCTACTTTCTGTGCGAAGAACATTCTGAAAAAGTTAGGAGAACCGGGTCTCCTCGTCGCCCCGGAGTTAATGTAGAAACAGGGAAGCCACTGTGGGTGGCTACTAGGGTCACTTTTAACGTTAATTAATCAATAAGTCTTTTATTCTGAAGATTCTGAAAGTTATGGCTCTCCAAAGGCCTTACAATGATTGCAAATCTTGGATTGCTATATTTAGAACATTGACATTCAGGTTTTCCCTGCACCTCGACTCCTCTCTGGAGGACTGTAGTGATCCTTAGTATCCAGATTAAAGCTTCAGAAAACATTTCTAAGGGGCAAGCTGTTAAACATTTGGCATTCTCCACCTATCTTTAAGATACTAAGCCCACAAATAAAGTCAGCATAGCCAGCTCTAAAGCCTAGAAAATGTCCCCAAAGAAAACATGTTCTAAATATCCAAGCTCTGCCCTATCACTGTCTTCCACAAAATTTCACTATAAATAATATGAAGAGCCCAGTACCAGTGGCTAACACCTGTAATCCTACTCAAGAGGCTGAGATCTGAGGATTGAAGTATAAAGCCAGCCCAAGCAGAGACTCTTATCTCCAATTAACCACTCAAAAACCAGAACTGAAGCTGTGGTTCAAAGTGGTAGGGTGCAAACATAGAGCAAAAAAGAGCTCAGGGACAGTGCCCAAGCCCAGTTTAAGCTGCACAACTAAAAAAAAAAAAAAAGAGTCTTTCATAACTTCTGGAGTAGAGCCTTTTCAAGGATGAGTGGATACTTTAAGTCCTGAGAAATTGACAATACTAGCTAGGCAGGAGATGGGAGTATGGACCTGTTAAATAATTTTAACATCAGAGCACTACCTGGCCTGGGGCCTCCTGACTAGCTGGATAAAAAAATGCTCCAAAGTAGCTCTAGCCACTGATGCTACAAAGTAGCCCACCATGCAGGTGAACCTTGGAAACTATACAAGAATAAGAAAGCCAAACACTTCAGTTGTTAGCAAAAGGCTCACACTTATAATCCTAGCTACTCAGACAGCTGAAATCTAAACATAGTTCAAAGCTAGCCTAGACAGGAAAATCCATGAAACTTGTATCTTTACACAGAAAAAGGTCTGAGAATGTGAATTAGTGGTAAAGTGCTTGCCTAGCATGCATGAAGCTCTGGGTTTGAATCCTCAGTACCACATAAATAGAAAAGGCCAGTAGTGGTGCTATGGCTCAAGGGGTACAGTGTTAGCCTTGAGCAAAAGAAGCTCAGGGACAGCACCCAGGCCCCAAGTTCAAGCCCCAGGATTGGCAAAAGAAAAAAAAAAATAAACCTACCCAGAAAAGCTGAAAGTGGAGCTGCAATTCAAATGGTAGAGCAACACCTTGAGTAATAAAGCTAAGGGACAAGGCCCTGAGTTCATCCCCAGTACTAGTAGTCATAATAGTAATAATAAACCAGTAATTGTATGGCTTTTAAACTATTATAGCACAATCGAGTATTCTACCTTTCCAGCATTAAAACTCATATTTAAAACCAGCCCTCTTGGGCTGGGAATATGGCCTAGTAGCAAGAGTGCTTGCTTCTTATACATGAAGCCCTGGGTTCGATTCCCCAGCACCATGTATATAGAAAATGGCCAGAAGTGGCACTGTGGCTCAAGTGGTAGAGTGCCAGCCTTGAACAAAAAGAAGCCAAGGATAGTGCTCAGGCCCTGAGTCCAGGACCAGACTGGCAAAAATAATAATAAAATAAAATAAAAAACCAAGAGTGCTTGTCTCGTATACATGAAGCCCTAGGTTCAAGTCTTCAGCATCACATATATATAGGCCGGAAGTGGCGCTGTGGCTCAAGTGGCAGAGTGCTAGCCTTGAGAAAAAAAAAAAAAAAAAAAACCCTCTTTGGCCAGTAAAAATTTCAAATAAATTGAATTTTGCTTAATTTAATGTAAAATACAAGCAAGCAAACATCGTATCTCTCAGTATTTTTACTTGGAATACTTTTACTTGGAATTGGAATACCTGGAAATCTGGTACTATATATTTGTAACAATACTTTCATGTATAACTTTGGTAAGCTTTGAGCTTCAGAGTTGAATATAAAATGATCTGGTATTTGACCACATCCAGCTAAAAATATACATGTGGCCAGCACCAGTGCCTCATGCCTATAATCCTAGCTACTCAAGAGGCTAAGATCTGAGAAATGCAGTTCAAAGCCAGCCTGAAAAATTTTTATTTATTTGCTAGTCGTGGGGCTTGGACTCAGGGCCTGAGCACTGTCCCTCACTTCTTTTTGTTCAAGGCTAGCACTCTACCTCGAGCCACAGCACCACTTCCAGCTTTTTCTGTTTATGTGGTGCTGAGGAATTGAACCCAGGGCTTCGTGCCTACTAAGCACTCTATCACTAAGCCACATTCCCAGTCCCCCTGTGAGACTCTTAATTAAAACTAACCACTCAGGGGCTGGGGATATGGCCTAGTGGCAAGAGTGCTTGTCTCGTATACATGAGGCCCTGGGTTCAATTCCCCAGCACCACATATATAGAAAATGGCCAGAAGTGGCGCTATGGCTTAAGTGGCAGAGTGCTAGCCTTAAGCAAAAAGAAGCCAGGGACAGTGCTAAGGCCCTGAGTCCAAGCCCCAGGACTGGCCAAAAAAAAAAAAAAAAAAAACTAACCACTCAAAAAGCAAAAGTAAAGCTGTGGCTCAAGTGGTAGAAGTCATTCATTGAGCAAAAGAGGTCAGGGATGGTGCCCAGGTGCTGAGTTCAAGCCCCACAACTAACAACAACAATGTATAGATGTGAAGAAGCATTAACTGTGTCTAAGATAAACAGTGAGGGGCTGGGAATATGGCCCAGTGGCAAGAATGCCTGCCTCATATATATGAAGCCCTTGGTTCGATTTCCCCAGCACCACATATACAGAAAACGGCCAGAAGTGGCACTGTGGCTCAAGTGGTAGAGTGCTAGCCTTGAGCAAAAAGAAGCCAGGAACAATGCTGAGGCCCTGAGTCCAAGGCCCAGGACTGAAAAAAAAAGAGAAAGAGAGATAAACAGTGAATAAGATGAAATAATTCAGCCATGTATGACATTTTTTTAGCAAATTTATATAAAATACATCATAAACATAATAGTTAAAAATGAGACTTGAGGGGAAGGAAGGGGGAATGAGGGAGGAGGTAACAAACAGTACAAGAAATGCATCCAATGCCTAACGTATGAAACTGTAACCTCTCTGTACATCAGTTTGACAATAAAAATTAAAAAAAAAAAATGAGACTTGAGGGGCTGGGGATATGGCCGAGTGGCAAGAGTGCCTGCCTCATATACAGGAGGCCCTGGGTTTGATTCCCCAGCACCACATATACAGAAAATGGCCAGAAGTGGCGCCATGGCTCAAGTGGCAAAGTGCTAGCCTTGAGCAAAAAGAAGCCAGGGACAGTGCTCAGGCCCTGAGTCCAAGGCCCAGGACTGGCAAAAAAAAAAAAAAAAAGAGAGAGACTTGAGCAGAACCAAGAATATAAAATATTTCAAATAAAAAATACCAAAGCCGGGCTGGGGACATGGCCTAGTGGCAAGAGTGCTTGCCTCGTATACATGAGGCCCTGGGTTCGATTCCTCAGCACCACATATACAGAAAATGGCCAGAAGTGGCGCTGTGGCTCAAGTGGCAGAGTGCTAGCCTTGAGCAAAAAAGAAGCCAGGGACAGTGCTCAGGCCCTGAGTTCACGGCCTAGGACTGGCAAAAAAAAAAAAAAATACCAAAGCCTTGTTGGCTTGTTTCAAAGATTATTCATCTTCTTATCTATGAAACATTCCTAGACTTAAAAGTTATTTCATTACCTTTAGTCTGTGAAACAGTAAATCTTTTTACTGGTGGTACTCAGGGCCTTATGCTTGCTCAACAACACCCTACCACTTGAACCATACCCCTAGCCCCTAAAGTAGTCAATATTTTTTAGAGACAAAGTGATTCTCAATCTTGATGATTAACAGGTATTTGCAAAGTGATCACCAAAATCTTTGTGCATTTATTAAAAATTCAGCAAATGCAGAAGATCAAATGTAGAGGAAATACCCAACCAAACACCAAATTATTTAAATAAAATTTAGCTTCTGAGATACTCTAAAAAGAAAATTTAAATCTTATTTACACAAATGTGTTTTTGCAAATATACTTAAAAAACAATAAAAACAAAGGCTAAGGAAGCACAGCAACAGAACAGAGTGCCTTCCCACCAGGTGCAAGGCAGGCCCTGGGGCCAGTCCCCAGCACCAGCAAAAAACAGTCATCATCTGGCTTCTGCTGTAAGACTGACTGCTGCCTTAAAACAAATACAAGTCTCAAATTTGTGCTTTAACCCCACTTCTGTACAAACACCAGCCAGAGGAGGCTTCAAGGTGTGCTGCATAGGATGCCCTTGAGACAATTATCTGCAAAAAACACAGGATAATACACCTTTCAAGCATTTTCTGCAAGAAGTTATCCTATACATAGCTGATTTTTCAGACTTCTCAATAGAGATCCCACCACAGAAAGCCTACACATGGCCTTAAGTGATGACATCTGTACTGTATTTGTTGTTTCAAATCACGTGGACATCTTCTGTTTCTTTTTCTTGGCCTTCAGTACAGGAGGAAGAGAAATCTTAAAGGCTGTCCTGAAATTACAGAGAATATGTTTTAGGGCTCTAGTCTACAAAGAGTGAGCCTTTCACACACCTGATACTTACTCGCATGTGGTACAGATGGGGCTGAAGTTGCAGAAAACTATAAATTAAAAACAAAAAAAAAGGAGGGTTTAAAAAGCACACAGTGGAGATATTTTCTTCCCCTACCCCACCATATAAATAAGAAAAGCAATACATGAACTTACTTGACAGACACACAGAACAGACATAGCCAATTTCAATAAGATTTCGATGGCAGAAGCAAGCAGCCCTGTAGTCCACATGAATTGGGGGTGGGAGGATTAACTGAGATCTCTGGTCCTGATCAGGAAGAAAAACCCACTGTAAAAAAAAAAAAGTAATGGGGATGAGAGGGGAGCATACTACAACAGTGTAGAGATATAATGAAATCCCCTTCTGTGGAACAAAAAAAAAATTTTTTTAAGGCAAGGGAACTTCTGTTTAAAACAAGGGCAGGGACTGGGAATGTGGCTTAGCAGTAGAGCTTGCCTAGCATGCATGAAGCCCTGGGTTCAATTCCTTAGCACCACATAAACAGAAAAATCTGGAAGTGGTGCTGTGCCTCAAGAGGTAGAGTGCTAGGCTATAGAAAAAAAAGCCAGGGACAGTGCTCAGGCTCTGAGTTCAAGCCCAAGGACAGGCAAAAAAAAAAACAAAAAAAAAAAAACAGGGAAGCTGGGCACTGGTGGCTCATACTTATAATCCTAACTACTCAGGAGGCAGAGATCTGAGGATCGCAGTTCAAAGCCAGCAAAGCAGAAAAGTCTCTGTGAGATTCACCTCCAATTAACCACCATAAAACCAGAAGTGGAGCTATGGCTCAAAGTGTTAGAGCATTAACCTTAAGCAAAAGAGGTCAGGGACAGTGCCCAGGTCCTGAGTTTAAGCCCCACAACCAACAAAAAATAAAAATATATTTTTTAAAAAAAGGGCAAAAAATACCAGAAATCAGAACAGAGAATCCATGCAACCATGTCTGAGCACTGTTGTAAACAGTCATGTGGTGTTCTGCATGCAGCTCAGGGTTCAGAGAGGCCCTGAAGCCCACCCCCCCTCCCCAGCCATTCATGCCTCCCCATGACCCCATGACCAGCCTGCCTGCTGCAGACTACAGTCCGATCCAGCCACGTGGTGAACTGCTGGCTCATTACCAGTAAATACTGCAGAAGCGATGGCATCTGAGGCACCTTCAAGTAGAGTCCTCCAGTGATGTCACACGCCTGCAAGACACACAAAGGACTATCTGCTAAACCAGCACCTACTCAGGATTCCCCAGGGGCTGGTTAGGTCTACAAAGGCTCAGGTGGTGTGTGAGGCCGATTCCTGATTTCCCAACTCTTCTTGGAGCAATCTTCATGCCACTGTCCCACTCTTTCTTTCTTTTTTTTTTTTTTTTTGCCAGTCCTGGGGCTTGAACTCAGGGCCTGAGCACTGTCCTTGGCTTCTTTTTGCTCAAGGCTAGCACTCTGCCACTTGAGCCACAGCGCTACTTCTGGCTTTTTCTGTTTATGTGGTGCTGAGAAGTTGAACCCAGGACTTCATGCATGCTAGGCAAGCACTCTACCACTAGGCCACCATTCCCAGCCCTACAGTCCCACTCTTAAGAGGCTATGGCAGTGAACAAGACAAACAGGGTCCTGTCCTCACAAAGTGAGTGTTCTGGTATGTTCAGAAAGACAGGGTAAACCAGGATGGTTACCACAGGAATAATGTTACAGGCTAAGATCATTTCTAAGAGAAATGAAAAATGGTCAGGTAGGGCTTCTCTGCAGAGGTGACCCAGAGTAGGGACGTGAGTGAGGTCAGGTAGCAGGCTATGGGAGGGAATGCCTGAGGGCCGAGCAGAAGGCACAGGGGATGGCAGGAGCACTCTGTATCTGTGGAGAGTAAGGAGGCGAGGACACTGCACATGAGCGACAAGAGATCAATGGGATCTGAGGGGAAGGTTTAAGCAAGGGAGTAACATGATCTCATCTCTTGAGTTCTGACTGCTGAGTGAGAACCAGTTTTGACAGGAAGATAAAGGGAGACAGAAGACTGCTGCATCCCCCTGCAGAGGAGACAGCTATGACAGGAAGACAGGTGGCCGGATTCAGGATCTGGCCTGAGTCTGGTTAGTGACAGACTTAACAAGATTTGCTGATAGATATGCAAGGAGAGCAAGAGAACAGACAGGAAGAGTCAGGTTTGGGTTTGACTTTTCAAGTGAACTGTACTGCCACTCACTGGGATAGGAGGCAAAGGCTACATAGAAAAATCCAGAGTTTTAGCATTGGAGGAGTCACATTTATTTATTTTGTCTTTTCTTTTTTGGTACTGGGCATCGAACCTAGGACGTTGCACTTGCTAGGCAAGTGCTTTGCGACTGAGCTACACCCCAGCCCCAGGAGTCACGTTTATAATAACAATTAAGTAAATACTTTTTTTAAAAGCTGGGCACTGGTGGCTCACACTTGTAATCCTAACTACTGAGGAGGCTGAGATCTGAGGATTGAAAAGCCAGCCTGCTGGGCAAGAAAGGCCATGAGACTCTTAGCTCCAGTTAACCACTAGAAAACCGGAAGTACCTCTGTGGCTCAAAGTGGTAGAGCCCTAGCCTTGAGCTGAGGAGCTCTCAGGGACAGCGCCCAGGCCCAGAGTTCAAGACTCATGACCAAGAAAGAAAAAAGGAGAAAGAAATTATAGAAAACTTCAGAGATTTACTGCTGGGCACAAGGCTTATGCCTGTTTTCCTAGCTCCTTGGGAAGCAGAGATCAGAGGATTGAGAACAACCCAGGAAGAAAGATCTTGAGCCCCACCCCTATATTTTAATCAACTAAAAAAAAAAAAAAGAAAGAAAGAAAGAAAGAAAAGAAAACCAGAAATAACATTTCTTTCTTTTTTTGTTTTTTTTGGCCAGTCCTGGAGCTTGAACTCAGGGCCTGAGCACTGTCCCTGGCTTCTTTTTGCTCAAGGCTAGCACTCTACCACTTGAGCCATAGCACCACTTCTGGCTTTTTCTATATATGTGGTGCTAAGGAATCAAACCCAGGGCTCATGTATACGAGGCGAGCACTTTACCACTAGCCCATATTCCCAGCCCCAGAAATAACATTTCTTATAGCCAAGAATTTATGCAATTCTAGGGCTGGGGATATAGCCTAGTGGCAAGAGTGCCTGCCTCGGATACATGAGGCCCTAGGTTCGATTCCCCAGCACCACATATACAGAAAACGGCCAGAAGCGGCACTGTGGCTCAAGTGGCAGAGTGCTAGCCTTGAGCGGGAAGAAGCCAGGGACAGTGCTCAGGCCCTGAGTCCAAGGCCCAGGACTGGCCAAAAAAAAAAAAAAAAGAATTTATGCAATTCTTGTAGCCAACTAACATTAATAAAAATCTTGATAATTATTTTAGGACTTTTTTATTCTATATTTGTCTACATTAAAAGTAAAATTCAATTCCACTTCAGGATTTCTGTGGCAAAAAAGCTACCTCTAACTTTGTTACCCAACAGAAATATAATACACCACACATAATTAGTAACACTTCATTTAACCCAAGATATCCAAAGTAGTATCTTTTTTTTTTTTTTTTTTTTTGCCAGTCCTGGGCTTGGACTCAGGGCCTGAGCACTGTCCCTGGCTTCTTTTTGCTCAAGGCTAGCACTCTGCCACTTGAGCCACAGCGCCACTTCTGGCCATTTTTTATATATGTGGTGCTGGGGAATCGAACTCAGGGCTTCATGTATGCAAGGCAAGCACCCTTGCCATTAGGCCATATTCCCAGCCCAGTAGTATCATTTTAAAATGTACCAATATAAAAAAGATTTTCTATTCCCACCAATACCAGGCATTCACCAAAAACATACCTGCTGGAGGAGTCCTGAATCTGAATCTAAAACGCAGGCATCGATCAAAATATTCTGAAAGAACATTCAAAACATTATAGGTGTAAGGATAATGACTATCTATCCTCAAGACAAGCATTCCCCATGCACAGACTGTAAGGCCAATCTTTCACAGGTGGCAGCTGCAGCACCAAACTTGGGGTTGTAGTTATTGCACTCTCCCATGATCCTCAAAGCCTCATGCTGCCATGCTTCCATGGCGAATATTACACATGGATAAAATCTTTTAAAAAAAAAAATCAAAGAAACGAAAAAAATCAAAGAAACGCCTTAGAGCTGGGAATATGGCTTAGCGGTAGGGTGCTCGCCTTGCATGCATGAAGCCCTGGGTTCAATTCCTCAGCACCACATAAACAGAAAAGGCGCTGTGGCTCAAGTGGTAGAGTGTTAGCATTGAGCAAAAAAAGCCAGGGACAGTGCTCAGGCCTTGAGTCCAAGCCCCAGGACTGGCAAAAGTAAAGAAAGAAAATACAAAAAAAAAAAAAAAAAAAAGAAAGAAAATGCATTAATCTAAATTCATATGAACATTTCAATTATTTGCAAAGTAAAAATACCAAATCTTTTTGCTTTTTTAATTTGACAGTCATGGGGCTTGAACTCAGCACCTGGCTCTGTCCCTGTGCTTCTCTTGCTCAAGGTTAGCACTCTACCACTTGAGCCACAGCACCACTTCTGGCTTTTTCCGTTTATGTGGTGCTGAGGAATCGAACCCAGGGCTTCATACATACTAGGCAAGCACTATTACCACTAAGCCACATTCCCAGCCAAAAATAGCATGCCTTTATACACCCTACTGAAGTAAAAAGACAGCAAGCGGGCTGGGGAATATGGCCTAGTGGCAAGAGCGCTTGCCTCGTATACTTGAAGCCCTGGGTTTGATTCCCCAGCACCACATATACAGAAAATGGCCAGAAGTGGTGCTGTGACTCAAGTGGCAGAGTGCTAGCCTTGAGCAAAAAGAAGCCAGGGAGAGTGCTCAGGCCCTGAGTCCAAGGCCCAGGACTGGCAAAAAAAAAAAAAAAAAAAAAAGACAGCAAGCTGTGAGGCCAGAGATTCTTAACTGGGACTAAGATGAGCTAAAAGAGTTGCCTGCATCCCCAACATGGTGCAAAACTGCATTTTATGCATTGTTCTAGGGGCCCAGGACCCAACTGAGAAGTGACCAGGCCCCCGTGTGGACTCTAGACTCCTAATCCACTACTAAAGCACCTGAGTCAATCACAGAACTGTTGGAAGTGATTCTTTCTCTGGGAAGCAGGACTCTCTGAAGGGTGGCCCTCAACTCACCTGCTTCTGCGCAGCGAAGACGACATTCATGAAGTTCATGTACTGCAGCGCACTGTCTTCTGCAGCCTTGATCACCTGAAAAGCACACCCTGTTAATTCCCCAGCCACACCCGACCCCTAACATTACACCATGGCAAGACACAGCCACTGTCATGTCTGCAATTTGCGCTGTACCACAACTAAATAATACCTGAGTGTACAGCTGACAGCAGAATTCCCCAAATCCTACCACACAGAGAAGAGTACCCTGAACAGCCAGATGAGGACCAAGAGTGTGCACACGCACACATGCACATACAGAGGTATACACTACCAACAGTCACACAGCCTGCTTTTTTCCCAGTCTACAATCTACAGCACGAAGAGATTTTTTTTTTTTTTTTTTTTTGGCCAGTCCTGGGCCTTGGGCTCAGGGCCTGAGCACTGTCCCTGGCTTCCTTTTTGCTCAAGGCGAGCACTCTGCCACTTGAGCCACAGAGCCTCTTCTGGCCGTTTTCTAGATATGTGGTGCTGGAGAATCGAACCCAGGGCTTCATGTATACGAGGCAAGCTCTCTTGCCACTAGGCCATATTCCCAGCCCCTATGAAGAGATCTTTATGTCAATGAAATAGAACAGAATCATGTATCACTTAATGGCAGGGCTGAGTTCTGAGAACTATGTATGTCATTGAGGGATTTTTCTGTTGCTTGAAGTCAGAGTGAACCTCCCAGGCCCAGGTCCATAGCGGTGCTGTGGCCTGTACCCTTCAGCAGGCAGCCCCCGCTGGCTTCAATGCCTGTATACACTATTCTCACTTCAGAGACTTCCACTGTCCACCAGTGGTCTACAAAGGGCATGGAAGCAGTTTCCACATGTTTAATCAATGCTCTGACCACATACTCTTTGCACAACTATCTGACTACTCCTGAACACAATCAGCCAAAATGTATGCATTCACTTTTGATAAATTACCAAACGGCTGTACCAACCACCCCACAGCAATGACCCATGGGAGCACCCTGCTGCCCCAACCTTGCCATCAGCCCTGGGACCTTACTGAACCATAAGCAAACAATGAAAAGCCCATCATTTGACAATTCTTTGCTTTCTACCCAGGATGAACATTTCAAATGCCAGAACTGGCCATTCTTTCTTCTGTACCTTTTTTTTTCTTTTTTTTTGCCAGTTCTGGGGCTTGGACTCAGGGCCTGAGCACTGTCCCTGGCTTTTTTGCTCAAGGCTAGCACTCTGCCACTTGAGCCACAGCACCACTTCTGGCTGCTTTCTATATATGTGGTGCTGAGGAATTGAACACAAGGCTTCATGTATATGAGGCAAGCACTCTTGCCACTAGGCCATATCTCCAGCCCTCTACCTGTACTTTTGTGAGTAAACTTGACTTTTAAAAATCAATTTATGGGGGCTGGGGATATAGCCTAGTGGCAAGAGTGCCTGCCTCGGATACACGAGGCCCTAGGTTCGATTCCCCAGCACCACATATACAGAAAACGGCCAGAAGCGGCGCTGTGGCTCAAGTGGCAGAGTGCTAGCCTTGAGCAGGAAGAAGCCAGGGACAGTGCTCAGGCCCTGAGTCCAAGGCCCAGGACTGGCCAAAAAAAAAAAAAAAATCAATTTATGGCCAGGTGCCGGTGGCTCACACCTGAAATCACAGCTACTCAGGAGACTGAGATCTGAAAAATGAGGTTCAAAGCTGGCTCAGGAGAAAAAAGCCTGTGAGATTCTTATCTTCAATAAACTACCACAATAAAGCCAGAAGTGGATTGAACTCTACCACTGGCACTCTACCACTTGAGCCACACCACCAGCTCTGTTTTTTGCTGGTCATTTGTGTGTGTGTGTGGTACTAGGGATCAAATCTGGAGCATTGTACCTGCTGGGCAAGCACGTCACCACTAAGCCACATTCCCAGCCCATACTGGTCTTTTTTTTTTTTTTTCTTTTTGGCCAGTCCTGTGGCTTATACTTAGGGCCTGAGCACTGTCCTTGGCTTCTTTTTGTTTAAAGCTAGCACTCTACCACTTGAGCTACAGCACCACTTCTGGCTTTTTCTATATATGTGGTGCTGAGGAATCAAACTCAGGGCTTCACGTATGCAAGGCAAGCACTTTACCACTAGGCCATATTCCCACACTCCCATACTGGTCATTTTTGAGGTTGGGTCTTACAAACTTTTCTGGCTAGCTGGCTGGCTTCTACCCATAATCCTCCCTTCATCTTTCCCTGTGCTGCTGGGGACTAAACTCAGAGCCTTATACATGCTGGCAGGCAGTGCCCGACCTCGGATCTCCATATCTAGCCCCTCCCATTATGTTTTCTAATCATCTGCAGCTCTACGTGAACATAGTGACAATGTTTTATATCTTACCAGTATCCTTGATTTCATCTCTTGATTATCTACAAAGAAATAAAATGGGTTACCATTGAACTGATAGGGTGTGGCTCAGCAAACATAGGTAGCTTGCCTTCTTTCTTTCTTCCTTCCTTTCTTTCTTTTTGGCTAGTCCCGGGGTTTGAACTCAGTCAGGGCCTGGACACTGTCCATGAGCTTCTTTTTGCTCAAGGCTAGCACTCTACCACTTGAACCATAGCACCACGTCTGGCTTTTTCTGTTTATATGGTATTAAAGAATTGAACCCAGGGCTTCATGCATGCTAGGCAAGCACTCTACCACTAAGCTCCATTCCCAGCCCCATAGGAGGCTTTCTACTCAATCTTTAATCATCCACCAAACATACAGTAGGATTACAGTTCTCATAAGAAAACACAGGCTCCTACCTTTAACTTCTTTATTCATTCTATGAATATCTTAATTTCTTAGCATTAAGGAATTTAAGCTCATGTCCCCATGAATGTCAACCCCCAAAATCTAAAAAATGTCTACATCTAGAAGTGAAATCTGTGCATTATGCAGATGAGCCCCACCCCACCCCATCCCCTGGAGCGATGCGATCCAAGGATACAGCATAGTGCTTTGGCCAGGGACCCCGCCAGCAGAGTTTCTGTATGTTGGCCTTTTATGTCATCTACAAACAGTCAAAAGCAATAAAAAGTTAATTTTAAAATACTTTCTTCAACTATAGTCATTTTCAAACCAAAGTGTTCTTCATGAATGGAAATACAGCCAAATGACAGACAGTAAAAGGCAAAGAAATTTGGATGAGAAAATTCAGAGGAAGAAAAGTAAAAGCATATGCAGAATTTTTAAAATATATTTTAAGGAACCAGGTCAACAAAAAACCAGAATGGAAGACTAAAAATAAAAAAAAGAACCTCCCCAATCAACTCCATTTGTGAACTGTCAGCACTACAACAACAGCAACAACAATAAATAATAAAAGCTGTTACTCTTGGTCATCAGATCTTTAATCTCTTCAACGATCACTTCATTTGCGGCCGTCAGCAGCTCATATTTTCCGTCTTTGCTTCCAGAGGGATTGCAGTCAGAAAGGGGGTTGCCAGGGTCCCCAAAGAAGTCTCCAAGTCTGCCGTGCTTCCCAGGGTACAGGAACCGGCTGAAATGGCAGCAAGCCCTCAGTACAGTGGCATGTTGACCTCGCCCTCATGAGTACAACATGAGAGTCAGCAGAAAAGCCAATAAACCACATGGGTTCTGCATGCATATCATTCTATTCTTTCCTCCTTCTTCCTCCCTCACATCTTCCATCCTTCATTCCTTTTTCACTTGTGGTACCAGTGACCGAACCCAGAGCCTTGTGCATGCTGGTTAGGTGCTCTACTTCTTCAGGTATGTCCCTTGCCTTTTTGGTTGCATTTTGTTTTTGAGTCAAGATCTTGCAAACTTTACCCAGACTAGCCTCAAATTCTTGGCCATCCTGTCCCATTCCCGAAATACCTGGGATTGCAGGCACGTACCAACTTCAGCTAATATGCTTCTTTTTTGGGGGGGGAGGGGTTGGGTCAGTCATCAGGCTTGAACTCTGGGCCTGAGCGCTGTCCCCGAGCTCTTCAGCTAAAGATTAGCCCTCTACCACTTGAGCCACAGCACCACCTCCAGTTTTCTGGTGGTTAGTTATAGATAAGAGTCTCTCCGGTTTTCCTGCCTGGTATGGCTTTGAACTGCAATCCTCAGATCTCAGCCTCCTGAGTATCTAGGATTACAGGTATGAGCCACTGGTGCCTGGCTCATTTTTAAGAAATATATAAACCAGAGCCAGGTTCTGGTAGCTCACACCTGTGATCTTTGTGTCTTGGGAGGCTGAGATTAGAAGGAACACAGTTCAATGCAAGCCTGAACAGAAAAATTCACAAGACCCCTTATCCACTTAGCATTGAGTGTATGCTTGTCACCCCAGCTACAACAGGAAGCGTAAAACAGGCAGGTTATGGTCCATGCATTCCTGGACAAGAACTGAGGCCCCACCTCAGAATACCCAGCTTAGCTGGATGCTGGTGGCTCCTGCCTATAATCCTAGCTAATCTACTCAGGAGGCTGAGATCTGAGGATTCCAGTTTGAAGCCAGCCAGGCAGAAAAGTCCATAAGATTCTTATCTCCAATTAAGCACCAAAAAGCTGGAAGTGGAGTTGTAGCTCAAGTGGTAGAGCACTGGACTTGAGCACAAAAGCTCAAGAACTCAGTGGTAGAACAGGATCTAGCTAGCAAACTCCAAGCCCTGAGTTTAAATCCCAGCGCTGAAGAAAAACAATAACACAAACAATATGTAAAATAAGTCAGGCCTGGTGCTATGATGAGTCACATCTGGCTCACAACATAGCCAGGTTTTACAGTGCTATTAGGTGAGACCACTGTGGCAGGGTACCAGTGGCTCACACCTGTAGTCTTAGATACTCAGCAGACTAGGACTCAAGAGATTCAGTTTGAGACATCAGCTCCAAAACTAACCAGCAAAAATTCAGGCTAGAAGTGTGGCTCAAATGGTAAAGCGCCATCCAAGCAAGCAAGCAAGCTAAGTGTAAGGTCATGAGTTCACCCCCAAATACTAACAGAATAAAGATCACTGTTCCTTATCCAAGCACCAGAAATAACAGCTGGCTTGGGTTTGAGAGCCAGAATCACAAGAAAATCCCTATTTCCAGACACAGACCAGTGAAACAGTCACACCATGAGCAACAGAGCCAAGTCTGGCTCAAGGAAAGTAGGACCCCTCATCCCTCTAAGCTGCTAAGCTGCCTCTGTGCAGATGAGATGAGAGCCAGGTAAGGGGAGTGACAGAGTTGAATGTATGTGGATGGAATGAATGGATCATATGCTGTCCCACTATGTGTGAGGTGTTCAGTATTCATGGGCATCGATGCACACAGGTACTGCTTCTTGATGCACTGGCTGTCTCATTGCAACAGACAAAATTCCTTTGGCAACCTGGACTAGGAAGAGTGAATGCCAAGAGGCACAAATCCTGATGAACACCGAGCACTGGTCGGGAGAGAGAAGACAATGGTCACTCCTACCTTTCCTCAACATGACTTGCTATGACAGCGAGTTTGTTGGAGCGATTCATGAATAAGTGGGAGTTCCCCAGCACCATCACGGCATCCATGCACTTGGATAGAGTGAACTGGTGAACAAAGAGAAGACGTGGGAAAAACAAGTTAGCACTGCAGATAACTATGCCCAGTCTTAAGATTTCACTGAAATTTGCTCAAGAGCTCCCTTGCTCCAAAACTATAGGCAAAGGCTGGGGATATAGCCTAGTGGCAAGAGTGCCTGCCTCGGATACACGAGGCCCTAGGTTCGATTCCCCAGCACTACATATACAGAAAACGGCCAGAAGCGGCGCTGTGGCTCAAGTGGCAGAGTGCTAGCCTTGAGTGGGAAGAAGCCAGGGACAGTGCTCAGGCTCTGAGTCCAAGGCCCAGGACTGGCCAAAAAAAAAAACAAAAAACAAAAAACAAAACTATAGGCAAAAAAAATTTCTTTTTTATAATTTTTGTGCCAGTACTGGGGCTTGAACTCAGGGCCCCTCACTCTACCATTTGGCTTACACCTCCATTTCCAGCCTTCTGCTGATTAGTTGGAGAAGAAAATAATAATTTTTTTTTTATTTTTAAAGACTAGATAGTATGTATCTAGAAGGTATGTATGGTATGTATCTAGAAGGCAATAGGGACAGGGGATGGGGTCAGCAACTAACAAACTCCTGTATGAGGGAACTTTGTGTAGTGAAAATAATGGTCTAAAGCCTGACCTATTGGCATATGCCTGTAATTCCAGCAGAAGGAGAATCAAGAGTTCAATGCCAGCCTGGGCTACATAATAAGATCCTATCTCATGGAAGAGAGAAAAGAGAAAGAGAAGAAGCGGGGGAGGAGGGGAAGAGAGAGAAAGAGAGAGAGAGAGAACGATATATGCCAGGATTTTATGGTAGGTAAGCTATATTTTAACAAAGCTCTTATCTTAAAAAAAATATATAGGGCTGGGGATATAGCCTAGTGGCAAGAGTGCCTGCCTCGGATACACGAGGCCCTAGGTTCGATTCCCCAGCACCACATATACAGAAAAAAAAACGGCCAGAAGCGGCGCTGTGGCTCAAGTGGCAGAGTGCTAGCCTTGAGCGGGAAGAAGCCAGGGACAGTGCTCAGGCCCTGAGTCCAAGGCCCAGGACTGGCCAAATAAATAAATAAATAAATAAATATACTCCAATTAAATCAGAACCAACTGAAGGCCTTATACCATCTTACCTGAGATTCCTTTAAGGCTTGCTTCCCCCACCAAATTGGATTGGTATCAACTACGATTACCAAAAGATTCAATTCCTCTTCTGAAAACATCAACAAGAAATTAAATTAAAAACCATTATCTCATGAAAATCAATCAAAGGTAACATTGGAATGTGAAGTAAATTCAAGACCAGCCTTTCAATGTTTAGCGCCCTACAGTCAAGAAACTAACAGAGGCCAAGTTCTTTTTAACATTCCACTCACTGGGCCCTCAGCAGGCCCCACCTACTCCCTGCTCCACAACAAACACCACAAGGCAGGGAATTCTGTCCAATCTGTTCACTACTTATCTTCAACATCCAGCAAACAGCAAATACCCAATAAATATCTACCAAATGAAGCCCAAGACACTTGGATTTTTAATGCCTAGTCAAGGACAGAAGGCATGGAATAACCAGTAGTAGGGGTCACCAGTAGAATTTCAGGCATAGTAGACTAAAAGGAGATATAGGAGCTGTTTTGGCCTAGTGTTCATCCATACATTCAGCAGCTAGGCCAGGTGTGACAAAGAACCAATTTTTTTTAAGTAAAAAAAAAAAAAGATGAAATCCCAGTTACTCAGGAGGATGGTTGTTCAAGGCCACCCTAGGCAAAAAGAAAAGTGAGACACCAAGCCAAGCATGATAGTGCACACCAGAAATCCCAGCTACTCACGAAGCCATAGTTTGGGGTGAAAGGATTGTGGTCAGAGGGAGGGAGATGGAGAGAAGAGATGAGAAGATGAGAGCGAGGAGAGGAGAGAGAGGAGAGAGTGCGAAAGAGAGGCAGAAGGGGGAGAGAGGGAGTGGGAAAGGAAGGGAAAGAGAGGGGGAGAGAGGGAGAGGGGAAGAGAGGGAGAGGGACAGAGAGGTAGAGGAGAAGGAGAGAGGAGGAGGAGAGGGAGAGAGGAGGAGGGAGAGATGAGAGGGAGAGGGAGGGAGGGAGAGGGAGGGAGGGAGAGAGAGAGAGAGAGAGAGAGAGAGAGAGAGAGAGAGAGAGAGAGAGAGAGAGAGAGAGAGAGAGAGAGAGAGAGAGAGAGAGAAAGGGGGACAACCAAAAGGGGAAAGCAATTACTTTAAGATTTTGTTGTGATAAATCCTACACCAGCCACACGACTGTAATCTCAGCACTGGGAATGAGTCTGAGATAGGAGGGTCAGTTCCAAACTTTGAGATCCTGAGTCAAAAGAAACACACAGATACACACCCGAAAAACACCTACACGCCTCAAGTCACCCTCACAAGGCTCAATCTCTCACCTTTTTCTACAAGATATCAAAGATCTGTAACTAGTAGCTTGATTCCTGAATGCAAAACTCCTCACCTTCCAATGTCTCTCAAGTGTTAATTAACTGTGTAGCTCCGCCTGCCTACAAGGCCTTTTCACTTAAAATGCACTTCTCTCCGAAGTTGGTAGTCAAGTCTTCCTTCCTTTTCGCCCTTTTCTGACTTCTAACGAAAGTAGGTCCACCCGACCCTGGTCAGCACACCGTCCTGTCCTCGCCCTTCAACCCCTTCGTAACTGACCGTCAATGCTCACGCTTCTCACCCCCAGGAACGCTGCTCCACAAGCCTCCCCTGTATCCCGGCCCCAGCTGTGCTCCCCGGCACACGGGAGGCGACCCAGAACGTCACTTGAATGAATGAAAGACACAGGGGCTACTCCGACAGAGAGGCCCACCAAGCCCAAAGACACGTTCCATTCGGGCTGAGTCGTCCAGCCCCGGGACCCGGCTTCAGTGTCCCGCCCATAGCCGCCCTCACCGTCCGAGACCATGGCTCAGCGACGCCGAGGGTACAGCTGGCAGATGTCCGGCTAGCGACCAGAAGTGCGCAAAGCCCAACTTCCGGCGCGCAAGAGTGGCGTAAAGGTGGCTCGGCGTCGGCCACTTCTCACGGTCCCGCCCCCTGGCGTCGGAAGTGACGGAGCGTGTGCGCCGGGCGCCCACAGTGTGCGGCTCGCAGCCGGCGCGGTTGTCTGGGGTTCCAGCCGGCGAGCTGACGGCGGCTCTTTCGTCGGTTTCCGCGGTCCGGGGCCACCATGGACAAAAAGGGTAAACAGGACGAGACAGATCGCTGAGAACAAAGCAGAACCGAATCGGGCCCACCTCAACCTTACTTGCCCACGCTGGGCTTCGGGAAATCGCTGTACAGGCTCTAGCTGCTAGGCTGGAACTCATTTCTTTCAGTTCTTACTGAATCCCCCTAGCTGCTTCCAGGAGGTAACCCACTGGAGGACGGATGCACACACACACACACGCACACACTCCTCACTTCCTCTTCCCCCTGCCCTTTGTCCACTCCCTACGTTTTATTAATGTAAAAAAAATGCACTGAGGTGGTGAAACTTTACATGTTATCTGTATGTGGCTGGTCTTGAATTAGCGTAGACTGACCTAGTGCAGGAGGAATGGCTGAATGAATGTAATGAATAAGTTTTTCCTTCTCTCCCAGAATTAATTGAATACTTTAAGTCTCAGATGAAAGAAGACCCTGACATGGCTTCAGCAGTGGCTGCCATCCGAACTTTACTGGAGTTCCTGAAGAGAGATAAAGGTAGGTACTAAGAGTCACCCCTGAGCGGTCGGGGCCTTAGGAAAGTCTTCAAATAACAAATAGAAATGTTGAGGCTGCTGTCTTCATTTCAAGGCCTTCAACCTGGAAGAAGCCCCCAAGCTATTATCAGAAAGATTCCCTTTAAGCCAGGCACTGGTGGCTCAGACCTGTAATCTTAGCTACCCAGGAAGCTAAAATCTGAGGACCATGGTTCAAAGCCAACCAAGATAGAAAAGTCCCTGTGAGATTCTTATCTCCAATTAACCACTCAAAAACCACAAGTGGAACTGTGGCTCAAAGTGCTAGAGCACTAGCCTGGAGCAAATGAGCTCAGGGACAGCACCAAGCCCTGAGGTTAAGCCCCATTACTGACAGAAAAGAAAGGCTTCCTTTAGGTCAGGGGTGTGCGCAAGAGGTCAATCACTTAGTATGTGAGTAAGGCTCTGGTTTCAGTCCTTCCTGTCATAACTGACTGAAATAGGCTTTGATTCAAAAGACCCTTTTTTCACATTTCACATGAAGCTGAAATTACAGAAGTTCAACTTTATAGATGTGTCTTGAACTTCTACTTTGTCCCCAATTCTGTGCAGGTGCTATATTCCATAATAAATTCTAGTATTCATGCCATTCATTGTGCTGTGATCGCTCATATGATAATAGTAGTGATAATAATAGTAATGCTTGCGTTAATCTGAAGGGGACTGGCCTAGGGGCATGGGTCTCCAGTTTCTTCCAAACACTTGGCTCTCCTACACTGTCTTGCTTCCAGTACTCATTACCTTCCATGCAGTACCATACTGAAGCAAGATTCAGCCTTGTTAGCCTCTCTTTCCCTCTTTTGTTTCTTGTTGGTTTGGTAGTACTGTGGTTTCAACTCAAAGCCTCACACTTAGTAGGCAGGTGCTCTACCACTTGAGCCAAACCTCTAGCCCTGCCCTTTTCTGTTTTTTTTTTTTTGTTGTTGCCAGTCCTGGGGCGTGGACTCAAGGCCTGAGCACTTGTCCCTGGCTTCTTTTTGCTCAAGGCTAGCCCTCTACCACTTGAGCCACAGCACCACTTCTGGCTTTTATCTATATATGTGGTACTGAGGAATCGAACCCAGGGCTTCATGTATACGAGGCAGGCACTCTACCACTAGGCCATATTCCCAGCCCCTTCTGGTTATTTTAGAGATGGAGTATAAAGAACTTTTCTGCTCAGGCTGATTACTTGCGGGGGGGAGTAGGGGGAGAATGACAACAGAGAACTATGTGACACTGAGATGAACATCACATTAATCCTTTGGTCATTACAGGGGAGACAATTCAGGGCCTGAGAGCAAATCTCACTAATGCCATAGAAACCCTGTGTGGTGTGGACTCCTCGGTGGCTGTGTCGTCTGGTGGAGAGCTCTTCCTTCGCTTCATCAGTCTTACCTCCCTGGAGTACTCTGTAAGCCCTGCCCTCCCTCAACTATCCCCCCCACACACACACACTCCACTGTTTTGCTGGTCTCCAGATAGTCTCAGCTTTGCTGTTTTCTTTCTAGGATTACTCCAAATGTAAAAAGATCATGATTGAACGGGGAGAGCTTTTTCTCAGGAGAATATCACTGTCAAGAAGTAAAATTGCAGATCTATGCCATACTTTCATCAAAGATGGAGCGGTGAGTAAATATCTCTAATAGTGGCACTTAGGAGCAAAGCCAAAAATTTTAGCTCTGCTATTATCTGCTGGGCTACCTTGGACAAGTTATTTAGTTTCTGTTCAATAAAGGCAGTATTGGAAATGGAGCTGAGCAAAAGAAACTCAGGGACAGCACCCAGGACCAGCACACTCATTAAAATAAAATTAAAAAGTACAAGTTAATAAAGGCAGCACTAGTACCTACCTCCTAGGTTGGTGTAATGACATTGGATGTTTTGTGGAGCAGTAGTGCTCTTTAGTGGAGGCATTAGACACTTGTCATTATAAATAAACACAGGAAAACACTAGGACTGCTTGAATGATTCTGGATTGAAATCTTTGTATATATGTGTGAATATGTAATATGTTAACCTGAACTCCATCCTTAGAGCAGCTCCTGTGACCGGTTAATACCAGGCATCTGCTAGCAGTGGATGGAGACTTGCCCATAAACATGACTCAGCCACTACTGGTGCAATGCAAAGCTGTCCACTCTTTACAAGTTCCAGGAGGAAGACAGGGAGTGCAGGTCAAGCTAGTCCTCAGCACCAGGCAATAAGACTTCTGCCTGAGCCTCCACTGGCCATAAAACATAATTGCCCTTGACTCTTAAATTTTATCCTGCCTTATTGCCTCTTCTCAGCCTTTGAA
Source organism: Perognathus longimembris pacificus (assembly GCF_023159225.1). Lineage (NCBI taxonomy): Eukaryota > Metazoa > Chordata > Mammalia > Rodentia > Heteromyidae > Perognathus > Perognathus longimembris. Next base: position 87,792,930 of record NC_063163.1, on the reverse strand, counting down.
GTATGTTGTTAAGCAAGTGACTGACAAGGCATTAGTAGAACTTGTACAGGCAAACAAAGTCTTTTGGGACCAGGTGGTGGCCAGGCCATGAACTTCTTTCTGCAGCCTCGCCAACTTCAGTGCCGTGCAGATTTTGGCATTGCCATTGGCAGCTGCACTGAATCATGTGGGGTCTTGGCAAATAGTTTCTGTTGGGGGAAAAAAAGTTTTGTTGGTAGATCTGAGCACCTTCATTTCCAACAAAACAGCTTTGGTTACAGCTTTGGTTAGTGTGGTGAGAACCTAAATTTCCAACAAAAAGTGGTAGGTCAGCCTGACAATAGGTAAGGAGCCTGTTACAGTCTCCTGGGTTGTTCTTTTTGGGGGCCCTGTCCCTGAGCTCTTCAGTCTAAGGCTAGCACTCTACCACTTGAGCCACAGTGCCACTTCCAGTGTTCTGGTGGTTCCAGTGTTCTGCCTGGACTGGTTTTGAACCATGATCTTCAGATCTCGGCCTCCTGAGTAGCTAGGATTTCTGGCGTGAGCCACAAGCACCTGACTCCTGAGTTGTTTCTGTTTTGTTTTTGTTGCCAGTCCTGGGGCGTGGACTCAGGGCCTGAGCACTGTCCCTGGCCTCTTTTTGTTCAAGGCTAGCACTCTACCACTTGAGCCACAGCACCACTTCTGGCTTTTTTCCATATATGTGGTGCTGAGGAATAGAACCCAGGGCTTCATGTATACGAGGCGAGCACTTTACCACTAGGCCATATTCCCAGCCCCCAAGTTGTTTCTGTAGAGATCATATGTGGTAGTTCATAAAATATCACCTGAGCACACATGGCTTGTAGTTATGGGACCTATATATTTAGTCATATCAGACTTCAGGTCTTATAGAAAAGTGGGGGTGAGCACATGACAGCAGCAGGCACAATAGGGACTTGTCCCCTTTGGCTCTGCTCTGCCACTGGCCCACTGAATTTGTTCCCATGCCCTACCTGGTACCTAGGTATAGGAAAGGTGCCCTCATAAGCCTAGGGACATGCATGCTACATTCCTTACAAGCTTCTTCAGCTTGTGAGTGGGCTTGAACTTCAAGTCCTATTGAGTTCGCCTTGCTGGCTACAGTGGATTTGTGAGAAAGCCTACCCATGAGCTTCGGGTGCCAGGAGCCCATTTCACAGTAGGGCTAGCAGCGTAGCCACACACAGGGCCAAGCCTTTGATGGAGCTCCCTTGTCCACAGAGAATACTGACACATGCCTACTCCAGAGTGGTCCTGCGGGTGCTGGAAGCAGCTGTGGCCGCCAAGAAGCGATTCAGTGTGTACATTACAGAGTCACAGCCCGACCTGTCTGGGCAAGTATCTCACCACTCGGTTCCATGCTTAGTCTTATGGAGAGCAAACAGGGTGAGAATACACGGGAGGCACCTGCACTGGCCCAGCCACCAGGGGGTCTGTCTGCACAGGGCTGGGCCAGGCTCTGGGGGATAAGCAGTGAAAGCAGAGAGCAGTGTCATACTGATGAGAAGCCAGTCAAATGCTTGAGCTGCGTGACTCCCCATGCATCACTTTCCTGGACTTTTCCCTAATATTCTCTAATGTCATCTTTAGTAAGAAAATGGCCAAAGCCCTCTGCCACCTCAACGTCCCTGTCACCGTGGTGCTGGATGCTGCTGTGGGGTAAGCACCTCTCCTCACACCGCCACCACCCCCCACTCCCTGGGGCTTGCTCCTGGCAGGCTTTTCAGATTGAAGGTTACCTGTTCATAAAACACACTGAGTGGCGTCCCACCTGTAAACTAATAGCTGCCCAACTAGAGCAAGCTGTCCTGAGAACTTGGCATGCATAGAGAGGGAGGGTGTGTCCTCAGCACCAGGCCTGCATTTTAAGAGCAAGATGCAAAGGCTGGGTCTTAATGCCTGTAACAGTGCTATGGTCAGTCATCACATGTGAAGTGTCTTTTTTTGAGAAAAGGTGCAGGATGTGGCTATCACCTGACCTTCCGGGTGGTAATGCAATAAACAGCCAGAAACAGATAGCTTTCTTATTGTCCCCTTCAGCTACATCATGGAGAAAGCTGATCTAGTTATAGTCGGTGCTGAAGGGGTCGTTGAAAATGGAGGAATAATTAACAAGGTAGGTGCACCCATTCTTGGAGTGACTTGCTAAGATGGGGTACACTGCTGTCTTAGGGTACCAGCAGGCAGCTGCCTGTCAGCCTCCCCAGCTGACTTAGCTAAAGAACTGAATTCCCACAAGCAGGTTGCAGGGATCAAATTTTGGTCATAGTTCCTTTTTTTCAGATTGGTATATACAAATTAAGTCAATTTAATTTGTACTTACATGGCTTGTCTAGATTTTTTTTTCATTTTAATCCAGCATATTCATCCTCAGTATTGTATTTCATTACAACCTTTGTAGTCATTCCTTAACTTGGAGAAATTTTATCAATGAACAAAATTTTTAAATTGTGGTATATATGTGGTTGAAAATCTTTTTACACACTTGGAGGCCATTTATGTATCCTCATAGAAGCATTTGCAGTTTGCTTTTAAGTAGTCTTTTTTGACCCAAAGCCAGGTTACATACATTGGGTTCCTTCCATGGTTTGACTTCTCAGATCGGAACCAACCAGATGGCTGTGTGCGCCAAAGCACAGAACAAGCCCTTCTATGTGGTTGCGGAAAGCTTCAAGTTTGTGCGGCTCTTCCCACTAAACCAGCAAGATGTCCCAGATAAGTTTAAGGCAAGTTTTACATATATGAGGGGGCCTGGCTTCCACCTGAAAGCTTGGTGATCCAGAAAGTTGCTCACTTCCTGCCATGAGAGCAGAGATGGCCTGGTGCTGTTGGCCTTGTACTGGCCTTTGCCACAGACTTCTCTGCTTATACTGAGGAAGGGAAGCCAGTATTCCCAGCTTTGGAATTGAAGGTCCATTTGGCTTGGCCAAGTGCTGAGCAGGAGGGCTTAGCCAGTAGCTGGCATGAGCCATTGCATTAACAACTCACTGGTTTCTCTGGAAGCCTGGGGGAGTCAACCCAGCACATGAGTGAGGAGGGGTGTGTGGCCTAGCAATGTTAATTCCTCACTGTGGCTGTAGCCAGTGTGCTGCACAGCCATGGCCAGTGTTCGGCTGTGCCCACCAAAGCAGGGTGAGCAGCTAACTCCACTTTCCCCTGCAGTACAAGGCAGCTACTCTCAAGTCTCTGCAGGATGGGCAGGACCTGAAGGAGGAGCACCCATGGGTGGACTACACATCTCCTTCCCTCATCACCCTGCTCTTCACGGACCTGGGCGTGTTGACCCCCTCTGCAGTCAGTGATGAGCTCATCAAGCTCTACCTGTAACCTCTGGCATCCCCTGCTGTGCCACATCCATGGCTGAGGCCAGCCAAGCCAAGACAGAATTGTTCTTGAAACCCTGAGTCCTGAAGAATCTCTTCACTCATCTAGGTTTAAAACCAAACCTAAACACGCATCTGGTTTTCTAGAACTCATTCGCTTCGTTTCCAGGGATGGTGACACAGCTTCTGCCTCCCTCTGCTCCTGAGCCCTGGCTGACAGGAGACTTTGTCCAGTGAGTGAAGCAGGGTTCTGCTCTAAGGGACACCATGCCCCGCCATACTCACAGCCTTTGCCTTGTGGATTCCAGCAGAGGCAGACGGGGCTCCATGCTGAATAATACTCACAGCCTTTGCCTGTGGATTCCAGCAGAGGCAGACATGCTGAATAGCATTAAGAACACAGGTGGCAGAGCAGCCCTGCACAGCACCACCTACCAATCTTGCCCAGACTCGAGTTCTAAACAGATTTTAAATTTTTACTTTGTGACAAATTCAACATCTTTTCAAATAAATTATATGCGATTTGAAGCCATATGGCATTGGTACTAAAAGCTGACCTCAGGCCAGACACTGGCCCTGAAAGGAGCGTGCAGCCACGTGGGTAAGCTGGGCTAGAAGGCATGGCTTCCTCCTATAATTCCTAGGACACCACAAGCCTTCTGGTTCTCAGCTGTTGCTAATAACATGGGGGCTGGGCATGGCAGTGTACTCCTGTAATCCTAACACCAACACCGGGAGGCAGAGGCAGGAGTGCGGTATTTGAGGCCAGCATGGTCGCACACCAGCACATCAGCCACCTCTGCAGGTACTCAGTGCAGGGTAGCAAATACAAAGGGAGCCCAGAAGGTGGAGACACTGGCATAGAGGCCAAGAAGGGCAGGTTCCTAGAATTCCTTAGAACTTTAAAAAGCCCAAAGCCAGATATATGTCAGTACCTTTACATTTAAAATGAATAAAACACTCTCAGAAGACGGGACCAATCGGAATAGACACCAACAGCTATATGTGCACCAAGGCATCCTGTCCTGCTTCTGTCACACTTCAAGACAGGAAGTTTTACAGTCACAATGCCTCCCTTCTCCTCAGACAGGGCAGGGCCAGCTTCCCCTCGGGGGTCCCTGGCCTGATCTGCGGTGGGCCGAACAGGATGTGCCCAGTGGGTAGCCAGCTGGGGCTCTACAGTCAGCACTCATCTTCCAAATCAGAGACCCCTAAATCTGCCATCTTCGTTGTTCTTTTGCCGCTTGTCAACAACCCCTTCTCAAATTCTTCTTCAGTGATTTTGCCTTTTTTTAATTTTTTCAAGAGCCTCGTGTCATTAAGGAGTTCCTCCATGTCCTTATCTTCAATGTCAGAGCCCTGTGTGCAGAAGAAAGCATATTACTAAAATTTCCCAGCCACACTGTAGTAGTGAAAATGGCAGTTTAAATAGGAACACCAGGGCTAGGAATATGGCCTAGTGGCAAAGTGCTCACTCACAAATAGGGACATCGCATTTCAAGTCTGCCTTCACAAACAGCAAGTTCTCCACCCCAGGTGCAAAGAAATATAAAAATCTGCAGCTGATTTTCCTTTTTCTTTTTTTGCCAGTCCTGGGGCATGGACTCAGGGCATACGCACTGTCCCTGGCTTCTTTTTGCTCAGGGCTAGCATTCTACCACTTGAGCCACAGCACCACCTCTAGCCTTTTCTGTTTATGTGGCACTGAGGAATGAAACCCAGGGTTTCATGCAAGGCAAGCACTCTACCACTAAGCCATATTGCCAGCCCTCCTTTTTCTATTCAAACAGACTGCAACCCAGATTGGCCTCAAGGCTTCTCAGTGCTCAAGTTTCATGAACCACCATGCCAGCCCCATAATGCCTTTCAAAAGATGATTACAAGGCATGGTCTGGTGGCTCATGCTTGAAATCCTAGCTACTCTAAAGGCTAAGTAAGATCTGAAGATGGCAGTTTGAAGCAAGCCTGGGGGCAGAGAAATCCATGAAACCCATCTCCAATATACTACTCAGAAAAAGCCAGAGGTGGCACTGTGGGTCCAGTGGTAGAGCACTAGCCTTAAGGCAAAAGAAGCTCAGAGACAGCGCCTAGGCCCAGAGTTCAAACCTCAGGGCCAGCACAAAGAAAAAAAAAAATTACAGTAAGACTTGCTCAGAATTCTGAGATGAAATTTAAACAATAAAGAAACTGCAAACTTTACCTCTTCCTTCTTCCTTTTTTCACTCATCTTTTTTTTCCTTTCCTTTTTGGCTTTCTGTTTGGACCATGCTTTGTTTTTTATGAATTTTCGTTTCCCTTCATTTTCTGTTTTCTCTTTTTTTTGTTGCTCCAATAGTTTCTGTCTTTTTTTTTCTCTAATTTTATCTTTAAATGGAATTGTGTCTGTATTAATGTCCACAGGCACAAACTCTGGAAACTGCTTTCCCCTGAGTTCTGGCATCTTAGGCATCTTGAGCAAGGCAAAACCTCGGGCAAGGCTGGCAAAGTCAAGATCTAATGAAATCAAACACCACAGATTATTACCACAGTCAGAATAAATAAAATAAATAAATAAATAAATAAATAAATAAATTCATTTAATTAGAATCCTTTCTTTTGGTTGGTTGTGGGGCTTGAACTCAGGGCCTGGGCGCCCTCCTTGAGCTTCTTTGTGCTCAAGGATAGCACTCTACCACTCGAGTCACGGTGCTGCTTCCTAGTTAGAATTCTTAAAAATGTCTACTAAGTAAAAAGTTAGCAGCCAGCGGACAACTTATTCATGTTTACTCAAAACTTAGAAAAAAAGACTCCCTTTAAGATGTTCAGAAAGTTTGAACCCTAATACACACCACATATTTTAGTAAGATAGGGCACTTTCACCCCTTTAAGACCATCAGCATCCAGATGAACATACACAATTACAGAAGAAAAGTAACTCACCCTTTAGCCTGAAGATGAGACTGCACTCGTGCTTGGCGTAGGCCTGGATGTGGGACACGAAGGCTCTCATGCCCTTTTCAAACATAGCTCTGTCGGCCAGGGCCAGGGCCTTAAGGTCTGGCAGCAGGTTGGCCACGTTCTTCTGCAGACTCACCTCCTGCAGGGGGCACTGCACACAGAGGAGACTCAGGCTCCAAGCACAGCCAGGAGGAAGAACCTTCCTCACCCGAAAGCCCATAGCCCATACCTGGCCCAAGCTCAGTCCTCAAGTCCAAAAGTACTCCTAGTTTTTAAAAACCAAGTTTGAAAGTGGGATTTCATATGACAATGTGATCTGCTAGGCCAGTTGGGCAACACAGGGAACACATTCCCAGTGGGAGGGTGGGTCTGGGCCTGTACTAGCTGCCATGTGAGCTCTAGAGGGGTGAATGTGTACCCCTCACCCAAAGCTGTAGCCTAGGGGACAAACTTTCCCAGCCATACGAATTCTGCATGGAAAGGTGGCTCACCTTTTGGTTGATGGCGAGGAAATTGGTGTACGACTCTTCCATAGGCAGCAGGAACACCAGAGCACTGCCACCATGGCCAATGCGCGCTGTGCGGCCGCAGCGGTGCACAAAGGCACTGTGGGAACATGGGGAGCCCACACTCGGGTGACCAAGAGCAGAGCCCCACTCCAGTCTGTTCCTGCCACTTGGGGGTCAGGTATACCAGCATTTTCCCACATATTAGGAATCTATGCTTACTTTCTGGGAAAGTAGTCACAATGTCATCTACGGTGCTTCATGGTTTTTTACCATTTCAATATTCATGAATTTCTGTGATCACTTTCAGGATTTGAAAAATCTTTAATTGCTACACAATGCTACTTAACACCAAATGTTATTCATTAAGATCTGAGGATCTGAAGTTCCCGGTTCAAAGCCAGCTCAGGCAGGAAAATCCATGAAACTGTTATCTCCAATGAACAATGAGAAAACCAGAAGTGGCACTGTGGCTCAAAGTGGCACAAAAGAACAGGAACAATGCCCAGGTCCTGAGTTTTAGCCCCACAACCAATAAAAAAAAAATTTTTTTTTGGATGTCATTATTTGTTTACATTCCCAGTCCCCAGATTCCTACTTGGATGGGCCAACACCCTGCCAGGGTACCTGGCGCTGCTGGGAGGGTCGTACTGCAGAACCCAGTGGACTTCAGGAATGTCGATGCCCCGAGCCATCACATCGGTGCAGACCAAAATCCCACTAGGAGAGAACGTGGCATTGGACATTGGCCGAATCCTTCACTGCCAGCCCACTCCCCCCTCAGTAATGACAGCTCACACTTGTCCCCAGTTTCTCAGAACCAAGAACCTGCTGACAGGAGCATTCTGATTTGTTTCCTCCTTCCTCTAGGAAGTTCCAGGACTCTACAAAATCCCAGTGAAAGTGAGGTGGGGGGAGACAATATAAAGATTTTTTTTTTGACAGAGGCTGATCTAGAGCTCAATCCTCCCACCTTGGCCTCCTGAGTGCTGAGACTAAAGGTGTTAACTACCAGGCCTAAGTTCAGGTTCTTTATGTTATTTCTTTTCTATTTGAAAAGTGAAACTAACCTGTAGTGGGCCTGACCACTAGCAGACACAAGGAATAAGTGAGACTTTCAGTGACTAAGAAACGGTGGCCAAGTGCGTCACTTCCCACTCACAAGGGCTTTAATGTACAGTGATTCAAACAGAAAGGCCAAGCATGGTGGCTCACGCCTATAATCCCAGCTACACAGGAGGCTGAGATAGATCTAAGGATCTGGGTTTGGAGCCAGCCTTATCTCTAATTAGCCAGCAAAAAGCCAGAACAGGTGGCATGGTTCTAGTGGTAGACCACCAGCCATGAGTAGGAAAACCTAAGTGATAGCTCCAGCCCCTGAGTCCAAGCCCCAGTATCAGCACATAAAGAAAAGCAGAAAACGACTGCCTATATGCATGAACAGAGACAGCTAGAAGAGAGTACAGTTCTGCAGTCTGTGTAGTCTCTACCCAAACAAGACTATGGGCTCCTTTCCAAAGCCTCCACGGGGCCAGCAGGCACTGGAAATCCAGTGCATGCTATGTGCCAGGGCTGCCTTTATGGATGTACACTGAAGTGCAGTGAGTTCATGAGGCTGAGGTGAGGACAGACTCTGGGCTTCATTAGAGAATACATGGTGGCTTCAAGGAAAGGGAACAGCCATGGGCACCTGACAAGGTAGTATGGCTGAAGATCCACCTTCGCCATCAAGGCTGCCCTACCTGTGTAGCTTGCGGAAGTCCAGGAAGATCTTGTTGCGCTTGTGCTTCATCTTGCCATGAATGCACAGAACCTGCGTGCCACTCACCAGCACCTCCAGAGCCTTCCCATAGTACTCCACACAGGCGCAAGTACTGAAGGAGACAGGATGGGTCACAGCCACAGGGTAGAACAGACAGCCCTATGGCCGGAGCCAGAATGAGCATCCTCAGAGAACTATCCTAGAATGAACTCGGGACAAGGCCTCCGGAACATAATGAGGGTGGCTCATTCCCTGCCTCCCCTAACTAGATCCAGAGATTACCTGAAGAAAACCAGATGTTTCTCCTGCTTGTGATGTCGAAGAAAATGTACCAGCTGATTAAATTTTTCATCTGCCTTACATACCTACAATAAAGAAGACATAGTTTAAAAATAATGCCAGACATGGAGGCTCATACCCAGCTCCTCAGGAAGCAGAGCTCAGAATCACTGTAGTTTGAGGCCAGCCCAAGCAAGGTAGCAAGACCCTGTCTCAACCAATCACATCTGCTTAGAATCGCAACTATATGGGAGTCAAACAGAAGGATCACAGTCCAGGTTAGCCCAGACAAATCCCAATACTCTATGTGAAAATAAAATCCCCAAAGAAACAATAATGGGGGGGCTGGGGATATGGCCTAGTGGCAAGAGAGCTTGCCTCGTATACATGAGGCCTTGGGTTCAATTCCCCAGCACCACATATACAGAAAATGGCCAGAAGTGGCGCTGTGGCTCATGTGGCAGAGTGCTAGCCTTGAGCAAAATGAAGCCAGGGACAGTGCTCAGGCCCTGAGTTCAAGGCCCAGGACTGGCCAAAAAAAAAAAAAAAAGAAACAATAATGGGGAATACGGCTCAAGTGGTGGAACATCTGATTAGCAAGCACAAGTCCCTAAATTCAAACCCCACTACTAATTAAAAAAAAAATATATATATATATATATATATATATATATATATATCTCAAATAATTCCCATAGCCATGGCACTGCTGTCTCCCCTTTCTCTCCTCTTCCCAGGCACTACCTCCCTGGTAGCCTGAGCTCTGGGCCACCCCATGACCCGCCCCAGCTAGAAGCTACACAAGAGCAGCTCTAAGTCCAGCCATACTCAGATGCAGTTAGACACAAAAACCCACATGCTGGAGCAGACTACAGGCCACTCCCAGGCCTCCTGTAGCCTGCCACATGAGTCTATGCCCTGCCCCACCTCACTGCACTCAACACCCAGGCAGAGTCACCTGGAGACCATGCTTAAACTAACTTGGGCTCAAGTTACCACTTACTCATCAACAAGCAGGCCATGCCTTCAGACTACCTGTCCCGCTCCACCCCATGTCCCCTGTCGTCCCGAGGGATGACTCACCATGTAGAAGTTCTCTAGGCGGGAGGGCGTCTTCCAGGTGCTGCTGGGAGCCACACCCTTCTCCTTCACCGAGATGCGGACAGGGTTCCGCAGGCCGGCTCGCACCAAATTCTCCACCTCCTGTGTCTGTGTAGCGGAGAAAAGGCCTGTTCTCCTCTGCTTTGGCAGGAACTCCAGGATGGTGTTTATGCTAAAAGAAAGATATGTGCTCTTACCCCTCAGCTGCCAGCTCAGTGAGCAAAAAGAGCACAATGAGAGTTCACAAGGAAGTGCAAAGCCCTGATGGCTGGTAGGGCTCAGCAGTGCAGCACTAACTGGATTAGCATGCTCAAGTCCCTGCTTCCATCCCTAGCACAGAGAAAGTAATTAAGACTGGAAGAAAAGCCATCCAGGTATTTATAGTCAAGCTGGGTGCCAGTGGCTCATGCCTACAACACTACTCAAGAGGCTGAGTTCTGAGAATTGAGGCTCAAGCCAGCCTGAGCAAGGAAGTCAATGAGATTCTTACTTACAAATAATGAGCAAAAAGCTAGAAGTGAAGCTGTGGCTCAAGCTATAGAGCACTAGCCTTGAACAAACGAACTCAGGAACAGCACTGAGGCCCTGAATTCAAATTGGCACCCATGTGCACACACACACACGCACACATATATGTATACTTCTAGTTATACTTCTGGGAGGTATGGACAATTTATGTCTTTCTTTACACTTTCATTTTCTTTAAGTCTTCTCCAATATAAACATGTAAGAAGTATACCTTTAAAATGCAAGGGTAAGGGGCTGAGAATATGGCCTAGTGACAAGAGTGCATGCCTTGTATACATGAAGCCCTGAGTTTGATTCCTCAGCACCACATATATAGAAAAGACCAGAAGTGGCGCTGTGGCTCAAGTGGCAGAGTGCTAGCCTTGAGCAAAAAGAAGCCAGGGGCAGTGCTCAGGCCCTGAGTCTGAGCCCCAGGACTGGGGGCTAAAAAAAAAAAAATAAAGAAGCTCAGGGACAGCACTCTTTTGAGTTCTGCCCCATGACCAACAACAACAAAAATTGAAATAAATGTTTAAAAAAAAAAAAGCAAGGGTGACAATAAAGAAAGGTAAACTTAACACAAAGTGTGTTGAAAGCTGGGGACATGGCTCACGACAGTGAACCTGCCTAGCGCTCAGAATTATTGAGGTCAATGCTGTCCCCCCCACCCCCAAGAAAAAACCTCTGAGGGCTGGGAATGTGGACTAGTGGTAGAGTGCTTGCCTAGCATGCATGAAGCCCTGGGTTCCGTTCCTCAGTACCACAGAAAAAGCCAGAAGTGGTGCTGTCGCTCTAGCAGAGCTCTAGTCTTGAGCATAGAGAGGCTCAGGGACAGAGCCCAGGCCCTGAGTTCAAGCCCCAGGACTGGCCAAAAAAAAAAAAAACCTTTGAGACCAAAAAGCACTATACCATACCAGCCTTTATATGGATGAACTCTAGGGGATGTGATTATATCCCAGAAAGATACCAACATTTTTAATTACCCACATTGGTGTTTCAAATCATCAGAATTTATTCTACTACACAATTTATTTTTAACTTACTTAATTTACTTAGATACAATTTACTGTTTTTGAGAAAACAAAAATTCTGTCAGTTGAACTCAGGGCCTGGGCACTGTCCCTGAGAGCTTTTTTGCTCAAAGTCAGCACTCTACCTCTTTTTTTTTTTTTTTTTTTTGGCCAGTCCTGGGCCTTGGACTCAGGGCCTGAGCACTGTCCCTGGCTTCTTCCCGCTCAAGGCTAGCACTCCGCCACTTGAGCCACAGCGCCGCTTCTGGCCATTTTTCTGTATATGTGGTGCTGGGGAATCGAACCTAGGGCCTCGTGTATCCGAGGCAGGCACTCTTGCCACTAGGCTATATCCCCAGCCCCATCACTCTACCTCTTTGAGCCACAGCGCCACTTCTAGTTCTCCGATGATTAACTGGAGATATGAGTCTCACAGACTTTCCTGCCTGGGCTCACTTTGAACCTCAATTTTCAGCACTCAGCCTCCTGAATAGCTAGGATTAAAGACAGCTCTCACCTTGTTTTTGAAATTTGAGACAGTTCTCTCTATGTATCTCAGGCCTTGAACTTCAGGAAAATGGAATAAGATCAAAGACACCTATAATCCCAGCTCTTGGGAGGCTGAGGTAGGGGGATCATCTAATCATTTACTTCCTAATCATTTTAAGTGACAAGGTAGATAATAAGAATGCTTTATCATGGAGTGATGAAGAATTTCCATTTTTCTCCCCTTTTCGGTCAGTTTTTTTTTTTTTCTTTTTTTTTTTTGGCAGTCCTGGGGCTTGGACTCAGGGCCTGAGCACTGTCCCTGGCTTCTTTTTTTGCTCAAGGCTAGCACTCTGCCACTTGAGCCACAGTGCCACTTCTGGCCGTTTTCTGTGTATGTGGTGCTGGGGAATTGAACCCAGGGCCTCATGTATACGAAGCAAGCACTCTTGCCACTAGGCCATATCCTCAGCCTCGGTCAGTTCTTATCCAGCCAGCCACCACCAGGGAAAGTCCAAAATCCCATACCTTGCCTCAAACCCCATGTCTAGAAGTCTGTCAGCCTCATCGAGTACCAGGACATCCAGGGACCTCACACAGCTGGCCAGGTCCAGGCCCTCGGCCTTCCTCCGGAACATGTCCTCCAGGCGGCCTGGAGTTGCCACAATGATGTTCCCACTTGGCAAAGAAAATGAACCTTTACCACGAGTTCTGGGCTTTGGGAATATGGGTAGCAGCTACAAATTAAGTTTCACATCTCCTAAAGTCATTTAAGAGACTAATCATTTAAGGGCCAGAGGAGGAGAGAATGCTGTTGGACAAGAGGCAAGGGCATGCAGGGGAGAGGTGTCTCCTACCAGGGAGGGCTAGCACAGCACACACTAGAAAACTTACTAGAAGGCATCAGACTGTGGGTTGGGTGCAGCTCAGGGTAGAGCTAGCACCACCACACCTACACAGAAATTAATCAATTAATGTAAAACTATTAGACTAGCAAGCTACGGGCCAGATGTGGCCCTGAGACAGGCTAACCTGCAGGGATTTTTCATGATGTGGATTTCATACAATCAGAAGACACACATCTGCAATTCTATCCTCTATATAATTCAAAACATGGTGACACAGTCCCAAATGCTGCCACGAAACACTGGGCTGGGAATGAGTATGGGGCCTCCAGGGGCCTCATTAACACTGCACTCCGCAGCTATCCAGGAAACCTGAGTATGCACAGTGTCCACCGGAGCAAGACTAGAGAAGGCGCTGGGTATGTAAACTCATCTGGACAGGGCTGCTGAGGGCCTGCAGTGAGGCTCCCCATCCCACGTGTGCTGGGGTTGGGGCCAGTGTAGGCTAGGGCAGGACTTACCCATGCTGCTTAAACCTCTCCACGTCTTCTCCGGGGTTCCTGCCTCCAATCCAGAGAATCTGACTGGAACAATAAACAGTCTTGAAGTCAGTCAGGTGCAGGCCCAGCAGAGGCCATTGGGGCCTGCGCCCCTCCTCACCTGAGCTGCGGGAAGTGCTTGGTGAAGTGTGACAGGACCTCATCAATCTGAATAGCCAGCTCGCGGGTGGGGGTGATGATGATGGCTCCCACCTACCCAGAAGTAAAGTGGCAAGTCAGCAGCATGTGGGGGCTCCCATCTCCTACTTCAGAGCATCCCCCCAAACTTCCTGGCAGCCTCAAGTCATGGCACAGGTCAACTAAGGACCTGAATTACGGACTAGGGAGCCAGCAGTCCTTGGGGATAGAGGTCATGCTTCCATTACCAGACCAATGCCAGCCTTGCTTTGGGTGTCTCTACTTAAAGGCACCTTTTACTAGATTCGTTCACATGGCACTCAAGGCCAACAACAGCATGGTAGCCCTGAATAGTGCTCATGTAACAAACTTTCCCCTGCATGTCCGGACCTCCTGCGCACAGAGGCACCAGATGGCGCTGTGGTGCAAAGGACAGATTTAAAACAAAATCATGCCAGGTGCTGGCTCACCCCTGTAATCCTAGCTACTCAGGAGGCTGACATCTGAGGATGGGAGTTCAAAGCCATACCTGGCAGGAAAGTCTGTGAGACTCTTATCTCCAATTAACCACCAGAGAACCAGAAGTGGCACTGTGGCTCAAAGAGGCAGAAAGCTAGCTTAGAGACAGTGCCTAGGCCCCAAGTTCAAGACCCATGACAAAAAAAAAAGCCAAAAACTACAACAAATGGCAACATATTGAAAACTGTGGCACTCAACAGACCAGAAGAAGTACACCTGTGGACAGTATGGATGGTGCCCCTGCAGGGCCTGGCTGAGCAAAAGCTCTGCTTGCCCTGGCAAATTCAGAATCGCAGAATCCTCCAATAACAAGGCTCCATGACCAGCTTCTTCATCAAGAGTGGACTCCCCAGCAAACAAACCATTCCAGCTCTTCTCACCTGCTTTTTCTTCAACTTCTCCTCCCTTCTCAGAAGGATTTCCAGAGCAGGGATGACAAAGGCCAGTGTTTTGCCACTACCTGTGACCTGCAAAGGGAGGAAAATAGTGGGTTTTCTCTTCCCTGGCTTGTCCCAGTGGAGACAGGAGATTGCACTGGCATCCAGTACTCACCGCCTCTGCTGCCACGTCTTTATTTTTCATGAACAGAGGGATGGTGGCAGACTAGAGGGGAAAATTACAAAGCACTGGTTAAGAATGGCATGACTTCACAGCGGACCCAAGCCCCAGGAACACAGTGGGTGGCTGTGGTCACAGTGGACCCCACCTAAAAGAGACCCTGAGTAAATAAGGAACAAAGCAAAAAAGAATCTCATTGGCAACAGTGTCTTGTATTCAAGTCCTGCCTCCCTGCTTTTGTTCTTTGACATGGACAGGGTTGAGGACATTGGCTTCAGATATTCCAGCTTCAGCACCACAAAAGGATTCCCATGGGGCTGGGGATATGGCCTAGTGGCAGGAGTGCTTGCCTTGTATACATGAGGCCCTGGGTTCGATTCCCTAGCACCACATATACAGAAAATGGCCAGAAGTGGCGCTGTGGCTCAAGTGGCAGAGTGCTAGCCTTGAGTGGGAAGAAGCCAGGGGCAGTGCTCAGGCCCTGAGTTCAAGGCCCAGGACTGGCCAAAAAAAAAGGATTCCCATGCACATGGTCAACAGGATCACCCATGAGACTCTTATCACCAATGAACCAGCAAAAAGTGCTAGACTGCTGGGATCTGAGGAGCACAGTTCAAAACCTGCCCCACCAGGAAGGTCTGTGAGACTCTCCAATTAACCACCACAAAACCAGATCTGTCTCAAAGTGGCAGAGCACTTGAGCAGAAACGCTCAGGGACAGCACCCAACCCTGAATTTAAACTCCACAACCGACAAAAACAAAGAAAAAATGCTAGACTGAGGAAGTGGTACGGTGGCTCAAGTGGTAGAGCATTATTAGCCTTGAGCTGAAGAGCTTAGGGACAGCACCCAGGCCCAGAGTTCAAGCCCCAAGATCGACCAAAACAAAAACCGGCTAAACTGAAGCATGGTTCAAATGGTTGCGTGCCACCTGTGAGCAAGAAAGCTGAATCAAAGTGCGAGGCTCTGAGTCTAAGCCCTATTACTCACAAAGGAAAGAAAAGGTCCTCGGCAACAAGGTTTTCAGTTGTTCAAAGCCACTTTAGGCCGCCCCCAGGGCATTTGCTCTGCCACTTCTCTCCAAGGGAATAATTGTCCTCAATCAACCCACAACCAAAAAGGCCTTCCTATCAGTCTGAGATCTTTCCCAACACCGCACATCAGCTTAAACAACCTCAATCCTGTATATCTTCTGTAGCTGCTGCACTGGAAATGGCGGCCCACAGCTAGAAGGTCCTGATCCTTAGTAAATATTTCTGGAATGAATGGGTGAATGGATGGATGGATGGACGGACGGGGTCGGACTGACTCACTTTCCCAGGTTACATTCCCAGCTCGTCCGCCCTCACAACCTTCGGCGGAAGATATTGCTGGGGTCCCTTCGCATTGAGCGGTTGTCACATTCCGAGGGCTCCCAGCCGGAGCCAGCCGAGCCCGTCCCACGGCCCCGGGCGGTGGCGCTGCGCACCGTCAGCCGCAATCGCCTTCCCAGGTCTGGGCGGTCGGGGGATCCGGCAAAGTCCCGGATGGAAGCCCGAGCGGCTTGGGGCCGAGTCCTGCCAGTGGCAGCGATTGGGTCGGGAGCGGAGACCGATACCTGCACTGGTGTCATGTACGGGAAGCCCAGCTCCCGCAGCGCTCCCAGAACCCGCGGGTGCAGTGGCACCGGGAGCGACTCCCAGGCGCCTTCCGTCACATGCTCCATGGCTCGCCCCTCCGCTCGCTTCCCCAGGCAGCCCGGAACACCAAGAAGCGTACCGCTAAGAGCACTTCCGCTCCCCACTTCCGCTTCCGGCGGCTCCGGGGCCGGCTGGGAACCACACTCAAGCGGCAATGTTCCGCAGGCGGGAGCAGGTTTAGCGGCTCTGCCTTGGGCGCCAAGCCGGGAGGGACTGTGCCCGCTGTCCCTGTCCACCACTGGGAGGCAGGGCCAGTACACCACCGCTGCTTCCAGTGTGATCCCCCGAACAGCCCCACTGGCCTTTACACACATTTAAGACCACCTTCCCCAGCCATGGGGATCTTCTCTCCAGGTTCTTCCAGTGACTCAAGTTACTCAAGTTCGTGGGGTGAATGAACAGAAAGAACGTTCAGCACTCCTGGACACTTGTGCTTCAAACTAAAGATAAAAGCCTCAAGTAACATTTTCACTGAAGAGATGGTCACATCCTCAGAACAACTGTTAAAACTGGGATGCTGCAGGGCAGTGGTACTGTCTGTAACCCCAGCATGCTGAAGAGGCAGCAAGAAAGACCTGGAGTTTGAAGCCAGCCTGGGCACAGAGCAAGATTATCTCAATAACTAAAATAAATATTTCCAGACAGCTCTTTGAACACTTTGTTTGCCTTTTGTACTATTTACTGTTTTCCTGACCTTGAATCCTTTCCCTAGCCTGTTGCTTTGTTTCTGCAATTTTACCCAAGAGATTCTGAGGTATGAAGAGGACAGGCCATAACACAGAATTTAATATACAGCAGATTCTTTGCTTTACATTGTGATAGGAACATTTTATGGCAGCCTTGGGCAAATAATTTAATCAGGCCTATTTTCTACATTTAAAATTCAGACTAAAGAGTGAAAATAACCCAAGGCCTTATGATGTCAACAGTGACCTAGAGATACCACTGGCAAATCTGTGTGGAAACTGAAAGTTCATGTTCACTGAATTCAAGCTTAGAGAAAAATAAAACACTTATATTAGGTATAACTGCTCATAAAACACAAAACATTTCATTTCACATATTTAGCAATTGATTTAAAT